>NC_135665.1:51938747-52270810 GCF_964188315.1 Podarcis muralis
TCACCTATTAACTGACTCCATTTGTTTAAAACAAATGCGCTGGGGTTCCGTTCCACGTAGCATGTATTCATTTCATTCCATGTCATTTATTTTTTTTTTATTTATTTTTTAAAATGTTCCTTTTCCTACTAATATATATATCTCTGAGGAAGCAGCAACCAACAGTTTAAAAAACAAAACAGTCCTTTATAATAAAAGCAGAGCAGAAGGTGGGAGACTCCTGATTGACCCCACTCCTGCCTTTCAGTGATTCCAACAGGAAACTCCAAACTGTTTATAAGCCTGCAACCCATTAAAAAAGGTCACAATTCATATCCCCACATGCAACCATTTGATAAGTATTCCACCGCTTTCGCTTTATGTCGGCTGCAAAAAAGGTGTGGTTATGGCACAGCCACTGAATGTACACTAAAGATAAAAGAACACTTACCAATCTATTTTTCATCAAATACTTCAAAGAGTAGTCTGTGGTTAGATGGATCTACCTAGAAGATATAATAAAGAATTTAATGGAATTATTTGTTTAAAAACAGACTAACAGTTATTTAGCAGTTACTTAATTCAACGTTCTTTATTTACACTGTTTTTAAATGAATCTTTGGTGTGACATGAAGAATCGGAGTTGAATTTTCCAAGGGCAAAGCAAAGAGGGACAAGCAAACTCCACCTTTCTCCCATCGCCCAGCAGAACCCAAGAAAACGCACCCAAAATAGGGTGTTTTGATTCCTTATAGGAGCTAAGGTCTCACCACGACTGTATCAGTCAGCCCAGCTGCCCCCCCAAAAATAACACCTATAATTTAAGAGAGAAAAAGAGGATCTGTTAAAGAAACAGGTATGATCTCCAGATCACAACCTGGATACTTCATTTCCCTCTAGGAACATACAGACGTACCTTAGATCCTGAACGCCTTGCTACTCGGACGTTTTGGCTCCCGAACGCCGCAAACCCAGAAGCGAGTGTTCCAGTTTGTGAATGTTCTTTGGAACCCGAACGTCTGACACAGGTTCTGCAGCTTCCGATTGGCTGCAGGAGTTTGCTGCAGCCAATCAGAAGTCGCGCTTGGGTTTCCAAATGTTTTGGAAGTCGAACGGACTTCAACTGCAGATTATCCAATGGGATAATCACTTACTGCCCACCATAATTTCAGCAAAGCGCGTTCTCCTTCATGGAGAGCACATGTTGCGGTGGGGTCTAACAGACACACCCTCTTGGTTACTGGGCGGGACCATTTGGATGGCCATGACTGTGATTTGGGCAATTGAGTTGTTGGGGAGATTTTGATGTTAACATTTAGAGGGATGGCCCGAAGGTTATATATTCTTGGGACGCAGTTTTTTCAGTCCCTTTTGCTGCGTGCATCGGATCGCCCGCCCACCCTCCCTAATTTAGGGCTGTTGCGTTTGACCTTGCTATGCCTGTCATGGGGTCATCTGCTTTTGGGGCAGGGGCCCGGTAGGAATTTTGCCCATTTGGCAGATTGGCTGGTGCCATTTGGTTTTTGCCTACTGCATAGCAAATCGTCACAACTTGTAAGGTTGCAGTTAGGCATTAGTTAAAAATTGGTTGGTGGAGGGGTAAGGGTTGGCTGTGCCTGCCCCTCCAATGCTGCTGCTGCAAGGGAATTCCATTAAAGGAATCCAGGGGTTTGCCATGCTTTTGTCCATATCCCTGGCAAGGGGCTAGGGCCGTGCAAACCCCTGGGAGCATGAGGGGAGGGGTGACGGTATGCTGCCATTCTCCCCCCAATATTGTTTTCCCTTACTGGCTTTTGCTGGAATCCGGAAGTCAGTTCTGTCCCAGGGCGGGGACAGATAGTTGTAACAAATACCTAAGCAACCATTCACATTATGTATTTTAATAAAGTTGTGGCCAAAATTATGCCAAAAACCTTAAACAAACATTTCTGTGTGAATTTGTGATTTATTTAGGGGGTGGCTTGGGGGCCTAGAGATGCAAACAAATTTCTGTTGATCATATATCTAATCTCAACAGCAGAAAAACCAGCCTTTGGAAAACCTGCACACAGGGTTGCTATGCGAATGATTAGCATTAAGTTAGCCATGACTAATCCCACCCCCTGTCTTCACTCCAAGCTGGGGGAGGGACATGCAGAAAAGCCGGCTGGTGAGCTTCTCTTAATGTTAGAAACATTGATTTGATGAAGCCTGATTTAAAAGAAAAACACCAGCATGCATATGTTGACGCAGACAACATAAAGCCAGGCTGCAACAAGAGTCCCATGGTTAGACAGGGAACATCTCCCACACAGAGCATCATATGGTGGCACTTCCCATGACTAACTGGGGCTGATGAGCTGAGAGTCCAACATCTGAAAGGTCAAAGGTTCCCCATCCCTGGTATACTCCACCATGAAAGTTCGGAAGCAACCTTATAATGAATGCTTCACTTCTATATTTTCAGAACTATATTTTCTATACTGGCAGGCAGGGCTGGGAGATATACTGTCCAAAATCGGTTTGAAGTCCACATCGTGGAAGCGGTTTCATAATATTCGACACTGCAATATATTGCAAATCACGATGTGTGCATGTGCTATGTAAAAAATAATAATTGCAATGTGGGAAAAACCACGAAGCCCGGTGATCGCTCCTCTCATGATTCCTGCCACCCCTGTTGCTCTGTTTACAACAGCTGTAACAATATGTTAAAGGTAAGGGTTAGAAACAGGGATAAGAAAGGAAAGTTCCCACATGAGAGCTAGGAGGGTCCAGGGTTTTTCCCCCTAGCTGGAACTCACAGGAATTCAGTTCCTGCACCTCTCAGGTGGGCACCATTGCCATTACAGTGGACGCTCACATTGCGAACGTGATCCGTGCGGGATGCATGTTCACAACCCGCAGCGTTCGCAACCCACAGCGGTGCGCCTGCGCAGGTTGCGATTTGGCGCTTCTGCGCATGCGCAACCGCCAAAACCCGGAAGTAACCAGTTTCGGTACTTCCGGGTTTCAGCAGTCCGTAACCCGAAAAAACACAACCTGAAGCATCTGTAACCTGAGGTATGACTGTATAAGAGAACAAGGGAAGCATTCATGGTGAATTCTGGCACCTATTTTTCTAGAAAAATAGCACTGGGAGGCTCCAACACTTTCTGAGTGAGACAAGGGTTAAGAGTTACCTCTGAGGGAGGGCTCTGCATTTTCTTTCTTTCTTTCTTTCTTTTTCTGTTTTTGTTTTTATTTAGATTAGTTTCTTTCATCTTGTTGTATTCTATAAAAGCTTTAATAAAATCTTAAGGGGGCAGAAAATCTCCTCCTTTAGACCCAGGCCTAAAACTGAGACAGCTCTGAATTCAGGGCTGATATATTTTTCCTCACCCATGCCAGCAACGCTCGAGGTTTTTGAAACTGCAGTGATATACAAAGCCGTAATTAACAGTTATTAACAGGACTAAAGGATTTGAGTGCGCAAACTGTGTTACGCAGTGAATGCATGTTTATTCGGAATTAAGTCCTACTTTGTCTAATAGAACTTATTCCCAAATTAAGTGTGCATAAACTAAACATAAATAGGATTGTGGTGCAAACCCCTCCATGATCAACAGTAAGTGTGTTTAGGATTTCAGCATTAGAAACCTGAAGTATAACATGACCAGACGTAAGTTCTGGTAGAAAGATTCCTATTAAACTTTGTTGTGACTGGAATGGAAAAAGCCGGGACCAGACATGTGGGGTTCAGTGCCAAGACAATTCCCAGGGATTGTGCATTACTAATCAAAACAGGCTTGGACCATTTCTTCCCACTCTTCCTTATGGAGAACACTGAAGAGATCAATGTGTCTGGGACAGCAAGGAAGACTGCAGAAACAAAATCGTCTCTATTTTCTCTGTTTAAGCATGCTATAAAAATCAACTTGAAAACCACTTACGATCTTTCCAAATTGAGAAACTGCTAAAAATATTGTTTCCAAAATGCTAACAAAAAAAGTCCAACTGCACAGACACTATTTGAAAAAGATACTACAGTTTTAACAATCTACAATGCCCCAGTGTTTACAGGCAGCTGCTCCAAAAGATTAAATTTAAACTGCTGAAATATTACCTTGCCTCCCTTTCCTCTCTCTCTCTCTCTCTGCTTTTCTCTTTTTAAAGGAAGACATCCGAGAGTTTAGACAGCGTTCTATGGTAACTGGTTAACAATATGAAAGTCCCACTCACTTGCAATATTAAATCTGAGAAATCATTTAAAATATTGTTTTCTACTTTCCCTTCATCTTGTTGAGTAAGCCAGCCTGGGGAAAGTATAATGCAAATGAGTGGTGTGTTTTTTTCATGGATCATGTAAAATAAGTGTAAAATGATGCACCTTTAAAACAAATTCCAAATATGATCCTTAAAAATATGAACTGCTCTGCTCTGCAAATATATTTGCCTCTCTGGTATGGCTTTGGCCATCCGTAACTGTGAAATTAATCCTTTTTGCCTACATATTGTGCCACTTTATAGGATTAGGCTGTAAAGACTGGTCCCTTAAAGCCAGTGTTTTCAAAATGAATTTCCAAAGTAGTAATGATTAGAACTTGGAAATGCAAAATTTACCCATCGTATTTATAACACATGTACGGTTTGGGTGCTGACGTCCACTAATCACTTAATCTAATCCTGGCATCTACTGCTTAGTCCTTCCCCTCTTGCCTTTATTGACTAAAGCAACAAGTTGAACTGCTTTCATCATCCCAATCAGTCACTCTCCCCGCTAACTGGATTCTCAAAACTTCAGTGCTAACAACCCCTGGAAATAATAAATAATAAATAATAATTTTTTATTTATACCCCGCCTTTCAGAAAACCAGGCTCAGGGCAGCTAACAACAAATTTAAAACACTTAATTGTGATACAACAAAAAACAGCATAAACTACAGTATAAAAGCGTGAATAACAATAAATTCAAAGTTCTAAAATCAATTTGGGGGAAGATCCATCCAATAAACATTAGATGATCACCAGGGCTAGCTGGCTAAATTAGTCCTATTTGGGTCAGCAAGGAGGCCAGGGGAGAATTAGCTGTGGGGTCCCAGAGTGGGTAGGCTTCATAAAAGGGGAGGGGGAGGGAAGGAAGGAAGGGGAATAAAAGATTTGGCTAAATTCAAATTGAAAGCCAGGAGGAATAGCTCTGTTTTACAGGCCCTGTGGAAGTAGGTTAAATCCTGCAGGGCCCTGGTCTCATGGGACAGAGCATTCCACCAGGTCGGAGCCATCACTGAGAAGGCCCTGGCCCTGGTGGAGGATATCTGACTTCCTTAGGACCCGGGACCTCTAAACTATGATTATTCATGGACCTTAAGATGCTCTGTGGGGCATGCCAGGAGAGGCAGTCCCGTAAATACGAGGGCCCTAAGCCACAAAGGGCTTTAAAGGTCAAAACCAGCACCTTAAACCGGACCAAATACTCAACTAGGAGCCAGTGCAACTGGTAAAGCTCTGGGTGAATATGCTCCCATGGCAGGGACCCCGTGAGGAGCCTTGTTGCAGCATTCTGCACCCGCTGGAGTTTCTGGGACAGTTTCAAAGGCAGACCCTTGAAAGGGATGTGTGAGAGCGTAGCAGGTGAGTATTGGGACAGGTGAAACAGTAAAAAGTGGCTGGCCGCAATGCACTTGTAAAATGTGTATGGCAACAAAACTAAACTAAAAATAAACAAACCACCATCAGAAACCTCTTAAACTGGAGGAGAGAGATTGTCCGTGCGGTCATGTTTGTGTAGAGGCTTTCTAGGCTGGAATAAGCCAGAACAAGTGAGATACTGGCAATATTTTTTAAACAGAAGACATCTAGTAAGTGCATGGAATCACAAGCTAATAAGAATCAAATAAATATTCCAGCAGCAGACAGTACAGTTCTTCCAGGATAATGAACAAATTAATAGTCCCCAAAGGTACATCAAATGGCCAAGGATCAGCTATCACTAAAGAGTGTGCTATGCTTGGAGCACCCTATTGCGATGTTTGGAGCATCCATCATCTCACATTTGTAGGATATTGACTGTGGAAAGGAATTCTGCCTCCATTTCAGTGATCTTTGACAGTCACTTCACTCCTACCATTCCTGTTTGTTATGTACTGAAGTTCTCACCCTGTGCCAGCAGGGGGATACTGTAGATAGTTCTCACTCAGGTCCACATATGCAAATAAGGGGTTGAAAGTGGCGCTCAGTGATTGGATAGTTACAGAGTGTGTTACAGTTGCGTTGTAGTGGAGCTCTATATAAGCAGGCTGGCTGAACCCTTCAGTTCAGTTCTGGCCTGTGAATAAACAAGAGCTGTTGAAGAATCGCTGTGTCGTCTGATAGGTTCACCCACAACTTAACACTGTTCATGGAACATTTATTTGATTCTTATTAGTTTGCGACTCCATGCACATATTATATGTCTTCTGTTTATGAATTTTGAAACAGTATAGTGTTATAAAAATATTGTCAGTATATTATTAGCTGACGTGTTGCATGTTGTTGTTCAGAGTGTTCTGTTTTGCAACACAGGGGATTTTCTTTGGTGTAGAACAAGTGAGATGGCAGAACATTTTAAACAAAACAAAAAAATGTGATAAAGTGCACTTGGTCAGAAAGATATGGGCTCAAATCTGACTTCTCCCTTGGACTCATCTGTATAGCCTTGTACAGAACACTTATGTGTCACAATGTACATTACAAGGGCACTCTTCCAAGTTTTGGAGCAAATTTGCCAAAACTGTGGCCACAACTACACCAGGTCTTTAAAACTCTCTTGCCTCCTGTTTTGTTTAATGAGAACGAGGAAGTGGCATGAGTACAAGGCACTCTAATAAAGACGATGCACACCCAAATGCCAGGGGAGTCAATTAAATTTGCCTCAAGTCAAGTCCCAAATTAAATACCCAACATCTACAGACAGGAGTGCGGAAGACTCTGAGACCCAGGAGAGTCTACTACCAATCAGTGCAGACAGCACAGCAACAGATGGACCAATACTCTGAAGCATAAGTTGGTCCCATGGTTTTGTGTGCTTGGTATCCCAATGATACTGGTGTCATAATTTTTGACCTGGCAATATACTGCGAATTGTGATTGATGGGGGGGGGGGTGCGCGCTATGCAAAAATCACAATGTGGGAAAAACTGGAGCCAGCCAACGCCTCTACATAGATCCATCCTTATCTCAGACATGGTGATATATTAGTATATCACATTGTTTATCTGGTAATATATTACGGTGTTGAAAACCAGATATGGCCCAGCCCTACTGTTCACATCTAAATAGTTCCTTATTTCAGACATCGTGGTGTAATGGTATATCATGATATTTAGCTGGTGATACATTGCGATGTTGAAAACCAGCCCCACTGGTAAAGTGGCTCGTTTGTAAGAACCGATGGCTCTGCTCTAGGGTAAATCAGAGGTAAGAAAGAAAATTCATGTCTTCACTGGAAATAAACACCGGAAGCAGAGGGGAAATCTCAGACAGAAAGAGTGTAGACGATGATTGGCTTGCCCCTCACCAATGCCAGTAGCCAAACCTGCATGGAAAGGTGTGGCTAGCTAGTCAGCAACCCCACACTCTGACATTGCTGAAAGTAGGACTCCCTATCTCTAAAGGTAAAGGGACCCCTGACCATTAGGTCCAGTCAGGGCTGACTCTGGGGTTGCGGCGCTCATCTCGCTCTATAGGCCAAGGGAGCCAGCGTTTGTCCGCAGACAGCTTCCGGGTCTTGTAGCCAGCATGACTAAGCCGCTTCTGGCAAACCAGAGCAGCGCATGGAAACGCCAGAGTGGTACCTATTTATCTACTTGCACTTTGATGCGTTTTTGAACTGCTAGGTTGGCAGGAGCAAGGACCGAGCAACGGGAGCTTACCCCATCGCGGGGATTCAAACCGCTGACCTTCTGATCAGCAAGCCCTAGGCTCTGTGGTTTAACCCACAGCGCCACCCACGTCCCTATCTCTACTGCTGCTAATTTCTGGTAAGTGTAGGAAGTCATCCTTTGCACTCCATCCCAACAAGGTTTATTCAGGCAAATTCACCCATTGCCACTGAGCATGCCACAAGCGCTTGTGACACAACTGTACTGGGAGCTGGAAGTTATGGTACTAGGACTATGGATACAAGCTTGGATTGGGTTGAAAGCAGGGATTGGGAACCTATGGCTCTCAAGATGATGGACAGCAACTCCCGTCAACCCTAGACAACAAGGCCAAGAGGCATGAGGGGAACTATATCCCAGTGCCTTCTGGGTAGCCTTGGGTTCTGCATCCCTGTTTTCTAGTCTTCATCCAATGCAATAGATTTATTGCTCAGCTTCAATACTCTTGCCCCACAAAACCAGAATACTAGTCCAGCAATCTTCACTGTTTAAAAAGCTTGAACCTATCTATAAACAACAACCTGCAAATTAAACCCACTTCCTTTCCCCCACCTCCAGCCTTTTTCGTTCACAGCCCTTTGTTTCCTCTATATGTCTATTTGCCTCCATTTTCCCCCTTGGCTTAAAATATCCTGTGAATAGAAATGGGGATAACCACTAGTGTAAGTTGACCCACCTCGCAGGGATGTTGTGAAAAAGATAAAACATGTTGCAAATTAAAAGCACTATTGTATATTACAAAATCATTTCCAGAGAAGGCCATGTTTCATATGGATAGAAATGTTTTGTAAATGTTTGGTTTAGCATGTTTAAGAAAATAAGAGTTGCTCTGCTGGATCATTAGATTATGGGTCATCTAATTCAACATTCCATTGTCAACAGCACAGAGCCAGATGCCAGCTGATCACACAGGAAATACGCTTGGCATTTAAAAGCAGAACACTTACTCTAAAATAAAATTCTTCATTCCATTTCGGATTCAATGTCTGAAAGAAAAAAGGAGGAGGGGAAATCACATTTAGCAACACCAAATCTTTAAGAGCTTTAGAAAACGCTGAAGGTCTGACATTTCGCTGCAATTAAAACAAAAGTGACATTCTTTGTTAAGAATATCAGAAAGTAAAGTAAAAAAGAACTAGAGAGGGAAAAAAACATCATAGCAACAGCTTTCATCCGCAATAAAGACATTGTCGTCAAAAGGCTTCAAATTCATTTGCTGAGCAAACTTCGTGTGGGAGGGCATGTGAAGTGGGATGAGCCAGAAATAGACGTCAACTATAAATAGGAACTTCACAGTGGGAGGCAGATTGCTGATGACCTGGGCAGAGATGTCTTAATGAAGGCCGTTAAATATTTCATTATTAAAATTCTTCAACACGTTACTGGGGAGTGGGAGAGAGCGAGAGGGTACATGGTCAGTGTGTGCAAGGAGAGGAGTAGATCTGGATCTCTGAAGCAGAATCGCTGGTAAAAATGACAAATATAAATTTATGATCGGCACAGAAAACCACTTTTTGCACCAAGTATTTCAGAGGATAACCTTTTAAAGTTGCGGCCAAAATTGATATTCATTCATTTTTTAAAAATGTATAAAAAGGTAAAGGGACACCTGACCATTAGGTCCAGTCGTGGCCGACTCTGGGATTGTGGCGCTCATCTTCCTTTACTGGCCGAGGGAGCCGGCGTACAGTTTCCGGGTCATGTGGCCAGCATGACTGAGCCTCTTCTGGCAAACCAGAGCAGCACACGGAAACGCCGTTTACTTTCCCGCCAGAGTGGTACCTATTTATCTACTTGCACTTTGACGTGCTTTCGAACTGCTAGGTTGGCAGGAGCAGGGACCAAGCAACGGGAGCTCACCCCATCGCGGGGATTCGAACCGCCGACCTTCTGATTGGCAAGTCCTAGGCTCTGTGGTTTAACCCACAGCACCACCTGGCAACAAGTGGGAAAAACCCTTAAGCGAGCCCCTCAAGGTGGCTCATAAATGTGTGTATGTGTGTTATGCTATGCCTTTTTTGACATGGGCATTACATAGGGATACTTTTCACAACTGTGATCTGGGCAGTGGAGTGGTGTAAGTGAAGAAAAGAGACAACAATTAACCATAACCTTGTTCACTGCCCCTGCTCAGGCTGCACAGAAAAAGCATTTGGGTTCCTGAACTTCATTCTGATTGTGCACATGAAATATAACACATAGAATTCTACAGGGTATGGTATTAGTGTGGGAAAAGAATCACGATCCAAGGATCCCCAGGCATGCACCTCCAAATGGTGGAGACGTCAGGCGTCATCCTGGTGTCTTCACTTGGCCGCAAGTAGCTGACAGCCAGGTGTAAAATGCGCCTGGCTAATTTCGAACACTGTCCAACAGTTAAGGATATATTATCACCACTTACCTTTTTAATAGTTTTTGTCTGCACCAGGGCAAGTTCTCGGTTTTCATCTGCTACATACAATGAAAGTTTCACATACGGGTCACTGCAAAAGAAGAACTTGCCGTTAATGTTCCGAATCTCCATAAAGAACACATGATGAAAGAAATTTCATTCATTTTTATTTAAAATTTAACAGACACACACATGCACACACTTTATGCTAACTAATGATAGCCAAACCATTTGTAAATAAGCCGTTATTGAAATAAAAAAAGGTAAAAGGTAAAGGACCCCTGGACGGTTAAGTCCAGTCAAAGGTGACTAAGGGGTTGCAGTGCTCATCTAGCTTTCAGGCCGAGGGAGCCAGCGTTTGTCCACAGACAGCTTTCCGGGTCATGTGGCCAGCATGACTAAACTGCTTCTGGCGCATCAGAACATCGTGACAGAAACCAGAGCGCACGGAAATGCCGTTTACCTTCCCGCTGCAGCGGTACCTATTTATCTACTTGCACTGGCGTGCTTTCGAACTGCTAGTTTGGCAGGAGCTGGGACAGAGCAACGGGAGCTCACTCTGTCGCAGGGATTCGAACCACCAACCTTCTGATTGGCAAGCCCAAGAGGCTCAGCGGTTTAGACCACAGAGCCACCCGCATCCCTCATTATTGAAATATGTTTGCATCAGCTGCTATAGGATGCTGCAATTTGGGCTTAGTGGGCTGGGATAATGCAGATACCTGAAATGAACTACATAAATG
This sequence comes from Podarcis muralis, assembly GCF_964188315.1. Classification (NCBI taxonomy): domain Eukaryota; kingdom Metazoa; phylum Chordata; class Lepidosauria; order Squamata; family Lacertidae; genus Podarcis; species Podarcis muralis. The sequence goes on from NC_135665.1 coordinate 51,949,739, forward strand.
TTAAGTGTTTCCAATGAATGAGAATTCTTTTCCATTCATTACTGTCATTTCATTCATTAATTGTTGTTCTACACTACAATCTTACACATGCTCACTAAGGAATAATACCCACTGAACAAGTAGGGCTTGCTTCTGAGCAAACATTATGTGGAGTTGCGATGCTATAAATTTAAATTCATCGGCACTAACAAATCTGCAAGCGTTTGAACAACGTCAACACAACAGAAGGTCTCCCCAAGCATTTGCAATTTCTCCTAAACAGACGGACCACCTGTTGCTTGGTTCCAAAGAGGGGGGAAAACTTGTGAATTAATGTAACTGAAATGGTCAGATACCCTCTAGTGGTTACACTTAACACAGTTAAAACACAGAAAGTGGCCATCCGCCATATGGCAGGTTGTTCTACAATAGCTATTTTCCACATTCATTTGAAAGAGAAAAAATGGGGGGTGGGGCTAAAAAAAAGACGAAGCAAGCTCATCCTGTGAACAAAGTGAACAATTAACAAATCTAAACGATGTTGTGAAAAAAGGCTGACACGCACACAAGAAGCTCAAATTACTGTGTAAAATCGTAGTAGTAATGGAAAAATTTTAAACTGCTAGCAAGTTAATTCAGGTTGTTAATTTCAAATGAAGATAATTTTTCTCCCCAATAATTGTTCTCAATACTCACAAATGTCAAAATTATATAAATCTTTTAATGGTTAAGATAAGAAAGTATACGCAAGAGAATTAAAAAATCTCATTCTGCCGCCTGAGTCCCAAGACATTTTGCTGCCTGAGTCAAATGATAAGATGGTGGTCCTTCTCGTCTGGGAGTCAAAACTGTACATCAGCATTGGTGGTATGATAGCATCTTCCATTGTGCCCAAGGCAGCAGGCCAGGATAGGGGTCCCAGAAGGAGAATGATGGAGAGCTCAGGAGGAAAAGCCAGAGGCTGTTACTTTTGCCCTTGGGCATCTGCCGCCTGAGGCAGTTGCCTCAATCTGCCTAATGGTAGGACTGGGCCTCTGTCCACATAACAGAGGAATTTTTCTGCACATGCTATATTGCCACATCTAATATAGAGGGAAAGTCTTACATGAATAACTTGGAAAAGGGGGTGGGCGTGGGGAGAGAACATTTCCCCCCAAATGCCCATCCCTTTAGTATCACAGTCTTATATTGCTTTAAACAGATACACTAGCAACTAAATATATATTGGAAATTGAACATTTGGGGAATATTAAACGATCGGTGAAATTATTAGTTTTGTGTGGGAAGAGGCAGAACATATCCTGTCTACCACAACCATTTAATTAATCATTCACAGTTAACAGTAATCCTGTTTTTACTTCCTTCACAGTCATATAGATCCAGAATTGTTTGCATTTAGTCATCAGAGGATCACAAAGCAAGCATTTAACAAATCAATGGAACCACCTACCTGAATACACATACAAGTAAAATAAATAAAATTCGCCCAAAATACAAGCATAAACAAAATTTAAAAGTCCAACTCTCTAGCGAGACACAGCATTCTTCCTTAAAATATATATATTCTCCAATTGCCACACAGAGAAAATGCAAACATTGCCAATTTTGTCCAAACAGTAAATAAGATCCAAGGATCCCCAGGCATGAACCTCCAGATGGTGGAGGTGTCGAGCGCCTTCACTTGGTTGCGCGTGGCCAACAGCCAGGTGCAAAATGCGGCCGACTAATTTTGAACACTGGGTGCCTCCCATCACTCCTCTTTGTCCAGCCAGTCCCCGACAACTGTGTACTATTAGTAGTATTAAATCAATTTATATACAATTAAGTTATATAATTTAAATTAGTTTCTATGTGGTTTCTAAATTTAAAAGCTAATTGCACAAGCATTAACATGCATACTAAAACAATCCCATTTAAATACATACCTGTGTGTGTGTATGTACACACACACACACACACACACACACAGATACACATGATTCATCACCACCATTATATCTTAAAGGTAAAGGGACCCCTGAACTATTAGGTCTAGTCATGACTGACTCTGGGGTTGCGGTGCTCATCTCGCTTTATTGGCCAAGGGAGCCGGCGCACAGCTTCCGGGTCATGTGGCCAGCATGACTAAGCCGCTTCTGGCGAACCAGAGCAGCGCACGGAAACACCGTTTACCTTCCCGCAGGAGCGGTACCTATTTATCTACTTGCACTTTGACGTGCTTTCGAACTGCTAGGTTGGCAGGAGCAGGGACCAAGCAACGGGAGCTCACCCCGTCGCGGGGATTTGAATCGCCGACCTTCTGATCGGCAAGTCCTAGGCTCTGTGGTTTAACCCACAGCGCCACCCGCGTCCCCCATTGTATCTTCCACCTGTTTAAATCAACTGTCTTAAAAGAGGGACATACAGCTTTATAAACATAGATGGTTCCACTGCATGAGAAGGAACTCAAGATTTGCCATGCCAAAGGGACTGTCCACATGCAGCTGCAAGAACACAGAACTTTCTGCTGAACATGCAGACATCAGATGTGGGACAATCCCACTGCCACCTACACAAGCTGAAACTCAGCGAGTGGAGAAGGTGAGTCTACATCCTAATAACTAATCAAAGCAGACAATGTTGGAGGACTCAAAAGTCCTAGAAAAGAGAAGATACTTGAAATATGTTTCTCTCCCCACAACGAACACAGCACAGCAAATGCAGTTTGTGTCGGATTACACAAACGTATACACCATCACCTAGAGGTGTTTTTTTCAATACTTAGTTGCGCAGTTGCCTAAGACTCTGCCTCGATGGTGAGAGCGTCCTACATTCCACCATTAACACATGCAAATCTTACAGGTCAGATTAGTACAACCATTTCTCAACGGAGGCATGAACTGGTCTACCTCTTCTCTCTCTAAAATAGTTAGCACTTACATAAAGTTGTTTCCAAGGGCCAGAACTTTGATCTGAGACATAACTGCCATCTGACAAGGACTCTGCCCTGTCAGGAATGCGTGCAGGAGCCAGGCCCTGTGACCAGTAGGACTTTGCAGGACTGGGGCCTTCCTAAGTTTGTTCTGAAGAGGCAAGGAGCACAGGTGAGGCCAATTGGTAACTCACAGCACCTGGTGGCAAGAGCTGGGGAGGGATAGAAGGTCAGCATTTCCCTTCGGCTCTTTGCCACAGCAACACACTTCCTGCCTTGCTGCGTTTGACTTCATGACTCCTTGCTTCTTGATCCTCGGACCCTTGACTTCTTGACTCCCGGCTCTCTGACCCTCGGACTCTTGGCTTCCTGACTCCTGACTTCTGGACTCCCATTCCTGCTCCCACCCCGCCATCTTGCCCCTGGTCCCGACGTCCCCAGCCGGGACTTTGATACCCCGTGAACCGCACCGGTGACATGCCCTCACAAGGGTTGATACTTTAGGCCAGGCATAGACAAACTTTGGCCCTCCAGATGTTTGGGACTACAATTCCCATCATCTCTTGCTAACAGGACCAGTGGTCAAGGACTGTGGGAATTGTAGCCTCAAACATCTGGAGGGCTGGAGTTTGCCTATGCCTGCTTTAAGCAAATTCATTCATCACCACATCAGAGTGCTACGGAGCAACCAGTCAAACAAATATCTGAACCATCTGGCAATCTCAGTGGCTATCTTTATTTTATTTTTATTTTTTAAAAAGGAGAGCCTGCAGAGAGCAAAAGGTGCTGCCTCTCTTACTCCAACAAGAATCAGCTAAGTTTTTCAGCAGGGGGTTGGTCCACTGTCCCTCAGACCTTGTGGAGGCTTGGACTATATTTGGGAGGGGGGGGATGAACGAATTCCTATGCCCCACAAATAACCCAGAGATGCATTTTAAATAAAAGCAGACATTCTACTCATGTAAAAACACACTGATTCCCGGACCGTCTGTGGGCTGGATTTAGAAGGCAATTGAGCCAGATCCGGCCCCCGGGCCTTAGTTTGCCTACCCATGCTCCAAGATGTACCTTTAGATTCCTTTAGCTTTTCATAGACCCAAGGAAAATCAAGATACAAAAATACAACAGCAAGCAACTACAGTGGTACCTCGGGTTAAGAAATTCGTTCCGGAGGTCTGTTCTTAACCTGAAACTGTTCTTAACCTGAAGCACCACTTTAGCTAATGGGGCCTTCTGCTGCCGCTGTGCCGCTGGAGCCCAATTTCTGTTCTTATCCTGAAGCCAAGTACTTAACCTGAAGCACTATTTCTGGGTTAGTGGAGTCTGTAACCTGAAGCGTATGTAACCCAAGGCACCACTGTATGTGCAATTTCACAACTCCCACGAGAAATACACACACACACACACACACACACACACACACACAATTTTGCCAACTTTGATATAAAAACAACAACAACATTGTGATGAATTACACTCTAGGTATTTTACCTTGCTGAAGCTGTAAAGTGATTACTTATTTTATAGTCGTATTTATTAGTTCGTTTTGTATTTTACGTTTTTGCTACGATTATTATTACTACTGCCACTGCTACTAAATCTGTTGCCCACCCTTCTTCACCAACAGATACCAGAGCAGGTTACAATAATTTCAAATTCAATTATTGAAACAGTCGAAACAAATCCCATTCTCAGGAACAGGGCGTGTCCTAAAAACACAAGCATCTCAGATGCCAACGGCCAAGATGGTGACTGTATATTAATTAGTCAGTAACAACATAATGGTGAGAAGCAGATTAGCAGTCTTTGCGTGGGAAACAGACTATCAAGGAAGTGGTGGACAACAACATTGCATTTTTTCCCCCTCAGTAGGCAGAAAACCTGATTTATCTGAAGGGGGCTACTTCTGAGAAGAACATACTGAAACCAGCCAATTGTGTTTTAATAGTAAAAGCAGCACACTTGAAGAGTGAATGAAATTAGGTTTAGGGAAGCTTTTAATGTTTGATGTATCACAGTATTTTAATATTCTTTTGGAAGCCGCCCAGAGTGGCTGGGGAAACCCAGCCAGATGGGCGGGGTATAAATAATAAATTATTATTATTATTATTATTATTAGGTGGACACTAAATTGGGACGTGGGTGGCGCTGTGGGTAAAAGCCTCTGCGCCTAGGGCTTGCCGATCAAAAGGTCGGCGGTTCGAATCCCAGCGGTGGGGTGCGCTCCCATTGCTCAGTCCCAGCGCCTGCCAACCTAGCAGTTCGAAAGCACCCTCGGGTGCAAGTAGATAAATAGAGACCGCTTACTGGCGGGAAGGTAAACGGCGTTTTCGTGTGCTGCGCTGGCTCGCCAGATGCAGCTTTGTCACGCTGGCCACGTGACCCGGAAGTGTCTGCGGACAGCGCTGGCCCTCGGCATCTTAAGTGAGATGGGCGCACAACCCTAGGGTCTGTCAAGACTGGCCCGTACGGGCAGGGGTACCTTTACCTTTAAATTGCTTTAACAAACATACCCTCCCCATGCCTTCTACCTGTCTGTTGATGACCCTGACTGAAACGCAATATTCATTCTGCACTTATCAGAAATAGATCTTTTAGCTCAGCAGCCCCTAGACTAGAGCATTCCCTGTCTATTGACCTCAGGCAAACATCTTTGCTAAATCGTTTTTAGCACCTGCTGTTGTTAGTGTTTTTAATGTTTGTTTCTGCAAACCTACCCATATCTGTGTTTTAATCTGCAACTTTATTTTAACTGCTGATTTCAATTACATTTTGAATTTTTAAACACTTCCTAACTTCAATGTTTATTGGGATTATTAAGGTACATTTTACGTTTTTAATTTATTTTTTGTGCAAACAGTTGTTATTTAAATTTTGTTGCATAAATAAAACAAAGCAAAAATTGCACAAAAGGGGCCTGGGCGGTGGGATTTCCAAGGTGGCTCTGCATCTGGCAATACAGCCTCTCACGTGGTCCAGATCTTTGTTTTCTCCCTAAATCTTGGACTCTGCTTCTGACGTCTTGCTTGCCCCTGCTCCACATGTCTCTGCCTGGCCCACCTGAGATCTTACTCCACCTGGTTCCATCACTGGGGAAGATGACATAGTGAAACCCTCTCTAGTAGCTTGTCTGGGACCAAGTCCCATGAGACTCCTCTCTTCTCAGATCTCCTTCCATCACAGGATGTCCCATCTGTTCAGTATGTGCCTTTATTATGCAAGTGGTTCCCGTACTTTCTCCCATGCAGACCACCTGAAAATCACCCAAGGGTCTTGAACAACCACCAGGGAGCTTCATCTGGTGTTTTCATTATGTATCCTTCTTCCTTTTGAATTGTTTTATTTATACTATTCAAGTTTATACATTTCACTAATTTTGCAATCATTTTGACATTTCAAAACTTGACTTCCTTCCCCCTTTTTCTGCGGTTCCTTATTCATCTTCTTTAAATATATACTCTTACGAAACTGCAGGTTATTAGAATAATCCTGCCAATGTCTTTATCTGTTTATAATTTATCTGTAAATACTGTAGTCAATAAACCATTCCCATTCTTTTATTCTAAAAATTGGTTATCTTGATTTCTTATACAGTGGTACCTCTGGTTATGTACTTAATTCGTTCCGGAGGTCTGTTCTTAACCTGAAGCACCACTTTAGCTAATGGGGCCTCCTGCGGCTGCCGTGCGATTTCTGTTCTCATCCTGAAGCAAAGTTCTTAACCCAAGGTATTATTTCTGGGCTAGCGGAGTCTTTAACCTGAAGCGTATGTAACCTGAAGCATATGTAACCCGAGGTACCACTGTACTTCCGTTAAGTTTCGCCATTTCTGCACAATCCATAAATTTTTGTATCCAGTCTTCCTTTCCTGGGACTTTCCATTTGGGGGCAAATAACATTTTTTGGGCAAGTAACATTCTTGCCACTGTAGTAATAAGTTTCTATACAGTTTAGATAGTTCTGTCCCTATAATTCCCAAAAGAAAAGCTTCTGGGTTTGTTTTTTTTAACAAACGTTACTTCAAACATTATATATGTTTCCAGCAGATGTCAAAGTGATAAATAACTACCTGACATTCAAGAGACATCTTAAGGCAGCCCTGTTCAGGGAAGTTTTTAACATGTGATATTTTATTGTATTTTTGGTTTTTATGGAAGCCGCCCAGAGTGGCTGGGGAGGCCCAGCCAGATGGGCGGGGTATAAATAATAAATTATTATTATTATTATTATTATTATTATTATTATTATATATCTTTTAAGCGCCAGGCGAAAACATCCCTCTTCAATCAGGCCTTTGACTTATTAACATTCCACAGCCTTTTAAATGTGTTTGTGGGAGGGAGGGATTGTTTTGTTTTGTTTCTATTTATTTTGTGCTTTTATCCTGTATGTTTATCATGTGAACCACACTGTCATCCTCAGATGCAGGGAGGTATATAAATTTGTTGTTGTTGTTATGCCTGTTGTTTCATGATGAATTGTATTTTTATTGCGGCTTTTGCTTCTTATATATAAAATTCAAACATGTACTAACAAGCAATATGAGGAACACAAGAAGCAATAAAAATACAATAAGAAATCTTGTGTCCAGAGGAGGGCAACCAAAATGGTCAAAGGCCTGGAAACGATGCCTTATGAGGAACGGCTAAGGGAGCTGGGCATGTTTAGCCTGGAGAAGAGGAGGTTAAGGGGTGATATGATAGCCATGTTCAAATATATAAAAGGATGTCATATAGAGGAGGGAGAAAGGCTGTTTTCTGCTGCTCCAGAGAAGCGGACACGGAGCAATGGATCCAAACTACAAGAAAGAAGATTCCACCTAAACATTAGGAAGAACTTCCTGACAGTAAGAGCTGTTCAACAGTGGAATTTGCTGCCAAGGAGTGTGGTGGAGTCTCCTTCTTTGGAGGTCTTTAAGCAGAGGCTTGACAACCATATGTCAGGAGTGCTCTGATGGTGTTTCCTGCTTGGCAGGGGGTTGGACTCGATGGCCCTTGTGGTCTATTCCAACTCTATGATTCTATGATTCTATGAAATCAATATGGATATTTAATATGATGGAGGCACCATCTTTCCTCTGCAACCACCCAAATAAAGCTCACAGACCACTAGGGATCTTTGACCACAGTTCGGCAACACCAGAGGCAGCAAACTCAAATTTGCACCTATCCCTCCCCAGCCCATTCCCTCCTCCTTTCTTATTGTGGCCCTTAGGCTGTAACCTATTGTTAAGATGCAATTCCTACTGAGTGCCTATACTGAAAGGAGGATCATGAACATAGTAAATAAGTATAATTACCAGTAGACCTCTTCCTTTTCTGTTGAGCCAGGAGAAATGGAATGAGGCTCAGCTGACTGCAGCCTGGAGTCTTGATTCTGGCTTGGTTGCCTACAGATTATATCTTGCAATGCCTCACCCTGGCATTTTTCCTGGAGACTACCTCTGGGGCTGTCCCACCTGCATGACCCTGATATGAGTCAAGCAGTGATGAAACAAATCCAGGACTTATCTAGTTCACCAAGATGTGACCTTTGGACTAACTGAGGGCAGTACTTGCCAAACTACATGTTTCATTTATTCAACGTAATTTGTATGCACCTTAAACATCTTTGCATAGACATTAATATTATCAATAACAGCCAGAGGTTAAAAACAAAACTGACCTAAAAAGCTCAATATAAATAAAACCGTAAGTTGTGAATGATGATAATATATCTGTTGTTATTTTAATGTATATTCCACTTTTCCTCTGAAAAGGAAACCAAGGCGCCATACATATAAGCAACTGAACATCTAAAAACAGATCCCGTGCAAAGGCAGACCAGGAAAATTGTACTTAACGAGAGGAAATGCCAAAAGATAAATGCTTCATCACAAAAAGTCTGGTTCTCATGTTGTGCAGAATGACTTCATGATAAGTTTATTTTTATATGACCACATGCTAATCCAAAAACTAACCAAGTTCCACCTGACACTTGCACCCAACACCTTCACATTTCCCTCCTATTTCACTTTCAATCTACACTAACTGGCCCTGCAACGATCTGGGATTCTTAATTCCACATTTTCTGTTTATGTATTCAATACATTTATAAACCATATTTGCAACCAACCAACCAACCAACCAACCTACCTACCTACCTACCAACCAACAGCATAGTGATGACACTATTATTTGCTAAATCCTGGGTGTAACTCTTTTAACATGTGAAACCGTAAGTACTTGCGTGGACATACACACACAGTCTTGGTATGCCATGTTCCTCTAGGCCCACCCCATTCTGAGAAATAATGGCTACATGGAGGCATCTCCCAACTTCCAATACATACTTTGAAGGATCATGAATAAGATACCGCTGGCAGTTTCATCCTCCTTGATAGGACACTTCCTTGTTTGTCAAAACCATCCGCAGCAAGGTCCAAACCAGAACGATCCTGAATTGCAATACTGGCTTGGAAGGAGCTATTCAGGTCACAGTTTGTTGGTCCGGACATCACTGTAAACTGCGGTTTGACAAATGGAAGTGTGCTGCTAAGCAAGAGGAAAAAGCAAACCCACCCACCCAGGTCCTGTCTGCATATCATGGTTACCCCAGAAACCACGAACATGTGGGCATCCCCTTCTTCAAGCCGAGAGCAGCAAGCTACAAACCTGAAAGGTGTACTGTACAATAGTTAAGAGTGTGGGGACTAGGACCTGTGAAACCAGGATTCAAATCCCTCATGTAGCCATCAAACAGACTGGTGTCCTGGAGCCAGTCACTGTCTCTTGGAATAAGCTACCTCATAGGGTTTGTTGTGAGGAGGGGCAAAACCACATGCATCACCTTCAACTCCCTGGAGGAAAGGTGGAATATAAATGCAGTAAGGTAAAGGTAAAGGACCCCTGGACAGTTAAGTCCAGTCAAAGGCGACTTTCCTCCCTGGAGGAAAGGTGGAATATACAGTGGTACCTTGGGTTACATACGCTTCAGGTTACAGACTCTGCTAACCCAGAAATAATACCTCGGGTTAAGAACTTTGCTTCAGGATGAGAACAGAAATCGCACGGCAGCCGCAGGAGGCCCCATTAGCTAAAGTGGTGCTTCAGGCTAAGAACAGTTTCAAGTTAAGAACAGACCTCCGGAACGAATTAAGTACGTAACCAGAGGTACCACTGTATGGGGTTGTGGCGCTCATCTCGCTTTCAGGCTGAGGGAGCCAGCGTTTGTCCACAGACAGCTTTCCGGGTCATGTGGCCAGCATGACTAAACCACTTCTGAGGCAACGGGACACTGTGACAGAAACCTGAGCACACAGAAACGCCGTTTACCTTCCTGCCACAGCGGTACCTATTTATCTACTTGCACTGGCGTGCTTTCGAACTGCTAGGTTGGCAGGAGCTGGGAAAGAGCAACGGGAGCTCACCCCGTTGTGGGGATTCGAACTGCCAACCTTCCGATCGGCAAGCCCAAGAGGTTCAGAGGTTTAGACCACAGCACCATCCCTAAATGCAATAAGAAACCAACCATACACACTGGTTCGCACATCACAGTAAGGTAAGTGGGAGGAATTCAACACAGCGCCAGAGTTGTTGTTCACTCAATGCAAGCATCTCTGTTTCTCCAACAATCTTCCCACCTTGAGCTTGTTCTGGGGGGCTTTCCTGATCCTCTGGAGTGGAGCTACAAAAGGAGCTGGAGGAAAACGGGGGGGGGACCCCACTACACCAGTGGGAAGACTTGTGCTGGCTTGCACTAGTAGAACAGGGCAGCTGAATACAGCCCAGTACCTTGATTTTTTTGACCATCCAAATCACACATTTTCATCTCCAACGCAATTTTGCCCCTAATTTCCAAATATAGCTTAAACATACTTATTTAATTTTATTGCATTAGCAGCATTACAACCAGACTCCTTCATTTGCCCCGGCTGCAGCAAAACATGTCTCTCCCATATCGCTCTCTACAGCCACGGCAGGCGTTGCAACCTTCCAAAAGTTTGACATTGTCTCCCGAGACAGACAGGTGCCAACAACCAGTTATTCAACTTGAATGACGGTAGATGCAGTTGTGCCCATTTCTGCGACTGTGCATAATTTGTTGTCGATCAGCGTTTTGCGGGAGGAAATACAAAACATCTTGTCAGTAGAGCATGAGACTCTTGATCTCAGCGGTGTGGGTTGAAGCCCCACGTTGGGCAAAATATTCCTGCATTGCCGGGGGTTGGACTAGAGGACCTTTAGGGTCCCTTCAAACTCTACAATTCTATTGTTCTATGGTTCCATTATTGGGGCATGGCTTCTGAACATTTTTAAGTGAGTACCTCCGAGTCAACAAGGAGATCAGGAATAATTAATATGGAAATAACATTTGAAAAAGGAATAAAAGAACCATTGATTAAAACCTTACACAGGAAGAAGAAAGGAGAACTTAATTTGCAAATCTACAAATTACTATACGTATTAATGCGAACTGAAGTTAATCACTGTAGCTGTGGTATAAGGGATTTTATCAAGAATGGGTTGTATTTGGTTTGAGGAACAGTCTGGAGGCAGAATTAAAGGGAAGCAGACCTTGGGAAGCACATGGGAAGCCACACAAAAATTATAATTGGCTATTTAATTTATTTGAATTTGAATTGGTGCTGCTATTTGGTATTAATATAATATGGCACATACTGGATTTTTGTAATTGAAAATTAGTAAAAATTATTTAACATTTTTTTTAAAGTGTGCAGATAGTTATTTTTCAAACAAATTTATGCAATTTAGAAACCTTTTGATTTTAAAAAAACAAAAACAAAGTGTTTGCAACAATATAAAAAATTATCAGTAAAAAACAATATATATGTACACACACACACACACCAGCCCTCATCATAATATCTCAGGACGGTTCACAGCAATCCAATATAAGCAACCCGAAAGAAGAATTAAAATCAACTTTGGCTAAAAAGAGATAAAACACATGTAACTTCTGCACGTCTGGGCAGGCTTGCCTAAACAAGAGTGTTTTAAGCAGGCGCCAGAAAGAGCACAGTGAAGGTGCCTGCCTGGTGTCAAGTGGCAGGGAGTTCCAAAGTGCAGCCGCTGCCCCACTAAAATATCGGTTTCCTACAAGTTTGAAACAAGTATTCCGTGGCAAATGGAAGAGTGCCAGTTCAGCAGAGCGAATTGGTCGAGTGGGCACCTGGAGTAAGGAGATGGCACAAGTAAAAACTAGTTCTAAGCTGTTCAGGGTTTTCTATACTAGATAGATAGATCATATACTGCAGTATATATGCTTATATACCCTCATCAGTATTGGCATACCGCAGGTAATCCATACTGGCTTCCAAGTGCAGAAAACACTTCACAAGGTCCCAAATTAGGACTACATCTTAAGTCTGCTTTAAGCACTCACTACAGCAAAGGCTACAAATGTTCCTGGACTCTTATAAACTAGAAGAATGGTAATAGGCAGCAAGGCCAAAAACCTACCTTCATTTTAGTGGTGAAGTCTAAACTAGGATCTGCAATATCTAGCAGAGAGACCTTGGGGCAATAGTAGGAAGCTCAGTGACAATGTCAGGCAGGCTGCCACAGTAAGCAAGTAAGTAAGTAAATTGGGTCCTCCCTTAAAGAGGGCATGTATTGCGGTGAGACCTGTAAAACCGACACCCTGTGTTGTGGGTGGGTCAGCCACAACACCTGATTCGTAGGTCCCTCGAAGCTGGGTACAATCTGGCCAATGGGATGCAGTCCAAATGGTTCGAGGGACCTATTTATGCCCATGCACGTAACCCAGAGCTTCCTCTTTTGGCGCATGCCTTTGGCACACCCGCCCACCTCTCCCTACTTTTAGGGTTATGCTCTTGACCTTGCTATGCCGTTGTGTGTCGTCTGTCGTTGGGACAGGGGTACGGCAGGAATTTTCCTCACTTCGCTGATTGGCTGTTGCCATGTGGGTTTCGCCTGCCGCGTATCAAATCATCGCAACTTGTAAGGTTGCGGATAGGTTCAGGTGATAGGGATGGGAGAATGCTCTCGCCATTCTTATGTGAAGGGTATTCCATTAAAGGAATCCAGGGACTCGATGGTTTGGTCAACCCCTGAGAGGGGGTTGTGCCTGTGCCTGAGTCCAGGAGGACACTGGGGTGGCGGAGTTAGCCCGTTCCCGGCTTTCCGCTTATCCAGGTGTTCACCCTTGGCTGACCTATGCTAGAACCCTGGGTCAGCGCTACCTGCATGACAGGGAGCTAGTCGAACCAGAGCCTATGCAACCAGTCACTTTCTGTAATCAATAAAATTGTGGCCTAAATTCTGCCAAAAACCAAAACCAAAATTTTGAGTCATTTGTGAATTATTTAGGGTGGAGGTTTCTGGGTCTGAAAACACAAATGAAAGGTACTCTATTTACTCAAATCTAATGTGCACCTTTTTTGGCTCAATTATGCTGCGAAAATTAAGGTGCACATTAGATTTGATGGCACATTTACATTCCCCAGCAAATAGTTTTTGGGGGTTTCAAGGTTCTGAAAATTGAGGTGTGCATTAGATTTGATGGCGCGTTAGACTTGGAGTAAACACGGTTAAATCCAATGTTCTCGACTACGAGGGAAAGAAAACAAAGCAAGAACCTTAAAGACATTTAAAAGAGATCTAAAGCCACAGATGCAGTCAGAATACTGTGTGCAGGGATATTACAGACAACTTGGAAAAGGTAGTAAAGGTCAATTAGGAGTGATCAGAGGATCAAAACTTCCTTTTAAAGCCTTCCTAGTTTAGAGGCCACAAGGGTGAAGAGGAGAGGGAAAATAAAAACCTTGTAAAAAAATAAATCTCATTACTGGAATACAATGTCGTCCAATGACACTGGCAGGTAGTAGATTTCAGGGGGGGACCAAGGGAAGAACGATGCAATGCCACTCGCAATATTATGTGGAGCTGTTTAAATTAAATAACACTAAAAAAATTAAAGGCAGGGGTCTAATAAAGGAGAGGGCCTGCCAGTGGAAAGCGGCAACATCAGAATAACCCTAATTTAGGATTAGCAGGTGCTTAAAATGACGTCATGGGAGTGAGGTGCTTCTACCTAGACCCAACACTGAGCTTCCCAGGGATTAAATTCTTACACGAGATTTTTTTCCCCCAGGGGGAAATGAAAGAATAAATCGACAGCCAGTACCTAACATCTCTGTGTTGTGGTAACTCCCTTAAAAATAAATAAATCTGGAAGCCTCAGATGCAACACAGCGACGGCCCGCCCCCATTCCCTGGCTTCTACAGCTGTCGTAAGGCCTGGCTACATTTATATATATTTATTCGTATTACGTTCCGAGTACCGATCAAAATAAGAAAAGCACTGTGGTGCAAATTTGGGGGGGGGGGGGGGAGGCACACATCTGATTCGGCAGCAGAGTCTTAGCAACGGGCCTGTCGCGGCAAAGGTGGAGGCAATCGCATGAAAAGAAAAGAAAAACCCAAAGACAAATTTTCTAACAGGAGGAAAGAGATCACAAGGGTTTCTTTTGTCCTTACCTTCCTCTTCACACACTGCAGACAGGCGACAGGGATAAAATTTGGATTCTGGAGCCCTGAATCTCCACTTCCTCTTCCAAAGCAACTTCCTTCTGCATATGTATTTATCCCTCTTTCCCCCTTTAGGTTCTGGAAAGCGAAGGCACACCTCTCCACCGCCACCACCCCCCTCTTAGAAATCTTGCTCTCACGCTGCTAAGCTGGAATTCAGGGAGCTGCGAGCTATAATGATGACTCACAGGGAAGACAGCAAACCTTGTCTGTATGACAAGGGAGCTTTGAATACACACACACACACACACACACACACACACACACACACAGACGACTCCACCTAGGCTGCTTTCCACCACCGTTCCAAGGTACAGTATACTGATTTTTCAAACAAATTCCCTACCAATTCCCTGCCTTCTTCAGAAACGGAAGACAGAAAAGGGAGAAAGCAAAAGCGCTTGGCATTTAAAGAGCTCCTCTTGTGTGCTTAAAGTGCTTTATGTGCCAGGAGGCAGTGTGGTGCAGTGGTTGGAGCGCCGGACCAGGACTTGACTGGGTTCAAATCATACTCTGGTGTGGCGCACTCTCTCTCTCTCTCTCTCTCTCTCTCTCTCTCTCTCTCTCTCTCAGCCTAACTTGTCTCTCAGGGTTGCTGCAAGGATACAATTGGAAAGGGGTGGACCGAGTGCGCCACCCTCAAAACGTAATAAATAAAACAATTACCCCCGTCACAATCCTCACGGTGACTCTGAAAGGTAGAGAATTATTTCCCTCACGTTGGAAAGGGGTGTGTGTTTTGTTTGCGACATCGAGAGAATAAGGCCTGCCTAAATCCACTCAGTGAAATCAGAGGCAAGGCTGAAGCTATAGAACAGGTGAAGGGAACCTTTGGTCTTCCAGATGGTGTTGAACTACAACTCCCATCGTCCATGGCCACGCTTGCTGGGGCTTACGGGAGTTGTAGTTCAGCAACAGCTGGAGGGCCAAGGGTTCCCTGCACCTAATATAGAACACAGAATCATTGAGTTCAGTGCTGTCTACAGCAGTGTTTCCCAACCTTGAGCCTCCAGCTGTTTTTGGACTACAACTCCCATCATCCCTAGCTAGCAAGACCAGTGGTCAGGGATGATGGGAATTGTAGTTCAAAAACAGCTGGAGGCCCAAGGTTGGGAAACACTGGTCTACAGTAACTGGCGGTGGCCATCTTGAGTTTCAAACAGGAAACATTCCCATCCCTACTACCTGCAGATACCAGGGATTGAACCTGAGCCCTTCTATATCCAAGGCGGTTGCTCTACCACTGAGCTACGGCCTTTCCCTGGATGACTGCCGATAGCTCAGTCAGTAGAGCACGAGACTCTTAATCTCAGGGTTGTGGGTTTGAGCCCTGCATTGGGCAAGAGATTCCTGCATTGCAGAGGCTTCATCCACGTGGCCCCTTCCAACTTTATGATTCTGTGAGAAGCATCCTTGTGCTTCTCACAAGGGCTGGGGTCACCAGCGTCAGTGGCACGGATTTAGCTCCTGTTCCAGTGGGAACTGAAAACAGTGATTGATTGATTGATTGAATTTCTATACAGCCTTACACCCGGAGGTCTCAGGGCGGTTCAGAGAACAAAATCAAAATATAAAATCACAAAATACATAATCAAAATAAAACACAACAACGCAATAATCTCCCCCCCCCCAAAAAAAAAAATAATAAAGCCACATTTTAAAAGGGCATGGGATGCCAATAAAATCAACCAAAGGCCTGGTTTAAAAAGGAACGTTTCTGCCTGGCGCCTAAAGGTGTATAATGAAGGCGCCAGGCAAGCTTTCCTGGGGAGAGCATTCCACAGACGGGGAGCCACTGCAGAGAAGGTCTTGTTCTCATGTTTCCACCTTCTGGACCTCTTGAGGAGGCACACAAAGGAGGGCCTCAGAAGATGATCTCAGGGTCCGAGTAGGTTCATATGGAAAGAGGCGGTCCTTGGGGAATTGCGGTCCTGAGCTGCTTTAGGCTTTACGTATAGGTCAAAACCAGCACTTCGGGTCTGGAAACCAATTAACCAGGGGTTTAAGGAATGGAGAGAAACATGAATGCTTACAACGGGTCTTCCTCCACACCAAGTTTTCCTCAGCTTACAAAGATAAGATGTATGTTCCCCATGCAACAGAGGAAGGCTGTTCTAGTGGGCATCTAAACGCAACGGTCCTTAAGAGCCTGGTGGGATTTTTCTTCAAGTCATGATACTCTCAGAGTTTTCTATTATTAAGAGGCAACAGCTGTGTGCTGGAGGCAGAACCACAAAACACGGTGGGAGGAATTTAGCATAGTGCTAAGCAGGTGATTTCTTCAGCGCAAGAGTCTCTGCTTGCCTGATGGAATGATCTGCCCTCTCTGCCCCCATGCGCTGTCCCAGTGATTCTCCTGACACACACCCCAAACCTATTTGGGGGGGGGCACACTAGGGGAGAAGCCTCGTTGCACTAGCAGAAAACCTTGTGCAGCCTTCTGTTGGTGGGGCTTGTAAACTGAATCTTGCTCAGTCCTTTCTGGAAACTCACAAAGCCTTGCACATTAGAGGCAATAACAGAACCAGGCGTGAGGGAACGGAACCAAAAACGTGCCTCTTTCTGGATGCTAGGCAATGCTGCAGTAGAGTATTAGTCAAAACACAGAAAGCCACAGCAGAATGCGGGGTGGAAAGAGAGAGAGAGAGAGACAATATCTGTGAAATCCAATTACCAGAGATGTCAGCTAACGCACATGGAAAGCTGCAACATTTAGCAATTAAGAAAAGGCTTTTATTCTCCCCCCCCTCCCACCAGCTCACTGGCTCCCATGGTAACTATGGCATGAGCATACATCATAACAAAGAGGGAGAAAGCAGAATATGTGTGGCAATCCCAGGCTCCTTGAAGCGTTTGCGCACCAGATGCTCCATCTGAGACAGGGTGAACTCTGCTGAACCAGTTTGTGCACGGAGACAGAAGCGGCTATGTTGAAATCCCAAAAATGGAGCCACACTTTTGCCTTTAGCTCTGGGGATTTCCTAGGAACACTACAAAGACATGCCTATTGCTAAATCTTCCTCCGATAGGCAAGAAGCCAAATTTAAATCCACAGGGAGGCTTCCAGAATGCAAAAGCAAATCACAGCATGCGGCAAATGGGATAGACTCCCATGGCTATTGCAGGCCAAAGCTAGGGGCATTTTCGACATTCAATTGGCATCCCTTTGCAGGAGCGTGAAACAAGAAATCACTTTTCTGTTGAGGGGCAATTTCCCTTGTTATAGGGGGCTGCATACTGTCAGTGGAAGGAGCTGTAGATATTGGTGGGTGGGGCCAACTCCCTACCCTCTGGTCTTTCTGTCAACTAGCCTGCCAGTTGAGGGGGCAGATCAGTCTTGCCAGAAATCTGAGCTGATCACTCACAGGTAACTTTTGAAATTAGGCCAAGAGCTGTGTAAGAAACTCATATATATAAAGCTAGGCGCCAAATGGCTCCTTAAACCAAGGGTAAAGGTAAAGGGACCCCTGACCATTAGGTCCAGTCGTGACCGACTCTGGGGTTGCGGTGCTCATCTCGCTTTATTTGTCGAGGGAGCCGGTGTACAGCTTCCGGGTCATGTGGCCAGCATGACTAAGCCGCTTCTGGCGAACCAGAGCAGCGCACGGAATCGCCGTTTACCTTCCCGCCGGAGTGGTACCTATTTATCTACTTGCACTTTGACGTGCTTTTGAACTGCTAGGTTGGCAGGAGCAGGGACCAAGTTGCGGGGATTCGAACCGCCGACCTTCTGATCGGCAAGGCCTAGGCTCTGTGGTTTAACCCACAGTGCCACCCGCATCCCTTAGTAAACCAAGGTTACAGACACGAAAATGGAAAGTCTAGTTGCCATTTTGGGGCAAGACAGCTCCAAAGTCTTATTTTTCAAATGATGGACTGACTGTGATTAATTCTGAACATTTGGCTAGTTCAGATGACAACCACGAGCTAGGTGAGAGCTTTGAGAACTTAAAGAAGAAAAGACAGTTTATCCAGCGACAGTCCAGATATATATCGGTCTATTCCTACCTCTTTTTCTTAAGGGTGACACAGACCAGTCATAACGTAAGAATATTCTTCACAATGTGAGCAAGGCAGGGGGGGGGGGGTTGAGAAAAGCGACAACAATTAACTATAACCTTGTTCACTGCTCCTGCTCAGCCTCCACAGAAAAAAAGCAATTTGGTTTCTGAAATTCATTCTGGTTGTGCAGATAAACTATAACTGATAGAATTCCACAGGATGTACATGAAAACAGTCAAGATCCAATGATCCCCAGGCTTGCACTTCCAGATGGTGGAGATGTCATGCAGCATCCTAGCGCCCAGGCATCTCCACCTGGTTGCAAGTGGCTAATAGCCAGGTGCAAAATGTGCCTAGCGCCTGGCTAATTTCGAACACTGAGTGGCAGGTAGTTATTTCTTCATGGAATGTAATTTTAAAGTGGGACTACTGCTTACGGTGTGTGCACTCGTCCCAATTTTGCCTCTTTCAAGCAGATTTTGCAGAAGTGCAAAATTCAAACACTGCATTTCCATCCACAAAGAAAAATACGAATATCTTCCAGAAATGTCTGCAGCCTCTCACAGCTATTTGCATTTTTAAGCATCAACACTGAAATAGATACACGTTTTCTGTGCAATGTCTGATTTACTATATAATGTTGGGCTTGGCCCTCTAGTCACCCATGAACACTTTAAAAAACAAAACACAAAAACAAAACACAACTAGCAATCAGAATCTGTGTCACCAAAACGTCAACTCTGTGCACTGAACTTTAGTTTCAGTGCAAATATATCTCACTGGCTGTGTTAAGAGTTCAAATCCCCAAGTGTCAATGCATGCACGCAGGGTTAAAAGGATTAGATTATTTCTGTGGCATGTATTATTGGTCTAAGCAGTCCAATTCACAAGTGAGTTATGCTGATGTAGCCTGACTTTAAACCTATTTAGTCTCATTGATTCTAAAATCGATTTGACTGTGCTACGAATAATCCAGTGGGTATTTATTCCTTACTCTTGCATAAACAGCATCCCACTATCAGAATCTGTGTTTAGTCATTTACAAAGCGTGTGTGTGTGTGTGTGTGTGTGTGTGTACATTTCAGTCTAAGGATTTGATATTTCTGCTCCTTACTGCGGTAAAAAGAATTGCACAACAACTATAAACTGCAGTCTCTGTCTTGACAAGTCAAGCGTCCAAACGTCGTCCCCATGGAATATATTTTGAATGTCGCATACAAAAAGGAAAATCTTAAAGTGGCCTATTTCCTTGCAATCGAAATTGCCTCAATTAAAAATCTGCCCTGGGTGTCTTTATGTTCCGAAACAGGACACTGAATAGGTCAGAAGGTTTAGTGATGAAATACCAAAGAAAGTGCAAGTGCTGGTAGAATTTAAAAGGTGGAAGCTCTGGAGCTGTGCATCTAAGTAGGCCAGAGCGCATCTGGCACCATAGAAAAAACAGGAGAAGGCAGTGTGTCACCCCTCCAGGTGATGAAGGATTCTGTTTCCATCAGCCCCAGCCAGGCATGGCCAGTGCCCCAGGAAGAGGAAATGGAGGAAGAGGATCCCAACAAGGTATGGGTCTGGGACTGGGACACACTGGGGCAACAGGGAGTGGGAAAGGAAGTACTCACAGGGTGATGAAGGTCAATGCACAGGAACCAGAAGAGCAGGACCCATCACCAGAACCAGAGGGTCCCTGTCTCCCCAAACACGGTGGGCATAGGGAGCAGCATGAGGAATGCACAAGGAGGCTGAGGCAGGCAAGGACCCACAACCCAGGTATCTAGCTGGCCAGGTGGGGCTCGCTAGCTCTGGGAGAAGGTGTATGATTCCTCAGCTGGAGTAGGCTCAGGACAGGTGAGGGTCACAGGCCTCATCAAGCCCAGATGCTGCAATCAGCGTGCAAAAGGGAAGCCAAGCTGAGGGGCTGGGTCTGCTGAACTGCCCATGTTGATGAATGGGCATCCTTGGCTCCAACCACTACACCACACTGCCTATGGGACCGTGCTTTGGGTTTGACTCTGGACACCAGTGCTAAGTGATATATGCACTGACTGCCTATTAACCACTAAGCGAGCTTTAAGGTCTTATTACTTGCATACAAAGCCCTAAACAACTCTGGACCAGGGTAGGACCCCTTCCCATTTACTGCCCAGAAATGTTTTGTATGTTAAACTGCCCTGTGATCTTCTGGATGAAGGGCAGTATAGCAATTTAGAAATTGAACCTAGTTAGTTTTGCCATGGCCTGACGACTATTCAGGTTGGTGGCAACACAGAGATGGACGTTTCCACCAGTCGCACTGCTGTTGTGCAATGCCCTCCCTGCTGAAATATAAGTTGCCCCATCAGTACTGGCGTTCTGCCATCTCTGGAAGACACACCTGTTTAGACAATTGTTCCCTGATCTCCTGGCTTCAACCTTCTGTTTAAATTGTTCTTTTAACTGTTTTTAACCATTGGAGCTACATTATAACGAGCTTGTTTATTATACGTTTTAATTGCAGATGTTTTGATGAAATCATTTTGCTAGGTATTTTAATTACGTGTAGCTATATTTTTATAATTGCTTAATACTTGTTAATTTGATGTTGGCTTTCACTTGTGTGTGAAGCACCTTCGCGTTTCTTCTCGAAATGTAAGGCAGGTATATAAATTATTACAACAATACTCATTTCCCCCCAACTTAAACAGACTCTTCTGTGATAGCCTGATCATAGAAAGGTGGATCATAGAATTGGGACCCTGCAGATCATGTAGTCCAACTCTCTGCGATGAAAGAATATGCAGCTGTTCTATATAGGAATTGAACCTGCAACTTTTGGCGTTTTTAGCACCACACTCTAAGCAACTAGTGCCCATGAATTTCATAATACAGGTCTGCTTTTGAAAGCAGCACTGAAGAAGAAAAAAGTTGTGGTCCACCAATTCCTCCAGAGAATTGTCAAGCTGTCCAGAAAAAAGAAGGAAAAAACCTTTGAGAACCACTTACTTAATACTTGACTTTCAGAAGACATCTGAAGACAGTCCTGTATAGAGGAGTTTTTAGTGTTTTCTATTTTATTGTTTTTAATATTTTGTTGGGAGTCTCCCATAGTGGCTGGTGCAACCCAGTCAGATGGATGGCATATAAATAATAATTTGTTGTTGTTGTTGTTAAGCACATATCATACATAATGCAGCATTACTATGGCTCAGCTTTCTCTGCTACATCGGCAATGCTGAGCAGAATGTCAAATCACACATCTGCAACCAATATAATGCTAATGGTAGGGAGGAGATGTGTTTGCAAGGGGGTGGGAGGGTGTCATAATGCATTTAAGGCAGGCATAGCCAAACTTGCTCTCCACATGTTTTTGGACTACAACTCCCATCGTCCCTAGCTAACGGGACCAGTGGTCAGGGATGATGGGAACTGTAGTCCCAAAACATCTGGAGGGCCAAGTTTGGCCATGCCTGATTAAGGCAACCTGTAATTTGGCTTTGTGGTTTAGCTCTAAGAGATTGTTACATCTGAAGACTCAAATGAGCTGGTCAAAATATTACCTAACAGCATTACACCCTTAAAGCAACATGCAGCAATCTTTATGGCCCTATGACGTGTTTTCATGTTATGCTTGCCATTTCATCTGTTGGTATCACACAGGGAGCTGAGCCATGTGACACAAGAGGCACATTACAGCACCACAAGAGAAAATGAGAAGCAGGGCAGTAAGGAAGGGACAGGCCTGCAATCTGGACATCATGAAACTGGTTTCAGATAGTGAGTAGTAAACGCAAGGAAATGTGATAAATTTGTTGAAATGGACCTGGGGATTATTCCAAAGGGTAAAAACATCACTATCCAATTGCTCGGCTCAGGAGGCGAAGGAAAACCCCCAATTACTGCTAATTGTGGTACTAGTTACATGATGTTTCAGAGTCAAGGAAACTTTGCACAGGTTTGCAACTGCATGCACAATAAACTTGTCGCTAAACCTGAACCCTCTCCAAAGTACAGTTGTACCTTGGATGACGAATGCCTTGCGAGTCGAACGTTTTGGCTCTTGAACACCGCAAACCCGGAAGTGAGTGTTCCGGTTTGCAAACATTCTTTGGAACTCGAACGTCTGACGCAGCTTCCGATTGACTGCAGGAGCTTCCTTTTGGTGCCTGCTAAAAACTTTTTTTGTTTTGGTAGGCTTACCCAGACATGTGGAGTTGAGGTGTATTTTTGATCTGCAATTTTGGCTTAGAATATATATTTCTAGCTGTTGGTTTTCTACATTTTGCTTTTTATAACTTGTTCGTTTTTACTGGCAAGTTTAATGTGGTGGTGGTGTTTTTTACATCTTTGTAATCTGTTTAGAGGTTTTATCTACAGTTAACCAAATCTGTACAGTGGCACCTTGGTTCTCGAACAGCTTGGCTCCTAAGCGCCACAAACCCAGAAGTAAGTGTTCTGGTTTGCAAACGTTTTTCAGAAGCTGCTGCAGCCAATCGGAAGTCGCACCTTGGTTTCTGAATGGTCTTGTGAGTTGAATGGATTCCTGGAATGGATTAAGTTCGAGAACCAAGGTACCACTGTGTATCACTTAACTAGTTCCATGACTTGCTCCATAGCTTAGTCGGTAGAGGGTGAGATTCTTAATCTCAGGGTCATGGGTTCGAGCTCCATGTTGGGTAAAAAGATTCCTTCATTGCAGGGGGTTGGACTAGATGACCCTTGTGGCCCCTTCCAACTCTATGATTCTATGAAATGCCACATGCCTGAGTCCCATTTATGTGATGGAACAATGGGCACAGGCCCTTCATATCCACCAAACAGGAGGGACTCTCTAAAGGTAAAGCTCATGCTTTGCTTGCAAAGAGACCCATATTCAGTCTCTGTCATCTCCAGTTAAAAGGATCTCAGGCAGCAGGCGATGGGAAAGATCCTAGACAGCCTCCGCTGGTCAAAGCAGAGCAGATCAGACAATATAGACCAGTACGTACTGTGACCTAGTAGAAAGGCAGCTTCCTGTGTACCGAAAGACGCACATGTTGTCACAGTCCGGTTCACGGGCGATCGAAGTCCTGGCTGGGGACGTCGGGAGAGGGGGAAAGATGGCGGAGTGGGAGCAGGAATGGGAGTCCAGAAGCCAGGAAGCCAAGAGTCCGAGGGTCAGAGAGCCGGGAGTCAAGAAGCCAAGGGTCCGAGGGTCAGGAAGCGAGGAGTCACGAAGTCAAGGGCCCAAGGATCAAGGAGCCAAACACAACAAGGCAGGGAACGTGTTACTGTGGTAAAGAGCTAAAGGGAAATGCTGACCTTATATCCCTTCCCAGCTCTTGCCACCAGGTGCTGTGAGTTACCAATTGGCCTCACCTGTGAGGCTGCGCCTTGCCTCTTCAGAACAAACTTAGGAAGGCCCCAGTCCTGCAAAGTCCTACTGGTGACAGGGCCCAGCTCCTGCACGCACTCCTGACACATGTTGTCGGAACTCCACACAGAGGACCATGTACATAAGAGCTGATTCGTGCAACAGTTTTCCCACAAAAAGCAGGGAGGGTAGCAGTCATGTGACCTGGGTCCTCCCCATATGCACCTCCACACGATGCCAACACATTCTACCAGCAAGAAAAAGTTTCCAGTTACTTGCACTGTTAATTCACAAAAAATGTAGACCTTCAAAAGCAGCTGGGGGGAGCTGCCAAAGGAGGTTTAAAAATGTCTGGATTAACTCACAAACAAGGGATGGGGAAGGAATTCGGTTCGGTTCACATTGCGAGCCTACCAAATTAACACTTCGCAGAATATGAAAACCAAAATGCAGCCGTCTTCCCACACAGGAACTTTTCCGAATCGTGCAGTGCAGTTTTCCAAACAATTAATGTGTCTATTAGGAACTGTGTATAAAAATTCACATATATTCGATAAGCTTCCACTAAGGAAATTGCTTGCAAAAATGTGTCTGTTACGCACATCTCTATATTAGAATTGATGCAGATTATTTTTTGTGAGTATCTTTTTTTAAAATGCAAACTGATATGAAAATTTGAAGAAATGAATCTAAGACTAAGGAATTAAGAAACTAAAACGTACAGGATCTGCCATCCCTACTCACAACGTATTAATGATTTGGCTGTGTTATCCTGGTTTATTTCATGCAGTTATACAAAACAATGTTCCCAGCAAACATATCTTCTAGTTTCCCTATCATCCCAGCCAACAAGTGTATTTGCAACCGAGCTACTTTTTGTGAAAACAAGCAAGAAAGTAAATGTGTTGGTGTTGTTTTTTAAAGATGAGGGGACCAGAGTTTATTAACTAGATCCTATCAATATGCAGTGAAAAGGACAGCTCTCTTTTTCAGACATGCTTAATTACAGCGAATGGAAAACAGAGTCCGTAGTGGCTTGATTGAGGCACACACAGCCTGCATTCTTACATGCTTAACTTGGGAGTAAAACTCCACTGAACTCCACAGGGCTTACTTCAAAGTAGACACGCATAGGATTCACTATAAACAATGGTTGATAGATTTAAGTACAATGTCTAGAAGGACAAACCATGTTTGAAATTGGCTTGTAAATCAGAAATCACTGCCTGAAACTATGGATTCGTAATATGTACCTGAATTGACAAATCACAGTTACAGATGTTGACGCACCACTGGAGGTCCCTGAATCTAGATATGAAAGTGCTAAGCATACAACCGTTCAAGAGTTGAACAAGAGTTCAAACCATGGTTAGGATTCCCAATCAGATTCAAAGCTGGGGTTAGCATGATATCTGAATTCAGCCAGTGACTTTGGAAGACCAGAGATAACCTTAGGAGTTTCTGGTTGAGCTGCAATTCCACTTTCAAAAGTTCAGCATAAAACTATGTATTTGCAAGTTCCCAGCCCCCTTCAAGAACGGCAAAAGGGTAGCAACATTTCACAAGCGTGCTAGGAGTGGGGAAATTCTAAACAATTCCCTATGAAAGAGATTTGAAAAACGGTTGCATTATCACCAGTTCACCCCATCCACAAAGATATACTGATCTGTGAAAATGGGCTGGTGGCTTAGTCAGCAGGGCGTTTAAAAACGAAAATTGTGAATAAAAAAATAAAAAAAATTGTCCAGTAGCACCTTAGAGACCAACTAAGTTTGTTCTGGGTATAAGTTTTCATGTGCATGCACACTTTTTCACATGACCCGGAAAAACTGTCTGTGGACAAACGTCGGCTCCCTCGACCACTAAAGCGAGATGAGCGCCGCAACCCCAGAGTCGTTCGCGACTGGACTTAACTGTCAGGGGTCCTTTACCCTTTTAAGGTGCTACTGGACAATTTTATAATTTTATTTATTTATTTCATCTGCGTCAGACCAACAGGGCTACCTACCTGAATCTAAAAATTGTAAAGTCCATTTTAATCAGCAGATACACACACAAGACTGAATCCAATTTGGGCTTACTTGGAGTAGACCCACTGGAATTAAGGGACATGACTAACATAACTACGTTATCTCTTAGTTAGGTACAATTCATAAAACTGCAATAAAACTTATGCAGCAATGCAAGTTTACTGAAGTAGAAAAGAAATGAATTTCATATGAAATGCTGTACGCTGAACGACTTCTAGACTACAATTTCTGTAGAACCTCTGCCTAAGCAGTGCTACCCATTACTATTCATTCCTTTATGTTCATGGCTCTATTTCACTGGTCTTGCTGAGAAAATTAGAAGGGCTCTTAGAAAATTATACTTACCTGCCCCACAGTCAAATGCTTAAAGTGGCAGGCTGGACTCCAAAGGCGAGCAAATACCTAAACCACGACTGCCGGATGCATTTTCCAAGTTGCGCCAAGATGACGGCAGAGAGGAACAGCAAACTGCACGTATAAGCTATAAATTCACCGCTGCCGGACTCTGCGGGAAAGGAATCCTCTTGTAAACCCTGACCCTCCCATATCTTAAACATCCATCTGTGTTTTGTCATGGGAGGGAGGAGAGATCTACCTCTTTTTGTTGACTTCAGGGTGAATTATTTGCATGTGTAACCTATAAAGTATTCCAACTGGGCTGGAGACATACGGAGGCAAGAGGAACCCAGCCTTTCTCCTGCACAGCCCCATTGCAGAATGGCACAATTGCGGAAACTACATACCTGAAATGCTCTTTAAGTTCTCCATGAGATGTTTCCTATTTAGCTGCTCTCTCTGAAATTGGGTCTGCAACGTTTACAGCACCATCCTGTGCCCCTCTACCCGGAACCCTAGTTCTGCCAAGCTCAATGGGACTTAACTCTCAAGGAGGTGCATTTAATATTTCAACCTCAGTAGCTGAACCAGGTTAATCTATTCCAAGGGTTGCCAGCGTGGACTTCATAGGTACCACTGGTGGCCTTGAGGTCTTCCCCTAGAACCCAGGAAGTTTCCCAAGTTCTCCCAATCACTGCTCTCTTGGCCGTGAGTGTTGCCATCCTCTTCTTCCTTGGAAAGTACAGAGAGATGAAGGCGGAAATTCCTCTTTCAGCTCTGTGTGATTAATTATACTGTATCACACTTTTATCCAGTTTTCTTGGAAAAGCAAGTTTGTGCTCTCTCTCTCTCTCTCTGCTGATTTAGGGAAGGGAATAATTCCAAATAAGCCCATACAGTTGATGACAACTGCTCTATTCAAAACACATTGACTAAAATAGATGCTACAGTGCATATTTTATTGTTTTTATTTTCAATACAGGTAAAACTTAGATAAAACTGCAAGTGGGAAGCAACGTATTGAAACACACATTTCCTACTACGAGAGAGAGAGAGAGAGAGAGAGAGAGAGAGAGAGGAGGGAGAGGTGCATCAAAGACAGGCATAGGCAAACTCGGCCCTCCAGATGTTTTGGGACTACAACGCCCATCATCCCTAGCTAACAGGACCAGTGGTCAGGAATGATGGGAACTGTAGGCTCAAAACATCTGGAGTTTGCCTATGCCTGATCGAAGATGTCTACCACAAAGATTATTTGCATCACTTAAAAGCAGAACTATTTCTCTCATAAGCAAATGAAAGCAGCCAATCAAGCTACACCATAGATCAATGAATATCTCTCGAGAGCCCCAATGACACTATATCTTTAAAACAGCATCATGCCGTTTAAACAGCCCTAGCTTCCCCGAAGAATCCTGGGAATTGTAGCAGTGCTGTGAGTTGCCAGGAGACACCTATTTCTCTCATAAAACTACAATTCTCTGAGTGGCTTAGCCATATCTCTCTTTTGTGGCGCCCGCCCTGTGGGACGCCCTCCCATCAGATGTCAAGGAAATAAATAACTATCTGACTTTTAGAAGACATCTGAAGGCAGCCCTGTTTAGGGAAGTTTTAAATGACTGATGTTTTAATGTATTTTTAATCTTTTGTTGGAAGCCGCCCAGAGTGGCTGGGCAAACCCAGCCAGATGGGCGGGGTGTAAATAATAAGTCCCCAAGACGGGGGGGCAAGGGCGGCACACATCACACACACGGCGGAGGAGGCTGAGCGCTCTATGGAGGAGCTGGCCACTGGACATGAATCACATGTCACACATATGACACAATGCCCACAGCGCCACCTGGAGATGAAGGGGGCCTGGCCCCCTTGAAACAAATACAGTGGTACCTCTGGTTGCGAATGGGATCTGTTCCGGAGCCCCGTTCGCAACCTGAAAGGAACGCAACCCGCACCTGCGCGTGCGGGTTGTGATTTGCCGCTTCTGCGCATGGGTGTGACATCATTTTGAGTGTCTGCGCATGCGCGAGTGGCAAAACCCGGAAGTAGCCCTTTCCAGTACTTCCGGGTCGCCGCGGGACGCAACCTGAAAACGCGCAACCTGAAGCAAATGTAACATGAGGTATGACTGTATTGAGTTGTCATGCCTGTTTTCTAGGGAACTCTTGAAATGGCTGCTCTGTGAAGGGAACAGGGGTCTCGCTACAATTCTCGGCACCCTGAATGAATTTCAGTTCCCAGGATTGTTTCTTGGGCCAGGGAGCCATGACTGTTTAAAATGGTATGACGCCGCTTTAAATGTTTAGTGCAAATGGGGCCTAGCTGGGCTTATCTTACAGCAATCCAAAGAGAGGCTGCAGGGACAGGGAGCAGTGGGAGGTGAGAGACTTTTTCAGCAAGGCTGCCCTGATTGGGTTCCTCTCCTGTGAATTATTGGGATTTTGTGGCCGGCTGGCCCGGGTTCACCTACCTACATGGCACTCCACTGGCTACTGCCAATGGAATTGAAACAGGCCTAGCTAACCTTGATATTGTTTATTGTTGTTTGGTGTTTAGTCGTGTCGGACTCTTTGTGACCCCATGGACCAGAGCACGCCAGGCACTCCTGTCTTCCACTGCCTCCCGCAGTTTGGTCAAACTCATGCTGGTAGCTTCGAGAACACTGTCCATCATCTTGTTCTCTATCATCCCCTTCTCCTTGCGCCCTCCGTCTTTCCCAACATCAGGGTCTTTTCCAGGGAGTCTTCTCTTCTCATGAGGTGACCAAAGTATTGGAGCCTCAGCTTCAGGATCTGTCCTTCCAGTGAGCACTCAGGGCTGATTTCCTTAAGAATGGATAGGTTTGATCTTCTTGCTGTCTATGGGACTCTCAAGAGTCTCCTCCAGCACCATAATTCAAAAGCATCAATTCTTCGGCGATCAGCCTTCAAACAGGGCTGCAGAGAACCCTGTTATGAACCTCCTGCTAATTTAGCATTGCTCCTACACATATTTCATGAATAAGGAACTTGCTCTCATCCTCAAGAGCTTCCAGTGCCCTGCCTCCATCCAACAGCAGACAAGAAATACCAGAATTTTATGTGAGAAACACTACAGTGGAATTGAAAACTGAGCAGCTGCCTCGGTGTTCAGACCTGCCTGGTGTTGACCCAAGTCCACATAAAATGGTATTACTCATGGCTTAATGTTAACACAGAGCTGACGCAGCAGCAAACTTGCAAAACGAAAAGCAAGAATTTTAAAGCGTTCGCACAGTTGCACGATTGCTTCCAATAACTTTGGGCGCATTTCGGATGCAAAATACTTTTCCAAACATCTACAAAGCCCCTTCTGAGTCATTGTCTCTGGTGGCAATGGAATCACCTGAGCTTTAAAAAGAAATTTAAGGCGCTTGGCCAAAGTAGCTCAGATTCCATACAAAGAAGAGTCAAATCAAAGTGAGGCCTTCTGAATTACATTTTGCAATTAAAGCACACTTGTTCTCATTTCTATACTAGTGACAAAAGGCCACTGTGAAAACAGTACACTGGATTTGATGGGCCGTTGGTGTGGTCCAGCAGGCCATCTCTTTTTTCTTTTTGTTTATTTTTTATTTTCAAAAACATATGCTAATCAATCAAAAATACAAAAATGCAAAATAATAACCATAAAAACAAATAATACCCCCATGTGACTTCCCTCCCCCAATATTCACCATCCCTTAATATTTAAGTTCTTGTTTAACATTGCGTCTTTTGTATCTCATCCTTAATGTTCTTAGAATATTATTATTTTCTAATTGTACTTTACAAACATAATCTATACATATCAACATGTTATCCTTAGAGCAGTGTTTTTTCATATAATCCTCAAAGCATTGCCACTCTGACCTTAAGTTTCTGATTTGTCTGGTGTCTTATGGCTGCTGTTAACTTCGCCATTCCTATAAATTCACATAATTTACATATCCAATCCTCTTTTGTGGGTATAATGTTTCCTTCCCAGTTCTTTGCAAGTAATAGTCTGGCTGTGGCAGTAGCATATAAGAATAATCTTTTCTTATCTTGTGGGATATCCTTTCCTAAGATGCCCAATAGGTACGCCTCTAGGTTTTTTCCTATAGAAATTTTAAACATCTTTTTAAACTCCTCGTGGATACATCCCCAGAATTCTTTAACTTTTTCGCAGTCCCCTCCACCTCCTTACATTTCCAACACAGATTAGATTCTAACATATATATTGGCGAGTTTCAAAGGTGTAATATAATACCTACAGAACATTTTCATTAGGTTTTCTTTGATGGAATAGCAGGCGCTAAATCATATATCAGTCTTTAAGCAGGCCATTTCTTATGTTTTTAATCAGAGCACTGAAAATCTTACCCTATCCACTGAAAATCTTGCTCGGGTCCCCTCTGGAGCAGATAGCACAGCAGCCCTCAGGATGCTGCAGATACCAAGCCCCACACTGGTGCAGAACAGAACATATGCTGTTGACAGAGAAGCACTGCTTCAGGGTGAAGAAGTTGGGAGTCCTGTACAGATCCGAAAAGGTTGTACTACAAAGGAGCCTGGACTGAAATCATTTGGTTTAAACTTCCGCATGGGTCAGGCAGTCCGTATCTCCTGCGCACGAACAAATCACCTCCAAGGACACAGGGGCAAGGAGAAGGGAAGTAAAACAAGGGCCCTTGATTCGGGCTGTTTTAATAACCCTCCATAAAACATAGTAAACAGTCATTTTGTTCTCACTCTCCATGCAAGCAGCGTTGTGCGTCAACTGAAATGTGCTCGAATCATAACTGCTTCAAAAACGAATGATCAAGTGAAAGAGGGTATCAAGGACAACGTTCAGGAGAACAAGACAGAGAGAACCTTTTCTTCGATGATGTTAAGAAGTGCAACAACAATCTGGCACAATCGGGTTTGCTGTCCAGCTCATATTGCCTCCTTGCAGAAACTGAGCAATGCCTTTAGTGTACCAAAATCACTGAAGGAAGTGGGGAGGCCGAACCCCATAGCATCTAGCAGGTTTATTGTGGCATGAGCCTCCACTGGCCAAAATAGATCAGCGCTGGAGTGTGGGACTAGTCTGCCCTTGAGGCTCTTCAATGGTGAAAGAGAAAAGATGTTATCAGGTGTGACAGATTCACCAGAAGTTCAGGACAGCCACCAAAGACTTTAAAACAAGACTCTCCCACATTCCTCCCCATTTCTACGCAAGCTGCTTAATTTTTAACAGGCAAGTAGGGAACCTCAGGCTTATACGGGAATCCCACTTCCTGTAATGGAAAGAATCCATTCTAAGGCACCAACCCCTCTTCACTCAGGAGGAAACACTATTAAATTTAGTGGGACTTAAGTCCACGTAAGCGCTGTGGGTTAAACCACTGAGCCTAGGACTTGCCGATCAGAAGGTCAGCGGTTCGAATCCCCATGATGGGGTGAGCTCCCGTTGCTCGGTCCTTGCTCCTGCCAACCTAGCAGTTCGAAAGCACGTCAAAGTGCAAGTAGGTATGTAGGTACCGCTCCGGCGGTACTGCTCTGGTTCGCCAGAAGTGGCTTAGTCCTGCTGGCCACATGACCCAGAAGCTGTACGCCGGCTCCCTTGGCCAATAAAGCGAGATGAGCGCCGCAACCCCAGAATCGGCCACGACTGGACCTAATTGTCAGGGGTCCCCTTTACCTTTAATTCTACGTAAACATGCCTGGGAGCAGGATGCACTTGGTCAGGCGAGAAGGGAAAGACACATTTTCCTACTAAATTGGCCTTGTTCTGGTAAATAGTATTGTTCTGCAGACAATCACTCTAGAGACACTCGGTGGAAGGTATCTGTTAAAAGGATTTGCGCCGACGTCACTCAAGGCACCTGCCTGAACATTTCGATCAATTGGCACACATTCTGATGAACCAACACCTTCAAGCTTTGCAAGAATCTCCATCCTTTAGTGGATAAAATGACACCTCAAATGTAACAAGTCAACTCAGATTTCTAGAGAGGGACAGAGACCTAACCTCCCTCTCACATTACTTGTTGTTTTGTCTATTGGTGGTTTTTACATATGTTAAAAGGGCATTGGGGTTGCCCTGCTAAACCTCTCCAGTGTCACCCTCTGAACTTCCTAGTCGGTTTGCTCTTTCTTTTTATTCCAGTCATGGAAGGTTAAAATGTGGAGATCTAATGAGGTGCATTGAGCTTTGATGCTACAGCCAAAGCTAACCCAGTTCCATAAGGCCTGAGGCAGTTATGAACTTGTAAAGTGTGTTCCTTAGTTTTAAGAACAAGCCTTGCTCCCGCTTAAAACCTTGTGATCCTTTAATGAGCAGCTGGTAGACTTGAAAGCAATGCCGCAAAACTCAATCCACTTTGTCACCATTAATATTTATTGATGGTAAAATGTATTTACTATCTTCCCGCCAGAAAAAGGGCACAAGCTATTTTAAAAGTACAAGGATTTTATACAAAGAGAGATCTGAGAAGCAGAGAAGGCACCTGCTTATCCTGGAG
This sequence comes from Podarcis muralis, assembly GCF_964188315.1. Classification (NCBI taxonomy): domain Eukaryota; kingdom Metazoa; phylum Chordata; class Lepidosauria; order Squamata; family Lacertidae; genus Podarcis; species Podarcis muralis. Next base: position 51,982,356 of record NC_135665.1, read on the forward strand.
AAGAGATAATCATGAGAGGGAATATGATAGCCCACATTAATGGAAGAGAGTTAACACAGATAAGTGCTGGAGGGACTTGCCTATGGGTCAATGGCACCATTCACGTAACAAAAACTACCATAGAGATACCAAAAATAGAGAATCCATAGAACTACCAAAAAAGTAGAGAATCCATAGAACTTAGCTGATGGGGAACCAAAGCAGTCTTCCCCAATGTGGTGCCCTCCAGATGGTTTGGACTACAACTCCCATCATTCTTGACTGTTGGCCATGTTTGGCTGGGTCTGATGGGAGTCGTAGTCCACGACATCTGCAGGTTGCAGAAGGCTGCTCCAGAGGGCAGGATCCAATTCAATGGATCCCAGATATAAGAAAGGGGATTTCGACTAAACATTAGGAAGGCATGCCTGGTGCTATAAAGCTCAGAGGCACAGACGGATTTGGAAGGTGGTGGACTCACTCCTTCGTTAGACTGAAACATGAAAACTAAATTCAGGTTGCATATTCCAGACTGACAGCAATAAAGCCGACAGGATTTTAAAAGCTCAGCAGCGATACAAGATGCGTGATGAAAGCCAAATCTGCCCAAAAGTCCTGCAGACAGCAAAAGGAGAATTATTGTGAGACACTACTATATATACCTAATCGCCTCTGAATAATGGTTTTGACCTGAAAAGCACCGGGCGGATGCGTTTAATCTGAAGTAACCATTTCCCAGCACTCTCTTCTCTCTATATTCCTTTGCTCATTGGCACTGCACTCTACTTTAAGAATACGAGAGCTATACTGGATCAGGCCAAAGGCCCATCTAGTCCAGCATCCTGTTCTCACAGTGGCCAAAATGATGCCTATAAGAGGTTCACATGAGTACCACCGCAGTCACCTCACGTGCTATTTCCAGAAATACAGGGCAGTGTTAGAAACTCAAATATATAAACCAGGCAGCAAATGTTTCCTCAAACCAGGGTTACAGTCGCCAAAACAGAAGGTCCAGTTGCCGTTTTGGGACCAGACGGCTCGAAAGTTGTATTTTTCAATACAACTTTTTGGTTCCTGAAATTCATTCTGATTGTGCAGATGGATAGAATTCTATGGGATGTGGCATTACTGTGTGAAAGCAATCAAGATCCAAGGATCCCCAGGCATGCATCTCCAGGTGGTGGAGACATCATGCGCCATCCTGGCTCCCAGGCATCTCCACTTGGTCACAAGTGGTCAATAGCCAGGTGCAAAATGCGCCTGGCCCCTGGCGAATTTCGAACGCTGATACAGAGACATACTGTCTTCAACAGAGGTCAGTAGCCTATAAATTCCTCCTTTTTCTCCAGTTCCCTTTAAAGCCGTCCAAAGTGCTGGCCATCACTATGTCTATAAGCAGTGAATTCCATAGTTGAACCATACCTCCTTCTGTCTCTCCTGAACCTTCCAACATTCAGCTTGGATGTGCCCAAGTTCTGATTTTATAAGAGTTACAAGGCGCATCCTCTTCATACCCGATGCCTAGTGGTGCTGTGGGTTAAACCACAGAGCCTAGGACTTGCCGATCAGAAGGTTCGAATCCCTGTGATGGGGTGAGCTCCCGTTGCTCGGTCCCTAGCAGTTCGAAAGCACGTCAAAAGTGCAAGTAGATAAATAGGTACCACTCTGGCGGGAAGGTAAACGGCGTTTCCGTGCACTGCTCTGGTTCGCCAGAAGCGGCTTAGTCATGCTGCCCACATGACCTGGAAGCTGTACGTCGGCTCCCTCGGCCAATAAAGCGAGATGAGCGCCACAACCCCAGAGTCGGTCACGACTGGACCTAATGCATGGATTACTGCAATGTGCTCTACGTGGGGCTACATTTAAAGGTGACCCGGAAACTACAACTAATCCAGAACGCGGCAGCTAGACTGGTGACTGGGAGCAGCCGCAGAGATCACATAACACCGGTCTTGAAAGACCTACATTGGCTCCCAGTACGTTTCCGAGCACAATTCAAAGTGTTGGTGCTGACCTTTAAAGCCCTAAACGGCCTTGGTCCAGTATATCTGAAGGAGCGTCTCCACCCCCATCGTTCTACCCGGACACTGAGGTCCAGCACTGAGGGCCTTCTGGCAGTTCCCTCACTGCGAGAAGCCAAGTTACAGGGAACCAGGCAGAGGGCCTTCTCGGTAGTGGCGCCTTCCCTGTGGAACACCCTCCCACCAGATGTCAAAGAGAACAACAACTACCAGGCTTTCAGAAGACATCTGAAGGCAGCCCTGTTTCGGGAAGCTTTTAATGTTTGATGTATTATAGTATTTTAATATTCTTTTGGAAGCCGCCCAGAGTGGCTGGGGAAGCCCAGCCAGATGGGCGGGGTATAAATAATAAATTATTATTATTATTATTATTATATAATGGTCAGGGGTCCCTTTACCTTTTATCCAGACCCAAAGTGGAAATCATTCTGGAGAAGGCATATTAAGGAATAGAGAGCTGCTGCTTCACGACTTGAAATTGCTGCAGTTTTAAATACCTAGCTATTTCGAAGGTCTGATTCATCACCATGCCTGATCATGTTCTCCAAACCCTCCTCCACACACACAAAAACATCATATTGTGCGCCACAGATATCCAGACGATTTTATGTGATTTTGTTTTTAAAAAAAAGCGTTCGCAGTCACTTGGGTTGCCTAATTAATAGTGTTTTTGGTAATTATGCAAAATGGGAGCAATCTGCCATTAAAAGAGATTGGGGGGTGGGGGGGGGGGTGGAGAGAAAACATAACAGAAGAGGCAGCCTTTGGTTTTAGGGGAAGAAGATTTCAAACAAGGAACCTGTGGATCTAAAACTAGAACCTCACCCAGGAAGCTTGCACAACAAGAGGATGTGATGAAACTTTTATCATTTTGGTAGGAAGGTCAGCTTTTGCATTAAAAGAGCCCACTAAGGCAAGTTCCAGATTGTTACATACATCTGTATTTATATAAATTCATTTATACAAATACTTGCTGCATTTATCCCCCACCGATCTGGCAAAGCGCTCAAGTCAGTTTAACGTTTAAAATAATAGTTTGCAATCTAAGAAGCATGATGCAAACAGGAACAGCAGAGAGGCAAAGGGGGAAATGTCTAGAGAGCAAGAAATAATTGGAAAGCAAATTCGCCACATTTACTTATTCTACCTCATCAGCCACCAGAGGGAGCTTCCTGCGCCATGAATACAAGAGGGGGGGTCTACTGTACTTGGTAAAGTCTGTAAACCAAACAGTTTGGTACATACAACTGCATTTTTTTAAAACAGAGTGTATTATTCACCCATTTTGCAGTGGTTTTCTCATTTCATAATAATAATTTGTACCCTGTCCATCTGACTGGGTTGCCCTAACCACTCTGGAAAGATTCCAACAGAACATGCAAAAACACAAGAGAACATCACACACTAATGGACTTCCTTCAGGTGTCTACAGAAGTCTGTATAATTATTTATCTCTTTGACATCTGACGGGAGGGCGTTTCACAGGGCAGGTGCCACCACCGAGAAGGCCCTGTGCTTGGTTCCCTGCTACCTCACTTCTCGCAATGAGGGAACTGCCAAAAGGCCCTCGGAGCTGGACCTCGGTGTCTGGGCTGAACGATGGGGTGGAGATCTGTTGGGGTGCTGTTATTGGTATTTTTTCTGTATATAATATCTATTAAATTTTCTGTTTTACAATTAATAATACTCATTTTTACATCCTTAAAATATCAATGACTTCCATTCTTCTCTTACCCTGATTCATTTTACAAATCATAAATCCCTGCATATTTTACAAAAAAACTATAACATTCAGTATCCCATTATTGCATCCATCAAAACTTATTTACACTGTTGAATTTATCTTAATGCCGCGAATGTTTTCAGCTGTACACAATTATTTCCCATATATTCAATCTTCTCTGAACAAGAAGAAGAACAATCTTCTTCTTGTTCTCTTATTCTATAGGTTAAGTCTGCAAGCTGAGCATATTGGTATTGTTGTTGTCCATTGCTTTGGGCAATCTTGGTCTTTAGAGCAGTGTAAATATATTAATAACACTGCAATAAAACATCACTGGTATTCCATCCAAAACACACAAAAAAACTAGGTCCTTCCATCATCAACACCACATTATTCAACACCAAATAGGCCTGACAAAGAATTAAAAGAGTTTGAAATGGCAATGATGTTGATTTTGAAATAGTTCACATATATTATTTTAGTATAATACTAACAACCCCAGAAAAGAAATTCCATAACTACTATCCTCATATTGCACATAGGGGAGTAGGCTTAATTTCAGTGTCACCCTCAGCTATGGGTTTTGGTGACATGAACAGCTCTATGCATCCCTCAACTTGTGCATTCTCCCTCCTCCCCTGCTCATAAAGAATTTGAACCTTTTGCTTCAGTTTTTGATAAACTACGGCTTAATTCAGACCCTAAACAGTTTTTGATCTTATTCATGCTTCATGAAACTCGCCAGACACGTAAACTGTGGTTTGAAGTCTGCTTGTTTCAGACAAACTACTGTTAAGATTAACTGCGGTTTGTTGGGTTTGCCTGACACTGCAAACTGTGGTTAATCCAAAACAGGAGCAAAAGCATTTGAAATACTCCTCAAAGCTGTGTCAGAGGAGGAAAGAGAGTACACAAGCCTGTGGGGAGGCTAGGTTCACTCCTGTTATGATAAACCATGGTTTATTATGACATGCAAACACAGCTTCAGGATTTCTGAAAGTCACATGAATCAAATGAGGTTTGAGCAGGAGCTTCCTTGTTCACAGCTTCTATACTTAGCTGCTACTTTATACAAGTTACTGTAGTTCATGAATCCTCCACTCCCCCCCCCATTATCGTTATAATAAATATGCATATTACCCAAACCTCAATATAGGCGCCTTTTTAAGAAATGAAAGGGAGTAGGATACAAATGATTGGCAAATTGGTTGGCTTATTATTATTATTTTAGCACACACACACAAAACCCATCATCATAACAGCACAGCATATAAATCCAAGCAAAATACGAACCAATCGAATTGCATTGAAGGGCATAAATTAAAGGAAGCAGATACAGGTTCTTTTCCCGGTTTACTACTAGTTCCTGTCCGTTTTGAAAAGTTAATGCTGCCAACACAAAAGAGGCAATTGCCTCAGTAATTTAGATTCTGCTGCCACAAGAGCAATAAAAAAAGAGGAATGTACATACCTGGCTCCAAAGATGTCCTTTTTGGCTAGATCTATTCCAGCTACAACCTTAACTCTAAGGATACGAGACTCCTCCTGTTAGAAAACGAAAACGAAAAGAGCAAGGTCTTAAAATAGGCTTGTTAAAGTTTGCAAATACAAGCAGCATTTAAGTGGAATAAGATTAAATCTCCATTAAAGCTCTTATAACCCAAAAGACACATTTGGGGGGTGGTGGTTAACAATTAGAAGGGAGTTCTGAGTTCCAGACATCAATTCCCGACTCCAGGGACCACCATGTCGACCAACTGGAGGAGAAAGCTACAAACAAATCAAGCTGGGATGCTAAACACCACAAAGCAGAACCTTCTTTAAAGCCCTAAAAGGCAGAACCCCCATCGTTCTACCTAGACACTGAGGTCCAGCACCGAGGGCCTTCTGGTGGTTCCCTCACTGAGAGAAGCCAAGTTACAGGGAACCAGGCAGAGGGCCTTTTTGGTAGTGGCACCCGCCCTGTGGAACGCCCTCCCACCAGATGTCAAAGAGAACAAACAACTACCAGACTTTTAGAAGACATCTGAAGGCAGCCCTGTTTAGGGAAGCTTTTAATGTTTGATGCATTACTGTATTTTAATATTTTGTTGGAAGCCGCCCAGAGTGGCTGGGGAAGCCCAGCCAGATGGGCAGGGTATAAATATATTAATTATTATTATTAGTATTAGAATTAGTATTATGGTAGGTGATCTACATGCTCCAAGATCTGCCTCTAGTGCCGGCTCACTCGTGTGGCAAGGTGAGGCAATGGCCTTGGGTGGCAGGATCCACCGGGACAACATATCCAGAAGTCGATCTTTCTTTCTCCCCTTGTTCCTGATGCAAATCTCCCCTAGCAGGGAGGGGGGGTGTCCTTTTGGGATCTGCCTCATCCCAAAATGTCTTGGGCTGGCCCTGTCTACCTCCATCAGGTCAATAAAGCATCACTGATATCGGACACCAAACTCTTTTTTTGTTTGCTGGCCATTTGTCCCTCAAGTGCTCATGTCATAGGGAGACTTGCCCTCCACGGCAAAATATCTGCAATGTGGAAGAAACATTAAACTGTTGTGAAGCAGGGTTTTGGATACTGGGAAGAGATCTCATCACAGATTACCATATTTTTCGCCCTGTAGGACACACTTTTCCCCCTCCAAAATGAAGGGGAAATGTGTGTGCATCCTATGGGGCAAATGCAGGCTTTCGCTGAAGCCTGGAGAGCGAGAGGGGTTGGTGCACCTCCCGCGGGCTCCGAAGGCTTGCGGATAGCTGCCTGCAGCCCGAAGTCCAGGGAGCGCAGCACTGCGCACCCCGGGCTTAGGACAGCTATCCGCAAGCCTCTGGAGCCCTGCGGGAGTTCCCGCCGGGCACCGCAGGCTTGTGGATAGCTGCCCTAAGCCCGAGTGCGCAGCGGGCTACAGCGCCGCGCTCCCCGGGCTTTGGATAGCAGCAAGCTCCAGGAGCGATGGTGAGGTTGAGCGCAACCTCGCCATCACTCCCAGACCCGTTCTGGGGGCTTCCCCCGCCCCCAGCCCAGCGAGCTTGGGGGGGAAATAATTTTTTTTCTTTGTCCCCCCCCCCCAAAAAAAATAAGTGCGCCCTATGGGCCGGTGCGCCCTATAGTGCGAAAAATACGGTACCACAGGCTCCTCGCTGAATGTTCAAGGTTTCATTTTAAAATGCTTTCATTTTAAAAGTCCCTTTTACTTGTGGAGGAACTAGGGGATGTGTGCAGCAGGGGTGAAGAACCAGCAGTCCTACAAATGTTGTTGGAATCCAGTTTCCATAATCCATGACTGCTGGCTATGCTGATGGGAGTTGGGAGCCCAGGAACAACAGATGGAGAGCCAAAAGTTCCCCATTCCCGGGGTTTCAAGTTACATTCTGCTCAATTAACCAGAAATCACTAAAACCAAATAACTTTAAAGATATAAGACTTTCTGACCGTTCTGTGATGACTCCTCATCTACAACATTTATGGATATCAAACTGAGGCAACTCAGTTTATACGAGGTCTATTTGCAACTCAGTTTACACACAATCTATTTGCACGCAACTGCACATACTCATGGTGCCAGGAATCTGAAAACAGCGCGTCCTCCTTGCTTGCAAAATGCTCCCCATACATTCCTCTTTAGGCTCCAGAAAGGTTCTCCTCGCAAGCCACCAGGGTGCTCCCCATTTTACACGATTTCACGTATGCGCACGGGGTCCTGGACCACAAACATTTCAAAAGTAGGGGGGGGTCCATCGCTTGGCTTTTAAAAAACAGGGGTTCCCACAGTCCTTTGCTAATTGGGAACCCCTGGTCGAAACAATTGGGAATCAGAAAGCATTGCGGATCTGTTGGAAATCACAGGAGAACTGGGTGGCTGCCATATTTCAAGGCAGATCATTGGTGCATTAGCCCAGTGTTGTGCGCACTATAACTTAACCTTACCGAAGATGCCTGGCATTTTCTGCACACAAAGCAGATGGCTCTATCCACTGAGCTACACAGCCTTCCCCCCAGTTACTCTTGAGATCTATCAATAGTTCTTTTGCTCCGCCATACACATCCCTTGTGTGAGATCACATCCGACCACTATTTCCCAACTGCCTCACAATCCATTCCCCTTTACAGCGCTATGTCTTCACTAAGACTGTAAGCCTGAGGGGAGGTGACAGTCTTGTTTGCAGTGATTTGACTGAGGAACACGAATAAAATAACAAATTAATTTTTAGCCCAGCTGATTTGCCCCTTACAGCAAATGCCCTGATAAGGGGTGGCGTATCTGCTCAACCATCAAACTTCTGGGAATGTAAACTAAAAGGGAAGTATAAAAATCCTTACAAATAATTAAGTCCAGAGTGACTTAATCTATGCCAGCCACAAGCTCTTTATGTGCAATATTTACATTTAAAAAAAAAATCCTGTTCTGAATTCTAAAGTAGCTAATACACCAAGAGAGAGTATCAGTTTCACTTTGTAGACAAGGTGAGGAATACAGAGATTAATTACAGGAACCCAAACCACAAAAGGCCTTAGACATGCACACCGGTTTTCAGCAACAGTCAAAAATTATTTGACCTAATTCCGAGAAATGCTTCTACCTCTGCCTTTTAGGAAGGCCAGGGGAGATTATACATCTGCAGCACCCCATAACAGGCCTGGGTCTTCTACAGACAACTGCCTCTTTGTAATGAGCCAGACCCATTGATTATTTCCATTGCTCCAAGATGGGTGTGCATCTTGGAAAATGGAGGACGTTCTCTATGTATAATGAAAGGACGGGGTCATTGTTTCAGATTAATTTACATGGGGCGGGGGAGAAGCACAGCATTTTGGACATGGGGCACTCAAGGATAGCTCAGTTGGTAGAGCATGAGACTCTTAATCTCAGGGCTGTGGGTTCGAGCCCCATGTCGGGTGAAAGATTCCTGCATTGCAGGGGGTTGGACTAGATGACCCTCGTAGTCCCTTCCAACTCTACCATTCTATTATTCTTGCACGGGTCCCTCATAAAAAACCAACAACACAGAATTTCAAACACTTTTGTAGAGGGTGGAATGTAAAAAATAATGTTACCTCTGCTGACTTGGAGAGCATTACGTGCAGGTATATTTTGATGCATTGAATAGAATGAAAGTTTGAGTCATGGTGGAGGGAAGAGCATGTGTGCAAATTCAACAGGGCTTTGTTGCTACAGTGGTACCTCGGGTTACATACGCTTCAGGTTGCACACTCTGCTGACCCAGAGATAGTGCTTCAGGTTAAGAACTTTGCTTCAGGATAAGAACAGAAATCAGGGTCCAGCAGCGCGGCGGCAGCAGGAGGCCCCATTAGCTAAAGTGGTGCTTCAGGTTGAGAACAATTTCAGGTTAAGTACGGACCTCCAGAACAAATTAAGTACTTAACCTGAGGTACCACTGTATTTTGTTAATGTTTTAATATTGTTTTATAGATATGAATGCTGTCGTACTCTGAGAAGCCTATGATTTTTGGTGTAACTGTGATGTTTAGCTTATTTTCTGGTAGTTTTGTTAATAGTGTTACATAGATGGTAATGGTTTTATTTGCGAGATTGTTTTACCAATGATTTGCTAAGTATTCTATACGATTTATGCTGTATTTGTGATGTTCCATTGTGTTATTGTTATCTTTGGTTTGTAAGACGCTTTGGGATTTATTTGAATAAAAAGCAGCACAGAAATAGAATCAATCAATCTCGTCATTGACAGGGTGGACTAGGGACCTGGGAGGACAGGGTTCAAATCCACACTCAGCCATGAAGCTCGCTGGGTGATCGAGGGCCTCTCAGCCTAACCTACCTCACATAATTTTAGGGAGGAGAACAATAGAGGGAGGAGAACCGTGGAACCCACACTTGGAGGTCATAGGAGTAAATGGTGGGATATATAAATCTAATAATAAAAAAATAACAATAGAGACAGAAGAATACAAGACACAGCTGTATCAAGCCAATGGCCCATCTAGTCCCAGATTCTATTTTCACAACGCTCAACCAAGAGCCTATGGGAAACCTACAGGCAGAAACTTGAGCACAACAGCACTCTCCTCGCCCACAATTCCAGGCAGCTGTCATTCAAAGATAGTGGAGGTAGACCACACCCATTGTGGCTAGTGCCCATTGACAGCCTTCTCCAAAACTCAGCCCAATCCTCTTTTAAAGCCATCCAAATTGGTGATCATCATTTACTGGGACACGGATGCAGAGGCGTCGCAACGGGGGAGGGGAGCATGTGCCCCGGGTGCCATGTCTGGCGGGGGGGGGGGTTAAATAAGTTGGAGTTCTTGTTATTAAATATACCAAGAAAAAAGCACACCAAGAACTCAGGCCAATGTAAGTAGTGGGAGTGGCCCCTACTCACAAATCAATAGTTGTAACAAAAACTAATCCATTCAAAAGTATGTATTCTGACAAGAATTACAAACTCAAATAGAGATTACAAACTCAAAACAGAGATTACAAACTCAAACTCATAAGGATATATATAATACAATAATTCGTTACAGAATTAGTAGAGATAATTTAATGTTAGTCCATAGTCAGATTCGACGTGAAGGTCTTAGTTTCAATCACTGAGCAGAAGTCAGAAGTCAATTATGAATCAGAAACCAGGACAGGGCCCTGTTTCGGTGTATTCTCCTTCATCAGCTAATTTTCAAAGGGTTGTGCAAGTTTGAAGAATTCGTATAACTATATCCTGTTATTTTCTACGTTTGCGCACAAAAAAGATCAAGATACACGTTGATCTACCCACACGTAGTTGTTATCTCTGAGAAACGTAAAAAAAGGATTAGTTTTTGTTACAATTGACTATTGATTTGCGAGTAGGGACCACTCCCACTACTGAAAATATATTGGCCTGAGTTCTTGGCATGTCTGGGGGGATGACAAGAAGGCACCCCACGGGGGCTCGCAGCAGAGCAGAGGATCCCGGTGCCAGCGGCAAACCACTATGTACAGCGCATGTGCGGCGTCGCACGCATGCGCTGTACGTAGCAACATCGCACATGCACTGTACATAGCAGTTTGCCGCCGGCGCCGCTCAAGCGCCGTACGGACGGCGATGGGATCCCTCCATCGCTACTACAGCTGCATGTAGATGATCCTCCATTCGCAGCTGTAGCGGCAACGGACGGATCCCAGCACCGTCTGTACGGCGCTGGAGCGGTGTCGCTGGCAAACTGCTATGTACAGTGCATGCATCATACGTAGCGACGCCTCACATGCCCTACGTAGCGACGCCCCGCCCCGGGTGTCACAACGCCTTCGTTCGCCCCTGCACGAGTGACGCTGTGGTCCAAACCACTGACCCTCTTGGGCTTACCGATCAGAAGGTCGGTGGTTTGAATCCCCACGACAGGGTGAGCTTCCATTGCTCTGTCCCAGCTCCTGCCAACCTAGCTGTTCGAAAGCACGCCAGTGCAAGTAGATAAAGAGGTACCACTGTGGCAGGAAGGTAAACAGCGTTTCCGTGCGCTTTGGCTTCTGTCATGGTGTCCTGTTGTGCCAGAAGCAGTTTAGTCCTGCTAGCCACATGACCCAGAAAGCTGTCTGTGGACAAACGCCGGCTCCCTCAGCCTGAAAGCAGGATTGAACGCCGCAACCCCATAGTTGCCTTTGACTGGACTTAACCGTCCAGGGGTCCTTTACCTTTTAACCTTTACCATCATTACTTCCTGCAGGAGTGAATTCCATGGTTTAATTATTCACAATTAAGCAGTGCTTTTCCTTCCGCCTGCATATACGTTATTCTGGATTATCAGCACACAGCAGCTCTGTAATTTTGGGGTGCTAGGGATAGCCTAATTGAAAGCAAAAGACCCAAGCCTAACTTCCAGCCCTTTTGCTAAAGCCTCTGACAAACGGAGCACGTTATGAACAGTTTGCCCTATAAACATCATCTCTCTTGGATGAACTTTCAACTCCTTTGGCACACTAACCGAGGCAGCGCACGCGCGCACACGCACGCACACACACACGCCAGGGGCTGCTGCAAAAGTAAAGAAGAGCTGGGCCCTGTTTAAACCAGTTTTGCCATCGCACATATAAACTGCACCTTTATTTCTGCCGGGCAGCTTTCCAACAAAGCGTGACCACAAGCCTTAGCAACGGTAACCTAAGCCTGCTGTTGGACAGTCAAATGGCAGCACCTGAAAAAAATGGAAGGAATTGCTCTGCCCTTGCCATACCTGTCTGGTTATAGACAAAGAAGTGACAGAGGAAAAAGGTTTGCAGAATTTCAATCCTTTCGGTGGGGCTGACAATCAAGAAATCTCCACCACGGGTTTTCAAAACGAGGGTGCGGCTTCCTCACTTGTCCCTTACCTTTGCAAAACAAGGTTGTGCATGTCGCCTTCATTTCTATTCAACCCTGGTGGAGCATGTCTTCATGGCGCACCGTGGGGAAGAGGGCAACACGAGGAGGAGGAAGCACAACAGGGCAGACATGTGCCCTTCCAATCAGTCTGATTTAACCGTTTGGAAGGCCTGCTGTGTCCTCCTAACACCCCGCCAGCCCCCACACTGCTTTGCAAGGCTGGGATGTGGGATCGGACTCGCAAAACAGCGCAGGACTGGCAGGGTGCAGCGTGAGGAGCAAAATGCGCCTTCAGGAAACTGCGCCCAGGGCAACAGCCCCTGCCCACGCTACACGTCTGCTTGAAGGGCCCTAGCTCAGTGGTAGAACACCAGCTTTAAATGCATGGGTTCAAATCCAGGCATCTCCAGGGAGGGCTTGGAGAGATCCTTGTTTGAAATTCTGGAAAGCCACTCATAAGACGGTGTCAGTGATACTGAGCTAGATGGGCAACCATTTGAATTTGTAGAAGGCAAGTTCCTATGTTTTAATGACTAGGGCTGGGCGATACAGTGGTGCCTCGGGTTACAGACGCTTCAGGTTACAGACATTTCAGGTCACAGACTCCACTAACCCAGAAATAGTACCTCGGGTTAAGAACTTTGCTTCAGGATGAGAACAGAAATCGCACAGCAGCGGCGCAGTGGCGGTGGGAGGCCCCATTAGCTAAAGTGGTGCTTCAGGTTAAGAACAGTTTCAGGTTAAGAACGGTCCTCCAGAACAAATTAAGTTCTTAACCCAAGGTATCTGGTTTTCAACATCGCGATATATCACCAGCTTAACATTGGAATATACCAATATATCGCAATGTCTGAAATAAGGATGGAGCCATTGGCTGGCTTCACAGTTTTTCTCACGTTGTGATTTTTTTCATAACACACACACACACATCATGATATATCACTAGGTCACAAATTATGAAACTGATATCACAATATGGACTTCAAACTAGTTTAGGAGGATATATCAATATATCACCCAGCCCTATTAATGACCTTCAGGAAACTGGCACCCTTTTTATTCTCTGCCTGGTGATGTTGGCACTGCTATTCCTGGTTGTCTTTGTATATATTTTACGTTTTAACTACTGTGACGTTTTAGCTGCCTAACAGCACCTCAAGGGCAAAACAAACACACTCAAAAGTTACATGTCAGGAAGGACAAGGCCACAAACCACTGGCCGTCCTGTTCTTGGAAAATGTACCTTTCCAAATTGCCTTTATAAATGTGCACAGTCCCTGCAGGGATTTTATCGAAACAATCAGAACTTCTCTGAGCCAGTCGAGATCCCTCTTGATTACGCCTATTGTATGCCAAGGGCAAAGTGAACTTTCGCACCACATAGTAACACCGGTTTGCTTTGTGGGCACCGACTGGGTTGAAATAAATAAATGACTCTGGCACTTACAACTTCAGACCCAAAACACAATTAAACAAGATGGCGCTATAATGCCGCCTCAAGCAAAACAGCTCCATTGTTTCACCACAAGCCAGTGCAACTATGGGACAAAAGAACTGTTAATATAGGCACACAATTAGCATTTCTGTAGAAGGAAAGCAAGACCTTTACACACCTGGTTGTACACTCCAGCAATGTTGACAGTCAATGTGTGGGGGGGGGGGGATGAGGGGACACACAGAGAGAAGAGACCTGGCTGGCCAAGTTTCTGTGTTTTGGACCATTTACAAGAAAAAGAGGGGGCAAGGCTGTTTTCTCCCCTCACAGAGCTATTTTTCAGTTCAGGGGTGGGGAACTTGTGTGCAATCCACAAGGACAAGATGGGCTTGTACAACTTGCGAACCCACACAGCTGAACCTGGTCATAGGTCCCAACCCTCCCATTTTTGCCTGTCCACCAAGAACCTGCCTAGTCCCAGAATATGCCCCATCAAGCAGCAGTCAACATGGTGGCAGCCCCTTCCCCACCTTCCCTAGGGCTGCTTAAGACTTGGGTGCAGCGTTAGAAACTCAGATATATAAGCTAGGCACCAAATGGCTCCCTAAACCAGGGTTACAGTCGCCAAAACAGAATGTCTAGTTGCCATATCGGGGGGCCAGGTGTCTCAAAAGTCATATTTTTCAATACAACTTTTTGGTTCCTGAAATTCGTTCTGATTGTGCAAATAAAATATCACAGGTAGATTCTTCCGGGTGTGACGATAATGTGAGAAAACAATCAAGATCGAAGGATCTCCAGGCATGCACCTCCAGATGGTGGAGATATCAGGCACCATCATGCCCGCACATCTTCACTTGGTGACAAGTGGCTGATAGCCAGGTGCAAATTACACCTGGTGAATTTCAAACACTGCTTGAGTGCCCTGAGGGACTGCAGTGGCTCTCAGAGAGTTTGGGAGCCACCATCCCCTGAAAGGACTGTCGCTCTGTACTGCATACCATTCAATTTTATTTTTTTTAGTACTTTCCAATTGTAAAGTATGGGTGCCTCAGCAGAAAGGCAGCAAATAAATGCATTAATAAATATACAGTGGTCAGCCAGATGTGATGAAAACAAGTTCCCCTGGGCTGTCAGACATCAGGGTTTTTGTTTTTAAATAGAGCTTTGAATCAACATGAGCCAAGTGCGAAGTTGGGGGCAGTGCTGGGAGAGAACCCACACTTAAAATTCAGCACATCTAAACACATTTCTCAGCTGAAGATTCATTTTCCATTAACAGAAATGACTTCATGGCCCTCTTATGTGAAAACCCCTGCTCCTAGTTCCCCCCCATTCCCGCCAAAAAAAATAAAAAGCCAGCTTTCTTCATTTCAGCAGCCTGAGGAGAAGACGGGGACATTTTGTTATTGCTAATGTTAACACAGTTGGGAGTCAGAAAACCTTGTGAACCTGCTGCTAGTCACCCAGAGACATGTGCCAGACACTTTCTGTCCTTACAGGGTGGCAGTAGGATCCGGCTGCCCCGTTTAGTACCGTATTTTTTGCTCTATAAGACTCACTTTTTCCCTCCTAAAAAGTAAGGGGAAATGTGTGTGCGTCTTATGGAGCGAATGCAGGCTGCACAGCTATCCCAGAAGCCAGAAAAGCAAGAGGGATTGCTGCTTTCACTGCATAGCGATCCCACTTGCTGTTCTGGCTGCTGAGATTCAGAATATTTTTTTTCTTGTTTTCCTCCTCCAAAAACTAGGTGCGCCTTGTGCTCTGGTGCGTCTTATAGAACGAAAAATACGGTAATTAAAGCTACGCCCGAAACAAGTCAGTGTCAAACAGGCCTCAGGAAGGTAGAAAGTTTGGAAGCCTGCCTTAGGTCACATCTATTCCGTAAATTTAAAGCACTCTGATACCACTTTTACCGTTGAGGAGAACCCTGGAAACTGTAGTTTAAGGATCCTGGCTATTCTAGCTTGGTGAGGTCAGAACCCTTAACAGACTACGATTTTTTGGATAAAGCTATGTCTAGTTTAGTGTGCTTTATGGCGTAGATGCGACTTAAGTCTCTCATTTCAACCTGTGAACTCAGAAAAGAGATTGCGTCACATAAGAACGCCTAAAATTTCACGCTTATTGCTTTGTACAACCAGTGCTCAACATACATCTCCAAAAGGGCATTAAATGACATTCATTTCTGAGAGGACAAAGCTGACACGAAGCCTGCAGTTAGATCTCCTGTACATGAAAAGTGCCTGCATAAGAGAGAGAACTGGCTGTTGCTGCGTAAAGAGTAAAAGCAATTAAAAACAACAACAGAGAGATAGTCTCCAAAGCAATCTCTATCTCCTATTCGCAAATACCTCAGGAGCACCACTTGGTCAGCTGGAAAGAGCTCTCTTCCCAAATACTCCCAGTCTATAATGCATAGAAGCTGCAGACCTTCTACAGTGTGGTACTCTTGCCTCTAGAGTAGCAAATCCTGTGATCACAAGTGTTTTCGTGTGCATCACATGCAGCGTGACGACAGCCTTACATTTTTATGTATATAAGAAGATATGGGAAGTCCCAAAGTTCCCTGATAAGAGTGTGCACTTTGCACACAGAAGGTCCCAGGTTCAAGCCCTTCTATCTCCAGTGCAAGGGTCACATCTAGCAGCGAAGGGAAAGACCTCTTGTGAGCGGCAGAGCAGGGTGCACTAGAAGAAACAATGGCCTTTAAAATTATAAGGCTGTTTCCTATGTTCATACCTTCATTCATTAAACATGCTCTCTCTCTCTCTCTATATATATATATATATGTATATATATATCTCTTCTTGTTCTGCAAGAAGAAATCATTGCACCGACAGAATTTTTAATAATAGTATTATGCAACCACCACCAACAAGAGGATTGTGCAACACAACAAAGAATTAGTACCAGAGTTTGCTTATCTCCTCCCTACCAACTCATATAATTTTTTTTTGTGCTATGTCTTTTTAGATCATTAATCTGTAAATTGCTCTGGGAGATGTTAGCGCTGAAGAGCAGCTGGGTATAAATTATTTAAAGAAATAAAATACTAATATGGAGGGGTGGGGAAAGAGATAAAATAGAAAGCTAAATCACCTTCTATGCAAAACAAGAGCACAGCATTGTTTCAAATAAAAAGATGGATATTTAGATCAGCTTTATGCTATATACGAATGAAATAAAGCTCAAGTTGTCTCCAGTAGAGAAGACATTTACTGTGTGCTCCCCAACAAAAAATGCCTTCAGTTACCAGAATGTAACATGGGCTATCCCCATGAGACCAAAATGCCATATCAAAAGAACAAGAAATAAAATGGTCTACCCTTTTATAGCACCAGACATCTGCAGTGGATCCAGATTCTTGAGCCTTCGGACTTCCTTCTCATGTAAATGTACACCTCGCTTTTTTCCCAGTGGTTTAATGGTTAAAAATTTGCGTACTTTGGTTTCTTAAGATGGTTTCTTCAGACAGCGAATCAATAAAATGGGTCCGATCATTTGGTGAGGGCACCTCAGTTATTTCAAACCATTACTATAAATTACTCTTTCCAAGAAAGCATTTATGACTGGGCACCAGGAATGTTTATCTCTGAAATTGCCCCATGGATCTGCTTTTTCCCAGCAATTAACAGCTGCTAATCTGTAAATGACTCCTGTGCAGTCAAGGATGAAGCAAAGCTGGAACAAGGCAAGGTGTAGCTCAGAAGGAGGAGGCCTTCTGGCCACTTGACTACCAAGTCTGGCAGTCCCAGGAGTTTCTACAGGGGATAAGGAATGTCACCTGACCTACTCTGGCCTCCCAGTGCTTGGTTCCTTCTCCAGTTCCCTCTTTTTGCCAGAACTGGGTGGTGGTGCACAAGCCAGATCCTTAGGTTCATGACTTAGGTTGCCAGTTCAACACCAGCGTTGGTCGCGAACCCAACTAATAAAGATGCTTGTTTTGTTGCATCTTACGTTGACCGCTTGCTCCTCGCCCTGCTTGCCTTGGATATTAACACAGTCAGAGATTCTTCAGCAACGGGGAACATGATCTTTGCTATTTGCCACTGACTGAACACCGTCATATACATGCGGCACCAAGAATTGAAGCTTCGACTTCCCTCACCTCCAACTACTGAGTGCACTTATTGTGGAAGACTCCCCCACTTGCCAAATGCTGTTCTCATCAGACCTGCCTACCCTGCCCCGACGTTAAAAGCACAGGCGGGGAGAAGAGCAGCACATCCTTTTCCTACAACACGGAAATGTAGAATTTGATTTCAGAAGAGACCAGAGGGTTCCTGTAAGTTTTGCTGCGAGCAGGAAGAAGAGTAGCAAGGGTCAAAGGGAGCTTGTCTGCTCAGGTCTAAGACTTGAGTTTCTGCAAATAAGGATGTTGGGAAAGGGTGATAGCCCAGTGGTAGAGCATTTTTTTTTTTGCATGCAGAAGGTCCCCCAAAAGCACAGATTCATAGAATTGTAGAGATGGAATGGACCATGTGTGCAATTCAGGGATCTTTTGCCCTTACCTGATCATTTTAGCTTTTTATGTGACATTTCGCACATATTTCGAAAGCCACTTCTGGAAATCTAATGGAATCTAGCCAAGCTTTGGCACTCATTTCTGCACTAACCTCTTCCCATTAAATAACCCATTTGCAACCCAATCAACTTGGAAAATCGCAAGTGCTTTGTTTTGCCATTTCCCCACGGTTTTCATGATCCCACTTCTGCCACTCACCGGTTGAAATCTGGGGCGGTATCCTTGCATACAGTTCTTCCCCACCATTTAAAAATTTGACGCAACATGGCAGCGTGTCAACCCAAAAGCCAGTGTCCCGTAACGCAACAGGTAAGACGGTGTAAAAGGAATGTTAGAAAACCAGGGAAAGAAGAAATTGCATTATAAACCGGGAAAACTTAATGCAATAAACCCCACGTCTGAACACAGCCTTGAGCTAGATGGGCCAAACATCTGATTCAATTTACCGTAAGTAAGGCAGCTTCTTGTGTTCCTAGATAAGGCACACTCCCATTCTTACAACAATGCTTTTCTATGTGCTGGCATTAGTGAGTCACAAAGCCAGGATCCAGGACAGAAGAGGGAGTTGATAGGACTCAAGCTAGCAGCAAAAATAGCATTACCATCTAGCTGCACAGGCCACGATTTCTGAGTCATCATCATAGAAACGCTTAAGCTTTCATGAACCCTGATCAAAGAAAACTTTGCAGCCCACAACTACTCTCACTAACTCTAAAGTTAACTTTCTGCCTTAATAATAATAATACTGAAATCTCTTCCATGCTGATGAGCACGGCCAGGATTCACCACCCTAGCATTCTCAACCACTACTGATGTGGCCAGCCTCTGCCATAAATAATATTCCTCATTTTCTGTGCCTGCCATCAGTTTTCATTCTCCCACCGCTTCCACTTAGGACGCCCACTCCACACAGCGCTGTGAAGTCCTGTAACGCAGCACATATTGTGCTGGTTAAAAAGAAAAAAGAAAGGAAAGGTGTGCAAGTCAAAACACAGCCACCCCCTGATCTGTTCCAAATCTAATACAGTCATACCTTGGGTTACAGATGCTTCGGGTTGCACGATTTTGGGTTGTGCACTGCACTGAACTCAGAAGTACTGGAACGGGTTACTTCCGGGTTTCGGCGCTTGTGCATAAGCGCTAAATCAAGCTTTGCACATGTGCAGAAGTGCTAAATCGCGACCTGCGTGTGCGCAGCTGCGGCGCTGCAGGTTGTGGACGCTGCAGGTTGCGGACGTGCTTCCTGCATGGATCACGTTTGCAACCCGAGTGTCCACTGTAGTCGTAAGGGAACATTGTCTGACCAGAAAGAGAAAAATCAGATACAAAATAGAGTCCTTTGCAAACATAACCATACTAAATCTTCTATCTTAGCAGGCATTTCAAAGACATTTTCTTTGTTTTTTTGCGATTAATGTTAATTGATTTTATCCACTATGTGCTTTTTGCAGTCTTTACACTTAGAAGCTCCTGTGATTATGGCAGTTGTTTTCGACCAGGGTGCCTTAAGTGATGGTCGGGGTGCCGCAAGCAACACAGGCCTCTGTCCCTCTTTCCTTCCTTCCCTCCCTCCTCTGATGCCCTCTCGCATCTCTGCCTCCCAAAGGCTTGCACAGCTGTTTGTTGCAGCAGGAGCCCTGGCTACAAACCTCCCAGGTGCCTAAGGGGCTGGCTAGGGGGTGCTGGTTGCCAGAAACCGAGTCAGCCTCAAAAAGGGGTGAGGGGCTGCCAGCTCTGCAGGCAAGGGGTGACGTAACTGGGCTCCCGAACCCCACAGGGGAGCCGCAGAAAGAATGTAGTTGGTCAAGGGAGCCATGGACTCCAAAAAGGTTGAAAACCTCTGGATTAAGCAGTATTAAAGAGCAGCTACAATCAATAACCTGCAATGGCGCAGCTAGAGCCCTGCAGCCCAGAGCCACCCCACATTCCAATGGCCATTGAGGGAGCAGAAGGGAAAACTGGCAGCAGCAAACGTGCAGCAGCGTCTAGGCTGGCATGGCCATACCAGAGTCCACAGCATCCTTTCTTACTTATTATTTTTAAAAAATTAGTCAGTAAGCAGCTATTTAAACACGTGCATGCCTACAGATGCTCGTTTCATTATTTTGGACTTCAGAATTTAATTGACACACCACCGCAATAGTGCCCTAATGCATAAGAAACAGCAGCAGTTGCACCCAGTCGCCAGGAGACCAGTATTAGTATTCTGTTGTCTAAATTTATGCTTGCGGTAAATTAAACGAAACTCTGTATGGCCAGTTTGCACTTTGCAATTTTGGGTATCTACTAAAGGTGGACACCCAGAAAGGTCAAAAGCAACAAGCATAGAGGCCTGCAAACATGTCTGTCAAGAAGATGTGGCTTCTCAGGGGAAGGGCTGTAATCCAGCGGCAGAAAATCCCAAATTGAAACTCCGGCAGCTCCAGGTAAGGCTAGGAATGCCCCCTGCCTGCAACCCCAGAGACAGCTGCCAGTCATTTTAGACAATAATGAGCTTGATGGATCAAAGGTCTGGCTTGATACCAGACAGCTAAGTATGTCAGGAAGTTCTGAGTTTTTGAAAGTTTTTGCCTGTATACGGTGTGAAATGGCCCTTTAATCTAAAGGAGTTTGCACAGCAAGACTCTGCAAGGTTTCTATTCTTACACTTGGCAAAGGCAGCCTAACATTTTTAAAGAGAAAGAGAGAAAGGAAGAAATCCACCCTGGTTATATAAGCACTCGAAGCAAATGTCCTAGTTTTTACAACATATATAAAACCATCCTCAGAATGACAATGCGATCTCACTGGAGCAATTCAGACCTGGGAACATTTCCTCTCAGTGAACACACTTACCTATGAACCATGACTTCTTCACCCGCAAAGTTTTGAGCAGCTCACCCGCCCCGCAGCAAACACACCTGCCAGTTGGCAAACAAGTAAGTTTCGTGTCGGAAAAGCCGGGCAGGATTATGCCAGCGAAAGTGCATTAATGGTTTTGAAACTATAACCTGAAGCGCTCCTCTCTATATTGCATGGGACTGAAGCTTCTCCCCCTATCAGTAGGCCCCTCTCTCTCCCCACCAAAAAAAAATGGACAGAGCTTCTCTTTGCCCTCTTTGCTTACCCTTCCCAAACGTCGAGCCGCATCCAGCACCAGCCAGCGACGCGAGGAGAACTGAAGAGTGCCCTCGGAGTTCCGAGAGCCGCCACTCCCAAATCAACTTGAGAGCTGGGAGTTGAGCAACAGAAACCACTCCTACCCCCGAGATGGGTGTGCCACCTCTTCAGCAGCACTTGAAAATCCTGGAACCTGCCCTGGCACAGAACGAGGCCAGGTGCTTGAACAGAGAGCTACTGTGCTGCGGAATGAGAGCGTGCCCGATATTGAACAGAGTACAAAAGTAGGCAATGCAATACCTGCTCTTGAAAAGTCACATGTGTGTGGGTTTTTTTCCAGTGCCCTCCACTCCCAAAAAACTCTCCTGTGCCTTTAATAGGGAGGTGCTGTGGGTTAAACCACAGAGCCTAGGACTTGCCGATCGGAAGGTCGGCGGTTCGAATCCCCGTGACGGGGTGAGCTCCCGTTGCTCGGTCCCTGCTCCTGCCAACCTAGCAGTTCAAAAGCATGTCAAAGTGCAAGTAGATAAATAGGTACCGCTCTGGCGGGAAGGTAAACGGTGTTTCCGTGTGATGCTCTGGTTTGCCAGAAGCGGCTTAGTCATGCTGGCCACATGACCCGGAAGCTGTACACCAGCTCCCTTGACCAATAAAGCGAGATGAGCGCCGCAACCCCAGAGTCGGCCACGACTGGACCTAATGGTCAGGGGTCCCTTTGCCTTTAACGTAGGAAACTGGGCAGAGTCAGACCAATGGTCCATCTAAGCTCAGTAGTATCCAGCTGCAGCTCTCCAGGGTTTCAAACAGGAGGTGCTAAGGATGGAACCAGAGATTCTCTATCACTGAGTTAGTAACCCACAATTTAACCATCTGAAACTTTCCCCCATCCCTTCATTCTCCAGCTCCGTTGTTCAGTCCGGACAGTGAGATCCAGTTCCGAGGGCCCGCTGGAGATTTCAATCACTGCAAGAAGTGATGTTACTTGGAAACACAGGCAGAGAGTCTTCCCGGTAGTGGCGTCCGCCCTCTGGAACGCCCTCACATCAGGCGTCAAGGAGATAAACAACTATCTCACTTTTGGAAGACATCTGAAGGCAGCCCTGTTTAGGGAAATTTTTAATGTTGGGTGTCTCATTGTGCTTTTCTATTTTGCTGGAAGCCACCCAGAGTAGCTGGGGTGACCCAGTCAGATGGGCGGGGTCCAAATAATAAAATCATCCTCATCCTCAAGCCAGGAAAACATGCCACCTGCTTAATTTGTCTGTGTCAGAAGAAGCCAGGACAATACAAGAAATGGCATCCTAAACCATGTTTTCTCTTTTATTTCTGTCCTCTGCCTTAGAAGCAGCCTGCTTATTCTGTTCAGTGAGAGAGGCAGATCTGAAAAACTGGGGGCTTTTGCATTTTCAGAAAGAGAGCCATTGTTGCTGCTGAACTCTGGGATGCTGACTTTGGAAATGTTGAAACTGGTGTTCTCCGCTAAGGGCAAAACTGATTTCCGGTTGATGGAATGTGTTGACTATTAGCATCTGTAGATTCTTGGGTTCCATTATCTTGGGCAGCTACTCCTCCCTCCGTTCCTCTCCTTTACAGTGGTACCTCGGTTTAAGAACAGTGCTGTTTAAGAACGATTCGGTTTACAAACTCCACAAAACCGGAAGTAGTGTCCTGGTTTGCGAACTTTACCTCAGTCTAAGAACGGAATCCGAACGGTGGAAGGGCACCAGCGGCGGGAGGCCTCATAAGGGAAATTGGGCCTCGGTTTTAAGAACGGTTTTCGTTTAAGAACGGACTTCTGGAACGGATTAAGTTCATAAACCGAAGTACCGCTGTATTTTGCTTGGAGAATTTGATCATCATTTTATTTGGTTCAATGACAATACTGTCCTACTGTGTGTTCTGGATTCTGCCCCCGACCCATGGACCAGCACTACTGCCTATGTCTTTTGTATACAGTGGTACCTTGGGTTACAAACACTACAGGTTACAGACTCCGCCAACCCGGAAGTAGTACCTCAGGTTAAGAACTTTGCCCCAGGATGAGAACAGAAATCGCGTGCTGGCGGCATGGTGGCAGCAGGAGGCCCCATTAGCTACAGTGGTGCTTCAGGTTAAGAATGGTTTCCTGCTAAGAACGGACCTCCAGAACGAATTAAGTTCATAACCAGAAGTACCACTGTATCTCGGGAAACATTAATGTTGCTCTTTTGTACTGTCATGCCTGCGTCAGACTTGCAGGATGGATTCCAGACGCCCAGCATTAATATCCAACCAGCCCTGAGCATTCTTATGCAAAGCCACAGATGTATTTGCCCGCGCTCTGGCCAATTATTAATCAGATATTCATGCAAACAGCCTTAACAAACCAAGGCGGGAATTGCTGCTTGTGGGCTCCAGGCCAATAATTCTGTTTCCGTAGCTCGGCTTTGCTCTGAATAGAAATAATTCATGGCAGTTTGGCGTTTTCTTTGGGACTACAAGATGCAATTTGGGTTAAAACTCCTAAAGGTGACAGAGACACATTTGCAAACTGTTACTTGCACAGGGACGCGGGTGGCACTGTGGGTAAAACCTCAGTGCCTAGGACTTGCCGATCGCATGGTCGGCGGTTCGAATCCCCGTGGCGGGGTGAGCTCCCGTCGTTCGGTCCCAGCTCCTGCCCACCTAGCAGTTCGAAAGCACCCCTAAGTGCAAGTAGATAAATAGGTACCGCTTTATAGCGGGAAGGTAAACGGCGTTTCCGTGTGCTGCGCTGGTGCTGGCTCGCCAGAGCAGCTTCGTCACGCTGGCCACGTGACCCGGAAGTGTCTCCGGACAGCGCTGGCCCCCAGCCTCTTAAGTGAGATGGGCGCACAATCCTAGAGTTGGACATGACTGGCCCGTACGGGCAGGGGTACCTTTACCTTTACCTTACTTGCACAGAAGGCTGGATTGCAGTTTGCCCGTGAATGGAGGCAAATTCAATACAGTGTGACCTCGGAACTCGAATGGCTTCATTCTCGAATGTTTCAGCTCCCAAGTGCCGAAAACTCGGACATAAGTGCTGTGGTTTTCAAAAGTGTCTCAGAACACAAGGCTTCTGCTGTGCAAAAATCTAGCTGTCGGTCAATTGGAAGCCATGCCTCAGAACTCAAACGTTTTGGAAGTCAAACGGTCTTCTGGAACGGGTTACGTTCGAGTTCCGTGGTACCACTCTACTTGCATGTAGAGAAAGAGGCAGAGATAGCCAATCTCTGCTCTTTCAAGCTATCAGAGTTTTTGGTTACAACCTTCCTTGCCTAATATAGTCAAACCTTGGTTGTTGAACATTGGACAACTGAGGCACGGCTTCCAATTGGTTGCAAGAGCTTCTTGCACTCAAGCAGAAGCCGCTTTGGATGTTCGAGTTCTGAGGAACGTCTGAAAACTGGAACATTTACTTCCAGGTTTTCGGGAGCTGAAACTTTCAAAAACAGAGCCATTCAAGAACCAAGGTTTGACTGTAAACAGAGCTGCTGCTAATGGAAAGCCCAGGAGCCCTGAACCATAGAACTGTTGTGTTGGGCCCCAGATCTCACCTCCTTCCCCCACTTTCTTTTAAACATTTTTTAAAATAATCAGTTGCCAGCTGAAACAGTTGTCAAAGCACACACACAAGCAACTGTTCCTGACCAAGAGAAGTGAGAACTTGGGATTTTATCAGAATTGCCCACAGAAGCTTAACTTCTTCCAGATGTTGCTAATTACTCCCCACAGGGGCTATGGGCAACTCCTGTTTTATTCTGCTAGAATCACATATTTGTCTTTTGGGATCCGTGAGCATGGGGAGAGAGGGGAATGTTCCTCAAACACAGAAATAGTTATGGCTTTTCTAGTAAAAGGGACGAACTCTCCTTTGAGGTCCATCTAAATACCATGCAGAAGCCCAGTCCAATGGGCAAATCTCATTGCCTTAAAAACAGTATCGCTCACAATTTTGGCACAGCTCAGTTAAATACGATCCCTTCATTTCTTCCGTAGAAACGATTGAAGTCTTTAGTGCATACTAATAAGCTCTTAATCTTTATTTATTTATTTTAATTTAATCCTCTCAGCTACGCTATGCAAACAGACACAAGAGCAATAAGAAAAAAACTCTTTCCTCACTCGTAACCAATTGAGCAGGAGAACAACTTCGATTGTTGGCTTTTGAGACACGTGCCCTGGCAAAAAGTTTCATTAACTCTCTATTAAGCTGTTAAAGCAGTCAACTTCTGTGAAAAGTCAACAGCCAACTAATTAATTAGAAAAACGTATTACGCTGAAGTACATCGTGCAACGCAGCTCAAAATGGGATCCAGACTTTAAATTCGGTTCCATTTCAGATCATTCTGGCCTTTGCTAATCTAGTGACCTTCAGAGGTGATCAGGACTTCAAATCCCATCAACACCAGCCAGCAATGATGGGAGTTGTAGTCCAAAAACATCTGGCGGGGGTACCAGACTGAAGCATTCTTGTTTATTCTGATATGCAATGGTCTTCAGCCATTAAAAGAGGCTTCAGCCATTAGCAGAGTTCTTCACCTGGAAAAACAGAGGAACTGGAGTTTAAATCCATTTCTGCCCCAGATCTTAGTGTATAGGATGCATATCTGATCAGAAAGCACTCTTGGTATGCACACGAAAGCTCATACCAAGAACTAACTTAGTTGGTCTTTAAGGTGCTACTGGAAGAAATATTTTTAAGTTGTTGAAATAAATAGTATGCTTTTAAATTTAGGATTACAGGCACACAAGACCTCGGGCCACACTGAAATTAAAAGGAGTTAATTAAAAGGAAAAAGGAAATGTAGGAGAAAAAAAGAAGAGAAAGAAATGTACAACACTTTTGCTGTCAACCTTTGGCACTAGACTGGGACACGGGTGGCGCTGTGATCTAAACCACTGAGCCTCTTGGGTTTGCCAATCGGAAGGTCGGTGGTTCAAATCCCCGCAACTGAGTGAGCTCCCCTCGCTCTGTCCCAGCTTCTGCCAACCTAGCAGTTCGAAAGCACACCAGTGCAAGTAGATAAATAAGTACCACCGCAGCGGGAAGGTAAACGGCATTTCCGTGTGCCCTGACACTCGCCATGGTCCTCCATGCGCCAGAAGCAGTTTTGTCATGCTGGCCACATGGCCTGGAAAAGCTGTCTGTGGACAAACACCGGCTCCCTCGGCCTGAAGGTTGATGAGCGCTGCAGCCTCATAGTTGCCTTTGACTGGACTTCACCGTCCAGGGGTCCTTTACCTTTTCACCTTTTACCAGATCTGCACAAACAGAAAACCCAACAATGCCCAATAGCATATAACACTTGTGCTCAGATATCTGCACTGATTGCTGATCTGCTACCGGGCAAGAATTCAAGTTATTAGTAAATAAAGCCCGTAATAATTGGAACCAGTTTACTTATGAGATTCCCTTATCCCAAATGTGTCCACTCAACTGCTTTAATCAGTGGAACTGGCATTTTTACAGGTGTCAAATAATACCTGCAAAACATTGGTGAAAACTCGATCGTTTAGTGTAATGGCAGCAGCACATTGGAACTCCCTGCCTATTAATATCAGACATGCGCCTTCACAGTATTTTTTTGTTGTGCCTGCTGAACACATTCTTATTTAGACAAGCCTACCCAGATGTTTAGAAAACCTGTATGAGTTTTAATTTGCTTTAGCCTTTTCTATTGCGATTTTAACTTTCCATATATTTTAAATTATGATCGTAAATATATTTTTTTAGTGATCATTTTATGGTTCAATCTTTTTTGTAAACTGGTATATAAATTCTGTTAAAGAAACAAACGAACAAATCAAACCAAATTCAGTCCTCCAGCCAAGAACTGTGACCTGCAAAAGTGTCTGACAAAGCCCTTTTAAAAAAAAATATTCCAGGGCAAAAAAGTGAAAAACAACAACAGGTGATTTCTTGCAACCCTGGTGAGCAGAGCAGTACACAATTCTGGTTGGTGGGTCACAAAAATCTTACAGCGCTGCAGAATTTTCTCAATGGGAAATAAACACATACACAACTTTCCAGTGAAGAAATTTCACAGCTTTGTAAGTCTGTGCATCGGTCTAATACATTCTGAAGGGCACTGCTAAGCACTCCAATGGTTTATAAGTGTTTCAAGTTCCTGGTATGCGGAAGATAAGGTGAGCAAAGCTGTAAATTTCCACTGCGAAGGGATGCAGGTGAAAAGCCAGCCGCCTTCATGCGGTTTGCCTACAGTAGGCATGTCCAAAGTCCATTTCAGGGGCCTAATTTGGCCCCTGTGTCAGTTTCCTGAGGTAAAATCATAAAAAAAAGCTCAACAACTTCAATCCTAAAGAAAGGTCAACAACTTTGGTGTTCACTTTATCAAATCTGGCCCTCTTTGAAAAACGTTTGGACACCTCTGGCCTACAGAAACATTAATACGAACCACCATTGTGGAATAGTTAATCAGGAAAGGGGAATTCTGAGCAAAGGGAAATCAGAGTTGTCACTAATTTCCATGTCTTCCACACTGATGCTGACCAAGGGACACAGCCCTCTCCCTGGCCATGGGTGGGAAGACAGCACAACTTACTGATTTATTATTATTTTATGAACTTTATATACTGGCTTGATTGTAGAAAACCTACAAAGTAAAGGATAAAACTTAAAGCAATTAAAACACTCAGCCACAGCAACGCACTAAGAACCTAAAAGCTTCCTTAATAGCTTGGTAGGTTTGTCTAAACAAAGATGTTTTGTTTTTAAATCTGTGTTGTCCTCTCCAACCCACCAGGCACTCCCAGGCCAAATTCATATAGTTGTAACCTTGGAAGCCGAACGGAATCTGTTCCGGAGGTCCGTTCGACTTCCAAAACATTCGCTAACCTAGGCGCGGCTTCCGATTGGCTGCAGGGCTTCCTGCAGCCAATCGGAAGCTGTGTTGGATGTTCGGCTTCCAAAGAACGTTCACAAACCGGAACACAAAACGTTCGAGTTGCAAGGTGTTCAGCTTCCAAGGTACGACTGCATATGTCGGTAGAGCATGAGACCCTGAATCTCAGGGTTCAAGACCCACCTTGCACAAAAGATTGCAGAGGGCTGGACTGGGTGACCCTTGTGGTCCCTTCCAACTCTATGATTCTACACACACACACACACACACACACACACACACACACACACACACACCCTAGCCTTTCCGAAAGCCCCAGGAAGCAAATAATGAGAAAAATAATACAACAGAAACACATTTCAAGCATTAGAAACATCAAAAAGCATTTGAAACAGCCACATACCCACAACGGCTAATAGTTTCAAGATTTTCGGGAGCAGCATCAAATGCCTGAGTGAACAGGAATGTTTTGGTTTTTAAAAAATTCCTCCTGAATGCTAATAAGGGGTGGTGGTGGTGAGAGACACACCTCACCAAGGAGGGCATTCCACAAACAGGGAGACATTATTAAGGTCAGTGTCGAGAAAGCACCACCCTCCGATAGCATCACCAATTCTAGGGACCCTAGGGGAGGTACCTAGGGCAGGTACTCTCTTAGGTACTTGAATTCCAAGCCATTTAGGGCTTTGCAAGGAATTAGTAGCCCCTTAAACTGAGCCTAAAAGCTGACCCGTAACCAATGCAGCACTTTCCCGTTCCAGCCCGACTCAGCACCCTCGCAATTTATTTTATTTAAATGAAGCTGCCTTTGGTCTATTTGACCTACTCTGACAGGCAGCAGCTCTCCAGTGTGGTCTCTAGCACAGCTTACCCCCCCCCCCATCACCTGCTCCATCTACCTTGGGATGCAGAAGACCTTGGTTTTGAAGCATACACTTTTGATGCTGAGATATGGTTCTCATTCCTGCCTCCCCTCTGGAAAGCTAACTGGCAGGTGTTCCATAAGCCGGCACTCCAACCTGGGGAGGGCGACCAGAGCTTAGAAGCTTGTCCCCACTCATTTTATGACTTACGAACAACCTAGTCCAGCATCCTGTTCTCACAGTGGCTAACCAGACAGCCATGGAAAACCTGCAAGGAGGACACGCACACAACAGCACTCCGCTGTGATTCTCTCTTCCCGCCATCTCTCTCTCGTATTTTTATTGATAAAGTAAAGGTAAACCCTTGGATGGTTAAGTCCAGTCAAAGGTGACTATGGGGTGTAGCGCTCATCTCATTTTCAGGCCGAGGGAGCTGGCGTTTGTCCACAGACAGCTTTTCCAGATCATGTGGCCAGCATGACTTAACAGAACACCATGACAGAAACCAGAGCACACGGAAAAGCCGTTTACCTTTCCACCACTTGTCCAAAGGTATTTAAAGGTATATAAAAATTCATACCCATCACAAAGTATCTTTTTTAATACACTGAAATACTTAATAATAATAAAAAGAACAGAGGCAGAAATAATATTTAGAAAGCAGAGAGAGAGGGAGGGGGAGGAAGGAAGGAAGGAAGGAAGGAAGGAAGGAAGGAAGGAAGGAAGGAAGGGAAAAGAGAGAAAGGAATAAAGAAAGGTAGAAGGACTTCCAGTTCTCAGTCTTGCTGCTAAACATAGTATTCACACATTAACGTCCAACCATTCTGTCTAAAAACCAATATTCTTTCAGTCTTCAAATCCAGATATTGCAAGTTCATTTTCTCTTTCACGCAAAAAGTCCATAAAAAATGTCAGTAATGGTTTTCTCTAATTAAACAAGTTAACTTTGCCATCTCATCTTGGTCCAATAGTTTTAGCCATTCCTCTGCAGTGGGTGCCCATTTATGATTCTCAGCAAGCAGTATTTTAGAGGCATACTGCATCCGGCTGCCTTCGGGAGAAGAAAAGGCTAAGAAGCAAACCCTACTCAAATACGCAGTGGAGTCCCTAAGATGGTTGGATGGTGCCTTGTACGCCTCCTTCCGTCAACTCCTGCAAGCCAAGCTGGTGCCGAACAAACTGCTCTGCTTTCCTTTGGACCCCACCAATGAGGCCGGGGGGGGGGGTGTCTTGCCCCAGAGGCACACTCCACAGTCTCTCCAGACAGATGCCAACAACTGCACCTGGAAGGTAAGGTTTCTCCAAGTGCGTGGAGCACTGAAGGGCATGCCCAGAATCTTCCATTTTAGGGGCTCTGAAGGGTTTTCCCAGAAGGAGGTTCCAAAGTTCCTGGTCAATAGTCCTGAGGAAATGCAGAAGGAGTTCTGTAACCTTGACTAATTCCACCCAAGTAGCAACTTCCTCAGCGGCCAACCAAATTACCATTACAGGATTACAGCTGTGTTTAAATAGCTCCCACTGATAAATGGATAACAGCAGTGAAGCACCACAGAATGTTTTGCTGCCGCAGGGCCAGGGGATAAAAACAAGCAACTGCAGTGCGGAGACCAGAGCCTGCCATATCTGGCCGCATACCTGAGGTTTATCTTCAAGTGTTTGTCACAGCAGCCCCTGCAACCACAAACCACTTTTAAAAACAGCGGCGACAGCATGGAAAGAACAGGCTGAAGTTCAGCGGGAGATTTTTATTTTATTTTTACTGAACATAAAAGCCCGGGTGCATGTATTTTGGATACTTGTTATGTTTAATCGGTGGGTGTTTTGGACTAAGGAAAGGTTCAGACGCAAGGCCAAATAAATAAATTTGGTTTTATGTGCCTGAATCTCAAACACATTCATAGGAACATAAGAAGCTGACTTATACAGAGTCAGAGAGCCGGGTCCACCTAGTTCAGTATTGTCTACACTGGCAGCAGCTGTGCAGGGTTTTAGGAAGAGGTCTTTATTATGTTTTTATAAATAATTATACGACCTTCCGTAGACACCTGAAGGCAGTCCATTTATGTGTGATGTTCTGTCGTGTTTTTACATGTTCTGTTGGAAGCTGCCCAGAGTGTCTGCGGCAACCCAGTCAGATGGGCGGGGTTACAAATAATAAAATTATTATTAATTATTACCAGGAGACGACAAAGGGAATTGAATATAAGACCTTCTGCAAGCAAAGCAGATGTTCCACCACCGAGTCGTTGCCCTACCCTGTGGGAATGATCCTGGGCAACGCCAAACTACAGTTAGCATCAAAGATTACAAGTTTGTAGCAGACGTTAAGATTCAAACCATGAACCAACTTTCTCTTTACTTCCATTTTCAGCATGTGTGTTTTGCCTAAGGATCCAAGGCAACAGCTGGGTTTTATATTTTTTCAAAAAGGGCAGGGGAATCAAACAATCTCTGCTTCTACATCCCAGCAGCGCTGGAGAGAGTCTTCCATGTAACTTGCATAGCAACTAGCAAGCCCTGATCTAATTCAGAATGTCTCTTCCCACCCTCAATCTTAGAACCGTGACTAATTGCAGACGCCATGCTTTCAAAACCAAGCCAATCGCCCACCCACACTTCTGTTTGTTGAGCATCCAGCCTGATGAAGGGTTCAAAAGCCCCCCCACTATTTCACGGCATTTTTGGTTGATTCCAAAGCCTTTGCCAGCTGTACATCTTGCCTCCGCGTTCATGGACCAATAATACAGCTTTCCTCGATCTTTGGGAAAGCAAAGGATGTCTCAGGAGGAACAGGTGGGAAGAAGAAAGTCAACTTGTACTTCTAGCCGTTTCAACTCTCTGACTTTTGCGCCTTCTGCAATCCAGTTTTTGGCTTGCAGCAGGATTTGTTTTCCGTAGGAGCTAAAAATAGATTAGTTTCCCCTTGAAAACATGCAATAAAAAAATACTTCAACACACAGAAAAATCAGCAGAAGCATATATTGTTGGGGAAAACAATTCAGCTGGCACAGGTGCAGAAAAACAGAAAGTATCAATTCTGTAGGGGGAAAACAGCTGTGAAAGCCTGTAGGGTGGTACCTCGTTTTTCAAACGTCTCCGTTGACAAACGTTTCGTTTTTCGAACGCCATAAACCCAGAAGTAAATGCTTCAGTTTTTGAACACACCTCAGAAGTCGAAAGTGCCACGTGGCTTCCACCGAGTACAAGATCCTGAGGCCTAGCTTTCAGCTATTGAGTTTTCGGTTTTCAAACGTTTCAGAACTCGAACGGTCTTCCGGAATGGATTACGTTGGAAAACCAAGGTACCACTGTATACAGTGTGGGCCCCACACTGTGGTGATTGAAGGGAGAAAAGGGTTTACGGACCTGATCGGCACAACACAGGATGCCAAACCGTGGTTTCTAGGGACTACACAAACTATGGTTTCTGGGAGAGCAGCTTTGCTCCCTGCCAATCCTGTTTGCTTGTGCACTGCACCGCATGGAAGTAAGCCAAGATTTAAGAATATAATGCTGGATCAGGTCACAGTGACCAACCAGAATGCCTATGGGAAACCCCTAAGCAGGCAAAGGCCTTCTCCCCTCCTCACCGTTGCCTGCAGAAACTGGTATTCAGAAACACCCTGCGCCTGACTGGATAAAGAGAACATCAGTCATAGAGGCATTTGCATAGTGCAAAATTGCAGTGTGCCCAAAATGGCCGCTATGTTCTCGCAAGAAAAAAACACAGAATCCCAGTTTTTCCAGGACACTTGCAGGTATGTTAACCACGAGCTATAGCCAATAACAAACCTTGGTTTGGCTTATTATTATTATTACTGATTTATTAAATACCTTATAAATCAAGGTGATTTAAAAACAGCTAAAAACAGAACATCAAACACATTTAAAGGTAAAGGTAAAGGGACCCCTGACCATTAGGTTCAGTCGTGACCGACTCTGGGGTTGCGGTGCTCATCTCGCTTTATTGGCCGAGGGAGCCAGCGTACAGCTTCGGAGTCATGTTGCCAGCATGACTAAGCCGCTTCTGGCGAACCAGAGCAGCGCATGGAAACGCCGTTTACCTTCCCGCTAGAGCGGTACCTATTTATCTACTTGCACTTTGACGTGCTTTTGAACTGCTAGGTTGGCAGGAGCAGGGACCGAGCAACGGGAGCTCACCCCGTTGTGGGGATTCGAACCACCAACCTTCTGATCAGCAAGTCCTAGACTTTGTGGTTTAACCCACATAGCCAACAACCTTGGTTTGGCTTATTATTATTATTATTATTATTATTATTATTATTATTATTATTAACATTATTACTGATTTATTAATCACCTTATAAATCACCATCTCAAGGTGATTTAAAAACAGCTAAAAACAGAACAACAAACACATTAAAAACAAGACTAAAACCCAAACAGGTATACCCATTCACCCAGCAGGCAAACAGAAATGTCTTCAGTTGATTCTGGAAAGTGCAGATAGTGGGTGCCTGTTCTTCCTCAATGGGAATGCTATTCGACAGAACGGGGTAACCACAGTTATTGTGTGATGTGAACCGGGTCAACGTAGATCCAAATTTTACCAATGTTCTCTAACAACATGACGCCCCAAATAAAATTATCGGCAGTGATGTGAGCTGTACATTTTTTCCACCAGTATTTCCGCCCCCCCATACAAATGTTTCCACTTTTAGAAAAGTATTTGTCATAAAATTAATTGGTAACATAATGAACGGATGCAAGTCAAATTGGGCAAATAGGCTAGATACAAATCTGAAATCAAAGTTATAATTCACTTCTGTATTTTCAGATGAAATAGCCCCTGGGAGGCTCATATATTTATGCACACAGCTCTGCAGGCCTGCTATAATTAATGTTAAGGATTGCCAGTGTTCTCCCTTGAGTTCTAAATAATGCAAGATAAGCACGTGCTATTGAGTTGTGATGTCATGTTTAAGAGAATCCCAATAATTCCCACTATACGTCTCTCTGAACACAACATATAAACCACACAAAATGTGCTTCGCTGAATTTTCAGCCCCAAAGCAAATATTTCTGTTCAGCTGCTTTTGGCTATTAGATAATTTTTTTCAGATATTTATATAGCAGATGTGTATTAACATAGTGCTCATTTTTAGTTGTGTTTACGAACGAGCTAAATCGGAACTCTGGGGAGCAGAACGTTTTACCAATTCTAAGGGTTGTAGCCAATGCTAGTTTTACTAAAAGTAGACCCATTGGAATTAATGGCTATGAGTAACGTGTCTATTAATTTCCATGGGCCTATTTTGAGTAGAACCTGCTTGGAAACGACCTCACATTTTCCATAAATTTCTAGTCACAGGCTGGCCTGAGCACATTTCTTTGGAAGCTGGTGGCATGTCTGATATTGAAGCTCCTTGTGGGTTCAGGGTACCGTATTTTTCGCACCATAGGACGCACTTTTCCCCCTCCAAAAATGAAGGGGAAATGTGTGTGCGTCCTATGGTGCGAATGCAGGCTTTCGCTGAAGCCTGGAGAGTGAGAGGGGTCGGTGCGCACTGACCCCTCACGCTCTCCAGGCTTCGCACACCTCTCCGCAAGCAGTGGGAGCCCAGCGCTGGGCTCCCGCTGCTTGCGGAGACTTGCCTGCATGCTGAAGCCTGCGCGCGCTCAGCTCAGCGCGTTCAGGCTTCACGGACCTCTCCGCAAGCAGCGGGAGCGCTCCCACGGCTTGCAGAGAGCTGTCTGTTTGGGGGCTGGGGTCGGGGGAAGCTCGAGCTTCCCCCGCCCCAGCCCTGCGCCTGGGGGAAAAAATATTTTTTCCCCTTTATTTCCCCCCCAAAAAACTGGGTGCGCCCTATGGTCCGGTGCGCCCTATGGTGCGAAAAATACGGTATTTAAGTACTCCTTTGTAACAACTCAGGAACCACAATAAGATGGGCCATTGATAGACCATCAAAGTACATAGCCAGAACAACAGAAACAAAATGTGACCAAAAACTGTGGATCACAGACTTGGCCCCATATATCATCTATCCTGACGCATCCAACACCTCTCCAACATCTTCAGCAGCAAAAGGTCTTGCTCAACTCTGCTGCCAGAGAGTCTTTAATCCAGGCATAGGTAAACTCGGCCCTCCAGATGTTTTGGGACTACAACTCCCATCATTGCTAGCTAACAGGACCCGTGGTCAGGGATGATGGGAATTGTAGTCCCAAAACATCTGGAGGGCCAAGTTTTCCTATGCCTGCTTTAATCCATCCAGGCTTCCCCAACCTGGTGCCCTCTGGGTGTCATTGGACTACACTTCCCATCAGCCCCAGCCAGCAAAGTCTACCTCACAGGGTTTCTGTGAGAAAAGAATTGTGAAAAGCAGTATTCCTCCAAATGCCAATGCTGGGGTAAAAAGGTAAAGGTAAAGGGACCCATGACCATTAGGCCCAGTCGTGGCCGACTCTGGACTTGCGGCGCTCATCTCGTTTTATTGGCCGAGGGTCATGTGGCCAGCATGACTAAGCCGCTTCTGGCGAACCAGAGCAGTGCACGGAAATGCCATTTACCTTCCCGCCGGAGCGGTACCTATTTATCTACTTGCACTTCATGCTTTCAAACTGCTAGGTTGGCAGGAGCAGGGACCGAGCAACGGGAGCTCACCCCGTCGCGGGGATTCAAACCGCCGACCTTCTGATCAGCAAGTCCTAGGCTCTGTGGTTTAACCCACAGCGCCACCTGCGTCCCAATGCTGAGGTAGGTGATGGCTATTCATGAGTTTCTGAGCTGGCATCTGGAAGCAGGTCTAGATAGTCCTGAATGAGAGGAACAATATTGATTATTAACACACAGCAGAAAGCTCCTGTTTTGCAGCCATTCTCTCTCACCTGCTGCCATTTCAGCTTAACTTGTCTAGAGAGCAGATACTATTTGTGGAAACCACTCGCAAACCTGCATTCCAGGGCCCTGGAATGGCAGCGTCTCAGAGTCTGGGGTTGTTATCTAACAGCAGCGCGCGCGCACACACACACACACACACACACACACACAACCAAAAAAGTGACTGCAATGAAATTGTGAGTCTGAAAGTGCTACAGATT
The DNA here is from genome assembly GCF_964188315.1 of Podarcis muralis. NCBI lineage: Eukaryota > Metazoa > Chordata > Lepidosauria > Squamata > Lacertidae > Podarcis > Podarcis muralis. The sequence goes on from NC_135665.1 coordinate 52,018,242, forward strand.
AAAAGCAGATTGCTTAAGGAAGTTGGCTCAGGGACAGAGCAAAGGTGGGAGGGCGGCAAAGTGCTGAATTCATGTTTTATTCACAACTAAGAAACGTCAAATGCATTTAGAGTCAGAGAAGAGGAAACTGAACTTGAGCACAGAGCTATAAAGCAAAGTGATGTAGGACAACGATCCTTGAACGGCAGATCTAGCCAAGGCCTTTGGTACTTCAAACGGGGTGCAGATTTTGCAACAACGCAATGCAAATTGTGTGGCCTGAAAAAATTATACAGGCTATTTGCATTAAATTAAAGGCTATTTCCTACTTTCTAAACAGACTCTCGCCTGTGCTCTGGGGTTTAAACACAACTCAAAAATCTGCCTTTAACCTCAAAAGCCAAGGGTGAAATTCAGATTGCAAGTCTAAGGGAAGGGTCATGCCTTATTGTCATCACAGTTACCCTGTGGAATGGGTTAGGCTGAGAGGCCGTGACTGCCCCAAGGTAATGCAATGGGTTTCATGGAAGATTTGAACCCTGGTCTCCCAGGTCCTAGTCTGACATTCTAACCACACCAGGGATAAAAGCAGGGGACCCTGGTTGCTATAAATCTTAATAAACTACAGCAGCTTCAGTAGTGCCATACATTGTTGGCACACACTTGCGATATTAAATGCTATAAATTTCACATTTAATGTATTTTATCCATATGATTGTGCTCCTGTATCACATTTCCTCCCATATGAGCCCAGTACAATAAAATATCACTCTCAAAACGCAATTTAAAACTGTGTGTCAAAAAACCCCCCACCAATGTTAAAGGTACCCCTGCCCGTACGGGCCAGTCTTGACAGACTCTAGGGTTGTGCGCCCATCTCACTCAAGAGGCCGGGGGCCAGCGCTGTCCGGAGACACTTCCGGGTCACGTGGCCAGCGTGACAAGCTGCATCTGGCGAGCCAGCGCAGCACACGGAACGCCGTTTACCTTCCCGCCAGTAAGCGGTCCCTATTTATCTACTTGCACCCGAGGGTGCTTTCGAACTGCTAGGTTGGCAGGCGCTGGGACCGAGCGACGGGAGCGCACCCCGCTGCGGGGATTCGAACCGCCGACCTTTCGATCGGCAAGTCCTAGGCGCTGAGGCTTTAACCCACAGCGCCACCCACGTCCCATCCACCAATGTTACAGCACAGCAAACAGGAATACTAAACTGTTGGGCTCGAGTTTGCATTTATGTTCCAAAAACCCAGACGCACACCCCCACAAAAAAAAATAATCTTCAATTGATGCTTGAAGAGAGACAAGATGGGGAATAAGTGTCACCAATATCAGGGTCAAATGCCACACAGCAGATGTGAGGAACCCTTAGCCCTGGACTGGCGAACTACAGTTCCCATCAAGCATGGCCAATAGTCAGGAAAGATGAGAGTTGTAGTTCAGCAACATCCGAAGGGCGACAGGTTCCCCAAACCTGCCATACAGGAACATAGGAAACTGCCTTATAGCAAGTGAGAATCCATCCAGCTCAAAATAACTCACAATTTCCTGCAGACAAAACAAAAAAAATTCCTTCCAGTAGCACCTTAAAGACCAACTAAGTTAGTTCTTGGTATGAGCTTTCGTGTGCATGCACACTTCTTCAGATACACACACTTCTTCAGATAAATTTCCTGCAGACTGAGGCCTCTCTTTTTGCTGCCTGGAGATGGCTGGGATTGAACCCAGGGTCATTTGCACACAAAGCAAATGCTCTACCACTGAGTTACAGCCCTTTCTCTCTCTGCAGCCTCTCTGTACTTCTGCAGAATCCCAGCTCACACCTAGGTGGATATCGCCCTGTCAACATTTCTGAAATGAAGAGGAAACAGAGCATGCTTAATCCATAGCAGCAGAGCCTCGCACTTGGTGATGAAGAGAGGCGTATTTAGAGAGACGTATTTACTGCCTCTCTGACCTTGCAGGACATGCGGTACAAAGATGCAAAGTCCAGCCCATTCCAGCATGTGCACTTGGCAGGTCTCCACGCTCCCAGATGGGACACTGTGCAGAGGTGGGAGTGACGCAAGCACCTCTCTAGCAGCAACCAGCCACCAGATACCCAAAAGCTGAGTCCCCAATGCCAGTGTGGTGTAGTGGTTAAGAGCGATAGACTCGTAATCTGGTGAACCGGGTTCATTTCTCTGCTCCTCCACATGCAGCTGCTGGGTGACCTTGGGCCAGTCACACTTCTCTGAAGTCTCTCAGCCTCACTCACCTCAGAGTGTTTGTTGTGGGGGAGGAAGGGCTGCTTTGAGACTCCTTAGGGTAGTGATAAAGCGGGATATCAAATCCAAACTCTTCTTCTTCTTCTCTTGGTAGCATTTCCACATTCATGCAAATCATAACTAGGTTCTTGAATTATAAGGAGAGACCTCTTTTTGGATTCACTCCTGCAGAAAATGATGAGAGACCCGTGGATTTTATCTGTCACAGCCTCACTTATCATCGCACAAGGGATACAGCCAAGCAACGTGTGAGGCCAAGTATCTAGCGAATATAATGGCTGGCGAAGGTTTAATGGAGATCAAAGTCCTGCTGGGATGGGGAGGGTCGTCTGCATCAACAGCGATTCTCAACGCAGGAAATGTCACCCCAACTTTCAGGTTCCAGCTGAAACGCACTTGGAAGTGACACAGGTTAAATTGGAAGCCACTGCACTCGCAAAAACACCCCTGAAAAACTTCAGGTGTGCAAGTGGAATAAGATGTTTCAACACAAAACCAAGCTTGAAAGCGTTACGGGATATTGTTTCCTTGCCCTGTTCTGCCCACTGCAAATTTCTAGCTCTTACGACAGGTCCAATTGCTTCATTTTCATACAATGAACTCCTATGACTAATGTTCCATCAATCCAGGGGTGCCATCAACAAGTTCCTTTATACTCAGTGTCCCCAATGCAGATCATGTGGGTCCAGGGACAACAATAAAGCTTCCATTGACATCTGAGAAGCCTCTGCAATCACAGGTACACCCCCCTTGCCCCCTTGGCAAGGAGTTACTATTTTTCCTCCCTCTCTCTCTGGCTGTGGGAAAGTGAGCTATCTCTGCCTGGAAAACAGTTGTGAGAGGAAGCGAGAGAAGTGCTAATCTTTCCCACTTCCTCTTTCAGCTCCAGTTTTCCAGGGTGAGATCAGAACCTGAGAGGAAAGCGTAGCAGGGGACCTGGCCAGGGAGAGAAGGGAAAGAACAGGTCGTCACTTACGCACAACTGCTTCGATGAGCAGCACCAGGAAATAAATGGATAAATCAATTTAAGCTGCAAAAAAGGAGAGAAAGGGGCTGGGGACGGCTCAAAAAGAGCAGGAAAACTGCAAAAATGGCGGCGGCGGAAGCAGGTGAATCTGACCCACAGCCAAGCACTTTGGGGTACCAGTCTATTCCCCCCCCATGTCATTTCCACATCAGCCTCCAGCCATGAGGAAGACTGACAGCCACCATTCATTAGGGTTGCCATATGTCCGGGAAATATTACATTTGGAAGCAGTGTACAGGCAGAAATCGTTGAAATGTCCACGAAAATCCAGACGTATGGAAACCCATGTCGGCAGAGGATAATTTCCTTAAAAGTAGCTCAAAAATGTCATTTTTTACTATTTTGAAAAACAAAACAATAACAACCCCACAACTTTTGTGTGTCCAGATTTTCACTTTTTGGAACATGGCGATTCGTGCCAGACTGATGAGTGCTGGTGGCTTAAAGGTTTTTCAATGGTTTCCAAAAGGGATTTTTTTTTTAGCAAGAACTTGGTGGAACTGAGTTCTGGCACCTGTCAAGTGGGCCCTACTGTAATTATAAAAGAACAATGGAGGCGTCCATGGTGAGTTCCGGCACCTCTTTTTCTAGAAAAATAGCACTGGTTTCCAGAAAGCTAAGGGAGGAGGGGCTGCCTTACTCTGTGCCAATGACAGGCAGTTTGGGAAAGACTGCTCTCTACTGCTCTGGTGGATTGCTAGAAGGATGCAGTAGGGGTCAGCTGATACAAAGGCACTAATGGGGTTCCATCAGAGCCTATAAGGGTGCCAATAACCCCTGTATGAGCAACCCATTTCTTAGAAAGGGTCTCTGCTGCTCTTTGTCATGGCTATCCCCATCTTGCCAACAGACAAATCTTATCACACAAAAAAGAACAAAAATTATTAACAAGAGAAACTTATTTCTGCCAGGCCGATCATGTTTTGTTTCATTTTGACTCTGAATGCGTTGTTGTCCCATTCCCCCGCCCCCGCAAACTGCTTTGGTGGTGCTTTTTAGAACTGAAAAGACAATATAGAAAAGCTTTATAAATCTAATATAGTCCTGTAGAACCAGGGGAAATACATTAGAAAAATGGTAAATGCTAAGTGTTTCCCATTAAGAATTAAAACTTAACCTGGAGTATCCTGGTTTTGTTAATGATATGTGTAAACACTAAGTGGTACCTCGGGTTAAATACTTAATTCGTTCTGGAGGTCCGTTCTTAACCTGAAACTGTTCTTAACCTGAAGCACCACTTTAGCTAATGGGGCCTCCTGCTGCCGCCACACCGCCGGAGCACGATTTCTGTTCTCATCCTGAAGCAAAGTTCTTAACCTGAAGCACTATTTCTGGGTTAGCAGAGTCTGTAACTTGAAGTGTATGTAACCTGAAGCGTATGTAACCCAAGGTACCACTGTACACAAAGGTCACACACACACACACACACACTGCCTTCTTCCTCATAATGTCCCCATAACTGGAATCAGGTGGCCTGCTGCCATGTTCTTCTTAAGTTTTCTACAGAACACTGCAAGGTTCAAGTGATTCTCTTCAGCCCACTTCTTGATGGAGATGTTGACCCTTCAGGGTATGAGGAGATCATGTTCTCAAACTGGGAGTTGAAGAACAAGTTTCACTGGGAAAGCTTTCCAGCTCTCAGCCGCTGTTCCGATTCCTAGCTAGAGCAGAAGATGCACAGGGCCAAATTTTGGAAGGCTACTCAAGTTTGTGTAGCCAAAGTTTGTGTGGCCAAAGCAGCATGACTTGCTCTTTATAATTCCAGCATTCTTCTTCTAAAGATCTTTCAACATGCAGGTCTCAAATAAGAGGACCCTTTTTTTAAAGGAGCCAAATACTTGGTGTATTTTCACAAATAATAAAACCAGAATTCAAAGTCTGAAATCTAGGAAGAACGTCATTTAATTAGGTACTGGGCAACACAGATTACCATGTGGCTGCACACAAAACACGGAAGGAATTCAGAGAGAGTATCATTCCTAATCCTTTCAATACATTATTTTTTTAAACAACTATTTATCTGATGTGTCAAATCTAATTACAGAAGAAATCAGAATTTGCACAGAATCACCCCTGCCTCAGTTTCATATTAGTTTAACAGTGCTGGATAAATAATTTGTCAATATATAGAATTTAGGATTAGGGAATATTTCCCAGGCAGTCTCTGGGACTAGCAGGGCGGTGGAGGCAGCAGCACAATATTAAACAGTGAGGCACCTGAAAATTGCCTAGGTACAGGGAAAATGCATAGATCACATGCTCAAGGGTTTGCACTGAAATCAGTCTCCCCAGGAGGTGAGCTTCAAATTGTGAATATGCTGATTTCTAAACATAAAAGGACAGGGTTGTAGAGAGAGAGGCTTCTTGATTCTTAGCTTGGAGAAAAATTATGCTTTCGGTGGGAGGTGGTCAAACACACACACCCTTATTGGAACAGCATCAAGCTGATCCGTCTGCTAAAGAACATCAAAGCAAACGCCAATTTACTTAAATCAAAACACAGCTGAGAACAATGTAGGCAGGAAGGCTTTCACTCCCCTTGGGAGCCTGCCAAACAGTGACATCTTCTGGAAGAAGGCAGCAAGCACAAGGGGAGAAAGAAAAAAACACCTATTCCTTTTCCCATTCCCCCAAAGTCATCTGTACCTAAGGGCATTTGCCCTAAATTCCTAGGGAGTCTAAGTCCTAAGCTTGCAACTCAGAGGACAACTCTACTGGAATTAACTATACAATAATGTATTTGTGTCTAGGGTTGTCATCATGCAGCAGTTATCTTGGCTGCCAACAGGTGGCGCTTCAAACTGCAGCACGATGACCACTTCAAGGAGCTTCTGGGCCACACAGCAGCGCTGGAGGGTAGTAGTGGCAGGTTGTACAGCCCAGCGGTGGAGGACCAGTCACAACCAGATGGGACAGCTCCTTAGCAACTGCCCTACTCTGTTGCTGCCATTCCCCGCTCCACCAGTGGTGCCGTTTCACCTTCAGTGGCGGGGGACAAGGAGGGAGGGAAGCAGCAGGCAGTGGGACAGCACGATGGAGAAGACCCAGCCTGTTGTGGCTGTTCCTTGGTGGCTCACCTGAACCACCTACCACTGAATCCCTTTCTCCTTGCGGGAGAAGGTCTAAGGCATGGGTTGGCAAACTAAGGCCCGGGGGCCAGATCCGGCCCTATCGCCTTCTAAATCCGGCCCGCGGAGGGTCTGGGAATCAGCGTGTTTTTACATGAGTAGAATGTGTCGTTTTATTTAAAATGCATCTCTGGGTTATTTCTGGGGCATAGGAATTTGTTCATATATGTTTTCTTCAAAATATAGTCCGGCTCACCACACGGTCTGAGGGACAGTGGACCGGCCCCCTCCTGAAAAAGTTTGCTGACCCATGGTCTAAGGCATGGGTTGGCAAACTAAGGTCTGCGGGCTGGATCAGGCCCAATTGCCCTCTGGATCCGGCCTGCAGACAGTCCTGGAATTGCTGCTTGGATAGGCATGATTGTTCGGGCTGTGCCATTTTTTTGCATTTTTTTTCGGGCGCCATCTTTTTTTGCCATTTCTCCCCCTTCCCTCCCTCACACACACAGCGGCAGCACCTCCTCCCTCCCTCTTCCTGGCTTCTCCCCGCCCTGTGGAGAAAGGGAGCTGGGCTTTGATTGGTGCCAGCCAATCCAAAGTCTCGTTGCCCATGCGCTGAGTCGCAACCCAGACTCACCACCCGCCCACCAGCCTCTCCGTCCATGGCCGCGGGGTGGGCATCGTGACGGGCACATTGCGGGGCTTCGGCTGGAGCTTGGTGCACCTGCTGGCCCCACGCCTGGCCTGGAAAGGAGAGGCGCCAGTGCCAGTGCTGGCTCCCAGCTGCAGGCAGAGCGACGGAGGAGGAAGGGAAGCAGCGGGAGGGGAGGGGCTGGGGGAGAGAGAAGCCCCCCTACGTCACGCGTGTATGCAGTCCAGCCCGCCACAAGGTCTAAGGGACGGTGAACCGGCCCCCTCCTTAAAAAGTTTGCTGAGCCCTGGTCTAAGGCGAGGAGGCTTGTACGAGGGGTAAATGGGGTTGGCGCTCCTTTGTGCCCCTGACACAGAGGGGGCAAAGGAAAAGCAAGGGGGGGTCCACAAACGGTTGAAAGGAGCAACACAGCGTAGGTGTTGCAAGCCTTCCCGTGCTCCCCCTTTCAACCTCTGATGGTGAGGTTTTGACCAGAGTCAGCCCTTTCCTTGCCACCAAGTTTGTAGCGTTAGACCGCAATAATAAATAAAACTTCTTTACAGTCATACCTCAGGTTACAGACACTTCAGGTTGTGTTTTTTTTGGGTTAAAGACTGCCGAAACCCGGAAGTACCGGAACGGGTTACTTCCGGGTTTTGGCGGTTGCGCATGCGAAGAAGCGCTAAATTGCGCTTTGTGCATGCACAGAAGCGCAAATCACAACCCGAGCATGCGCAAACACGACACTGTGGGTTGCGGGCGCTGCGGGTTGAGGACGTGCATCCCACACGGATCACGTTCGCAACCCGAGCGTCCACTGTACTTGCAAGGAAGTGTATCTGTTGTTGTGGGGGGGGGGTCAGGAGGTGCCATAAGTATTGTAAGGATTAGCATGCCTGGGGGGGTTGGAGATGGGGGAAGAAGTGCTCTCAGTCACCAGAAAAGTTGCCCAGCATCTTGTTCAGTGTTAGAATCTCGGATATAAAAACTAATTGCCAAATTGCACCTTAAACCTGGGCTGCAGTCACTACAGCAGTATGTCTTCTAGGCCCAATCCCCCCCGTGGAGCTTTTTTTATCATTGTTGTTGTTGTTCATTTCATTTGTATACTGTTTTATATTTTAAAGAAAAAAATCTCAAAGCTGTTTACAACACATTAAATCAGGGGTCAGCAAACTTTTTCACCACTGTCCCTCAGACCTTGTGGGGGGGCGGACTGTATTTTTTTTGGGGGGGAAATAATGAACAAATTCCTATGCCCCACAAATAACCCAGAGATGCATTTTAAAGAAAAAGACACATTCTACTCATGTAAAAACATGCTGATTCCCGGACCATCCGGATGTAGAAGGCGATTGGGCCGGATCTGGCCCCCAGGCCTTAGTTTGCCTACTCATGCATTAAAACATCAAACAAAACAAAAACTAGCTTCAAAGGGGGGGAACCTTCTCTAAGTGACATTTTTATATAGTTGCCCCATAGTAAAAGTACTGTAGGAAGCCAGTGGGGTGCAGTGGTTAGTGTGTCAGACTAGGACCATGGGAGATCTGGGTTCAAATTCCCACTCCGTCACGAAGCTCACTGGGTGACCTTGGGCCAGTTACTGCCTCTTAACCTCCCTCACAGGGTCGTTGTAGGGATTAACTGAGGATAAGGGTGAACCTTGTCCTCCTTGGAGAAAAAGGTAGGATATAAATGGAATAAATAAGAAAAAATAAATAAGCTCTTCTGCTTACAGACAGAGATGTCAATCGCCAGATGGAGATGTCAATTGCCAGCCTGGCATTGCAGAGATCTCCATGTGGTCTCAATTGGACCCGCGCCAGTCACAAAAATTTCTAACATTGCTCAGAGGTAAGTCCCAATGAACCCCCCCCCCCCCTTCTGCCTGGGATTACTGCCAGGGAAGAATGCACAGAGCCTCAGTTAATTCCCATCCTCATCTAGGCAGAAATGTTATTCTCTTCAAACGGCAGAACTTTCCAGAAGATGACTTGGCACAGCAGCTCTTTCGCTCCCTTGGCATATCACAAAATTCTCCTACCCTTGGCTTTAAAGAATCCTGCACTACAACAATTCAGGTTTTACACAACCTTTGGTATGTTCGAAGTGAGCAGAACGGTATTTATTTATTCAGACATTCGCTCACTGCCCATTACTAACTTCCTCTGGGTGGGTCACACGAAACTCAAAACATTTTCTTTAAGAAAGGGGGGAAGGTGCGAGTTTCAAAATGTTGTTTTTCTGAGGGTTCCCTGTAAAGGGCCTGGCAAGTTTCTTTCTGCGTCCCGTCATTTACACAATACGGAAGTGTTTATACAAGGAGCCGTGCACCTCAGGAAAAAGGAGTGAAATAAGATTAAGGTGTTGCTTTATCTTCAACCGTTTCCAGATTTCAGACCTTTGCATAAACACAGATAAAAGTCCTGCATCTGATATAAAACCTGTCACAATTCCAGTTGCACCCCACCTGTCAAAACCTGCATGGCTTTGACAACATAGGTCAATCTGGTTTCATGTCATGGCTGCCAGAATTCCTCTCTCCAGTTGCAGTATGACAGAGTATTTAAGTTGTCTTATACAAGAAGGTGAGGTTGAAACTCCTGCTTAGCCATGGTGATGCTTTCAAGATCCAGACCCTCCAAGTGTACCTGTTTTCCAGGGACAGTCCCAAATTTACAGAAGCTGTCTCGGTTTCTGATTTGATCCCAGATCCTGCTTTTCCTTGGGGCACCCCTGTTTTCATTGCAGGGTATTAGAGGGCATGGAGTTATGTGACCCCCAAGCCAAGGGAATACATAAAAGTTTTAGAAGACATCCGAAGGCCTGTATGGCCCTGCATGGGGAAGTTTTTAATGTTTAATGTTTTATTATGTTTTTATATACATATGTAAAATATCATGTGGTACTTTTGTTTTAAGGTGTCTCATATGTGAATAGACTTAAGTTAGATGATATATCTATCAGTACACATTGAAATATAAAAGTTTATTATTTTCATTTTCCTTTCTGTTAGAATGATACATTGGGGGGGGGGGAGGAGAGAAGGGTAATTCAATGGGACTTCTTGATATAGTTTAGGACAAGGGTCAGCAAACTTTTTCAGCAGGGGGCCAAGTCCACTGTCCCTCAGACCTTGTGGGGGGCCGGACTGTATTTTGAAGGGGGGGGGAATGAATGAATTCCTATGCCCCACAATTAAACCAGAGATGCATTTTAAATAAAAGGACACATTCTACTCATGTAAAAACACACTGATTCCCGGACCGTCCGAAGGCCGGATTGAGAAGGCGACTGGGCCGGATTCGGCCCCCAGGCCTTAGTTTGCCTACCCATGGTTTAGGACGTCATCATGTCTTAATCTGGCCTTGTTGATGGGTGAACACTTTCCCCAGATGCAAGTACCGCACATCTTAAACCTGACCACACAGAGTTGAAACCAACTCACTGCAAGAACTGTGTGCTTTTATTATTGGTGATGATGGTGTTGGTGATGATTTTCTCCAAGCTGTAAGTGACTATCTGCTGTGCTGAAATATTATGAGTGTTGACTCCTCTCCCCACCTCCACTGCAAACCAAATGCATCCTCCTCCAATAATTCAGCAGGTCGCGGTGCCTGGTGTCTCTCTGCTCTTAGCAATGAGCTTTATTTCCAATTTCCCATCTTGGTTAAAGAAACCTTCATATGAACCACTGGGAAGTGAAGCACTCCACAGTCCAATACAGTGGTGCCCCGCAAGACGAATGCCTCGCAAGACGGAAAACCCGCTAGACGAAAGGGTTTTCCGTTTTTGAGTTGCTTCGCAAGACGATTTTCCCTATGGGCTTGCTTCGCAAGATGAAACGTCTTGCTAGTCTTGCGATTTCCCCCCCGCTTCCCCCCCTTTTTCTAAGCCGCTAAGCCGCTAATAGCCTTTTAGCAGCTAAGCCGCTAAGCCTTTAATAGCCGCTAAGCCGCTAATAGCGCTAATCCGCTAAGCTGTCAATGGGCTTGCTTCGCAAGACGAAAAAATCGCTAGACGAAGAGAATCGCGGAACGGATTCTTTTCGTCTTGCGAGGCACCACTGTAAATTATACAATTGCTTCCACAGAGAAGGCATACTTTGAATTGGAGACAATCCACACTGGTAGTTCGACCATAATCAGGATGCCATCTGACCTATGCCGGAACATTTCTAGATTGGGTCAGAACAAAACAAGCAGCAAAAACTGGCTAGGTCCTGGCATTTCTGCATTGCAATTGTTAAGAAGAAGTAATAATTAAAACGGCAAACTGCCAGCTCCGTTCTATTCGGCAGCCAAAACAAACATCAGTTTCAGTAAAGTACAGATTTTGAAGGTGAAGCTCTATATGTCAAAAGCAAACTCATTATCCAAGTGCCTATTGCTGAAACGCCATCATCAATATCCCAAACAGGGAGAGGCACTAGCAGGCTTAGTTGCAGATACAGTGGTACCTCTGGTTAAGAACTTAATTCTTTTGGGAGGTCCATTCTTAACCTGAAACTGTTCTTAACCTGAAGTGCCGCTTTAGCTAATGGGGCCTCCCGCTGCCGCCGTGTGATTGCTGTTCTCATCCTGGGGCAAAGTTCTTAACCTGAGGTACTACTTCCGGGTTAGGTGAGTCAGTAATCCAAAGTGTCTGTAATCTGAAGTGTTTGTAACCCGAAGTACCACTGTATTACTTATGTCCATTACTGCGCTAGTAGGGCGAGGTAAGCCTTGCTTGGGCTATTTCTTCCTAACAAGCAGCAAATTCCCCAAGGCCTGCTGCAGCTTCAGCCGCAGCTGTGGAAAAATTGCTCTCCGGAGGAATGACCAACAGACAACATTACAAAAAACTGTGGGGGGGGGAGAATTCCACAACTTAGGGGCTGCCACAGAGCATGTACCTCTCCTGGGTCACCACCATCTAGAACAGGCACAGGCAAACTCCTGCCCTCCAGATATTTTGGAACTACAATTCCCACCATCCCTAGCTAACAGGACTAGTGGTCAGGGATGGTGGGAATTGTAGTCTCAAAACATCTGGAGGACCTGAGTTTGGCTATGCCTGTTCTAGAAAATGGTTAGGCAAACTAAGGCCCGGGGGCCGGATCCGGCCCAACTGCCTTCTAAATACGGACCGCGGACAGTCCGGTAATCAGCGTGTTTTTACATGAGTAGAATGTGCCCTTTTATTTAAAATGCATCTCTGGGTTATCTGTGGGGCATAGGAATTTGTTCATTTTCCCCAAAAAATGAAAAAGTTTACTAACCCCTGATCTAGTACTTCTGAGGGAGGTGGAACTACCAACTCCCCCCCCCCCCCCCGATCTTAACACCTGAGAGACTCTGTGGGGTAGGAGGTGCCCTTTCAGATATGTAGGGCCCAAGTCATTTAGGGCATTAAACACCAGCATGTGTATCTTGAATTGGGCCAAAAAGAAAAACCAGACCAGCAACTAGTGCAGATGTTTTAAAACAGGGGTTATATATGAGATCTGAAAGGAACTCCATCTTGCTGCATTCTGGACCAGATGAAGTTTCTGAGCCGTCTTCGTGTAGAGTGCACTGCAACAATCCGATCTGAATATGAGTTTATATGAAGCTAGATTAGGTCTATGTAGCTCAGCGTTTTGTCTGTCAGCATTCCTTGAGGTTATGAAGTGTAGATCTATCCTGGCCGCAGCACCATGAGAGAATGCCACTGAAGAGGGGGTCTTGCAAGATGCTAGACGCATGTTCTGCAACTGTGCTATGGCCCTTTCTCCACCAGCCACCTAAGAGCATTGCATCCCTCCCTCCCAGCACCCTCTGTTTACCTTACTTTGAAAAGAGAGCCTGTGACATGTTCTACTGAAGCCGAACTTGCCAACAAGTTCCAAATACAGAAAGCCTATTCCATGGTGCCAGGATAAGCAAAGGGTGCATGTTATCTGAGAAAACAGAGAAACTTGGAGTCAGAATAAATTCCCAGCAAGGTTTTCATTTGTTGACAAGATTCCCAGTCGGACAAAAAAAGAAAACAGAAAAACCTACTGGAGCCAAGGAAGATTTTTGTTTTCGCCTGCAACAGAAGATGCTTACAGAGGCTTCTGAAGCCTCTGGATTATAAAGGTAAAAGCTAGTAGTTCTGGCTCAGCAAGCCTTCTCCAATTTGGGGACCTCAAAATGTTTTGGACTACAACTCCCATCATCCTCAGCTGCTGACCTGAGGCTCAAGGAGAAGTGTCTATCCTAGCACTGGGGCATTCTCTTCTAAAAAGACTGTTCCCTAGACAATTAAGCGAGACAGAAACATTACGGAATTGAATGGCCATCTGTCATGGATGCTTTAGCCGAGATTCCTGCAATTGTAAGGGGTTGGACTAGATAAACGGTCTCAGTCCAGTATACCTGAAGGAGCATCTCCACCCCCATCATTCTGCCCGGACACTGAGGTCCAGCGCCGAGGGCCTTCTGGCGGTTCCCTCGCTGCGAGAAGCCAAGTTACAAGGAACCAGGCAGGGGTCTTCTCGGTAGTGGCACCTGCCCTGTGGAACACCCTCCCACCAGATGTCAAAGGGAAAAAAAACTACCAGACTTTTAGAAGACATCTGTTTAGGGAAGCTTTTAATGGTTAATAGACTATTGTATTTTAATATTCTGTTGGAAGCCGCCCAGAGTAGCTGGGGAAACCCAGCCAGATGGGCAGGGTATAAATAATAAATTATTATTACCCAATTATTATTATTATTACTACTATTATTACCCTTCCTACTCTACAATTCTATGGTTCTATGAACATCAGTTGCAAGGAAGCAATAGTACTTCTTTGCTACCTGGCTACATTAGTAAGAATCCAAGGATCAGCCTAGGTTTTGGACTTGCATTTTAAAGTACGGTATTTTTTCGTGTATAAGACTAGGTTTTCCCCTTTTAAAAAATGTCAAAAATTGGGGGGTGGGGGTGGTGTCTTATACATGGATATACCTCCCCTCTGTTTTCTTAAATCTGAGTCCCCCAAAATAGAGGGCGTCTTATACATGGGGGCGTCTTATAGACGGAAAAATACGGTAATATTCATGCAGGCTGAGCAAATTTGTTTGAGACGCCTGGGAGACATACCCTTGCCATGACATTTTCTCCTTTTTATAAAACGCTCATTATCGGCATTTTAAGTCTTTGCCTTCCAACCTGCTGATTAAGTATAACTGTGTGTGTCAGTAATTATACCTTCCAGCAGCGAGACTTTACCGCTGGATTATTCGGTTTAGATTAAATGCATTCCAATTTCTTCTGTCTTGGTGTGATTAAGGAACACAGCCACACGGGCGGAAAGCAGGTACATCACACCGAGAAGAGGGCATGACAGGTGTGTCCCACTGCTTGTTGAAGCAGAGCTACACAAAAAAATACATGCCTTGGATTAATGGCCAAGTTATGTACCCTTTGCTTAATTGGAGGTGCAGATCAATTGCAAGACAGGAAAAAGTTCCTAAATGCAGCCCTCAAACAATGCTGCTTCGGGCCTTTTTAATGTAGAGGAGACACGGTCAAGGTGTAAAAAATTATACACTGTGTAGGAAAAGTGGCTAGAGAAAAGCTTTTCTTCCTCTCACATAGCACTAGAATTTGTGAGCGTCCAATGAAGCTGAATGCTGGAAGGTAACTGCCGAGATAGCTCAGCTGGCAGAACATGAGGCTCTTAATCTCAAGGTTGTGGGTTCGAGCCCCACACTGGGCAAAAGATTCCTGCATTGCAGGGGGTTGGACTAGATGACCCTAGTGGCCCTTTTCTAGCTCTGTGATGCTATGAATTCCATCTATCTATTCAGGGCAGACGAAGGAAAGTGCTGCTTTGCACAAAATGTAGTTAAACCTCGGCTCAAATCCGATCCGCACTTCTCTTGTTCAGGTTTTCCCTCCCGCTCCCTCAATATGGGAACATGTGAAGCCACCTTATATCACACCAAGCCATTGATCCACCTAGTTCATACAGTCAGCACTCACCACCATTGACTTTCCAGTGTTTCAAGTCAGGAGGGTCTCTCAGCCCGGCCTGGACTTGCCTGGGACTGAACCTGGGATGTCTTGCATGCAAAGCAGGTGTTCCACCATTGAACTATGGCTCCTCTGAGCCTTGCTGCTTATCCCTTAGCCTGCTAATTTAAGGCATTTGTATCCCGCTCTTCCAAATATTCAAAAGTTTTGTATGGCTTGGGACTTAAGTATCTGATACATTAGAAGTTTTGCTTCATAGATCAGCAATATGTTGTTGTTGTTGTTGTTGTTGTTGTTGTTGTTGTTGTTGTTGTTGTTGTTGTTATGATGGTGATGGTGATTACACCCATCAGGGGACACAGGTGGCACTGTGGTCTAAACCACTGAGCCTCTTGGGCTTGCCGATCAGAAAGCTGGCAGTTTGAATCCCTGCAACGGGGTGAGCTCCCGTTGCTCTGTCCCAGCTCTTGTCAACCTAGCAGTTCGAAAGCACACCAGTGCAAGTAGATAAGTAAGTACCATTTTGGCGGGAAGGTAAATGGAGTTTCTGTGTTCCATTGCACCAGAATCGGTTTAATCATGCTGGCCACATGACCCGGAAAGCTGTCTGCGGACAAACACCAGTTCCCTCGGCCTGAAAGCGAGATGAGCGCCGCAACCCCATAGTCGCCTTTGACTGGACTTAACCATCCAGGGGTCCTTTACCTTTACCTTACCTATTACACCCATCTGACTGGGTTGCCCCAGCCACTCTGGGCAGCTTCAAGTACATATAAAACATAATGAAACATCAAACATTAAAAACCTACAGATACAGGGCTGCCTTCTGATATTTTCTAAAAGTCAGATAGTTGTCCATTTCCTTTGCTTCCATCAAAATATAAAAACACAGTAGGGTCTCAGTTCAGCCCAACTGACTCCAACAATTAGTTGGCACCTCCTCCTTAAATCTCTTCAGTCTTAATTTGTAGCAGGGTTCCTGTAATAACCCTAGAAGGAACTGGATTTTTTTTATTATTTATTTTTTTTGACACATTAAATTTTAGTCTTAACTTGATGTCACGGTAAGGTGTCCACAGCCTGTTGATCAGGGATAGGGAACCTTTGGTCCTTGGGCTATTGCTGGACTGCAACTCCCACCATCCCTGACCAATGGTCACTAAGGCTGATGGGAGTATCTGAAGGACCACCGGTTTCCCAGCCCTGCTCTAGATGGATGAACAGCATGTCATTAGGAAGCCAGCTCACATTTTAAAAAATAAAAGCACGCCATTCGAGCTAGAAATGGTTGGCTTGGTATAATACCTCTATTCCACTGCGATATAAAATCCCATTTCCAACTAGATTGTACGAAGTTAATTTGGAGGGGGGGATTCATAGGAAAGAAAGCTTTTACATTTTTATGAGATGCAAAGAAATCGCAATAATCTTCCGACTTGCTTCCCTGATCAAGCCTACCAACTTTATACTGCAGTGCATCAGCCTACAAACACATCAACATTTTGCTGCTCTCTAAAAATCATGCGCAAGTAGCATGCAGCATTGTGACCTATGGATGCTATAGCTTTTAGGCTTCCTTCAGCTTCATTTTCCCGGATTCCATTTCCTTTCTATGCAAAAGGTTTGTCTTTTATGTTGGGTGTAAGAATGAATTTTGTGCCAGTTTCAGAATCCTAAAGAGAATGGTGTGCCTGAGAGATGCTGAGAGATACAGAAAGAGGGAGAAATCAATCTAGGGTTTATAAACGTAATTATTTTCCACTATTTCCAGTACTGAACCTCTGGGATGCCCTATATGTAAGACTCCTAAAAGGTAGCAGCTATGCTATGCTATGCTATGCTATGCTATGCTATGCTATGCTATGCTACAGAATCTTCATGTGTTATAAATATTTGAAACTACTCCGGTCCTTCCACTTTTCCTTATATAATTCCCCCTCCCATTTTCTTTTTCAGTCTCCCCATTGGTATTTACACAGCCAGACACATTTCTTAATCATTTCTGTCATCCTTGTAATGTGTTTAGGCATGAAAATTGCAATTGCCAAAAATAAAACATTGGGTAATATACTCGTTTTTATTCCGGACATTCTTCTGCTGCATGACGGATTAATATGTGTCCTTTCCCATAAATCTCTCCTAATACTTTAAATGAGACTTTCACAATTATCCTTAAAACAAAGCTGATGCTGTTTCAGAAAGCTACATTTTATGTTAAGATTCCAGCCATGGTGTTTGCAAAACACTTTCCCGTCTCATCTTTCCCCCGTCTGCTCTTATGTCATTCCCTAATAACTGAAGTCTCACAACATTTACTATAACTATGGGGTTTCCCACATCATGAGTACCAATTTTCAGAGCCGAGTAAAACACAGCTCTGGCTATTTAACCAACATAGTCTATAGAATAAATGGGTGTCAGTGAAACAGCCCCCCCGTCTACATCTAGGATTGCCTTATGCCCGGAATTTCCTGGACATAGCTGGAATATCGCAGTCGGAAGCAGTGTCCAGGCAGAAATCGCTTAAATGTCAGGGAAAATCCGGACGTATGGCAACCAATGTCGGAAGTCTAGATTTTGGCAAATTTCCTTTAATAGCTCAAAAACTATCCGGATTTTCACTTTTTGAAATATGGCAACCCCAAGTTGCCCCCAAGTTCCATTTCTTGCTCAAACCCAGAAAGGTGTCTGTTTCCATTTTTAAGAAAAATCCAGAGCGAAGATGTGAACACTTTCTTATGGCAATAATAATAACAATAATAATAATAACAACAACAGCAGCATGAGACTCTTAATCTCTACAAGCCCCACGTTGGGCAAAAAATACCTGCATTGCAGGGGCTTGGGGTAGATGATCCTTGTGATCCCTTTCCAACTCTATAATTATATGATTCTAGAATAAGAATAATTTATTTCTTATACCCTGCCCATTTGACTGGGTTTCCCCAGCTTCCCCTGGGCAGCTTCCAACAAAAATACAGGAAAAAAACAGCAGCAGCAACAACAACAAATGTTAAAAGCTTCCCCAAACAGGGCTGTCTTCAGATGCCCACAAAAAATTATATGGTTGTTTAACTCTTTGACATCTCTAAGGAGAGCATTAGAGACAGGGCAGGTGCCACCACTGAGAAGGCCCTCTGCCTGGTTCCCTGTAACCTCACTTCTCATAGTGAGGGACCACCAGAAAGCCCTCGGAGATGGACCTCATTGTATGGGCTGGACGGTGGGGGTGGAGACGCTCCTTCAGGTTTACAGGGCCAAGGCTGTTTAGGGCTGTAAAGGTCCATGCCAATTGTGCTCGGAAACATGCTGGGAGCCAATGTAGATCTTTTGGGACCGGTGTTATGAAAGGTCCATGAGATCAGACTCTGCTGCTGCCATGTATTTAATTTCCCCTCCTTCACAGCCAGCAGGGAAACGCAGGCATATAAATTGCAGTCTAGCGGCATTCAGGGACCTGTTTTAGAAGGCAATTCTGTTGGGTGTTGCCCTGATATTAAGCATATGCCAACTTTTGCAGTGCTACATAATAATATATAATAATAATAATTTATTTATACCCCACCCATCTGGCTGGGTTTCCCCAGCCACTCTGGGTGACTTCCAACAAAAGATTAAAAATACATTAAAACATCAGTCATTAAAAAAACTTCCCTAAACAGGCCTGCCTTCATATATCTTCTAAACGTCAGATAGTTGTTTATTTCTTTGACATCTGATGGGAGTGTTGAATGGTCACTTTAAAATGTGAAGGTTCATTATTGTTTCACAAGTTGTGTATGCCTTTAAGGGCCAGGGCCAGGGCAAATAACGAGACCCAGCCTTACAGCTGTGAAACATAGCAGGTGCTGCTGAGTTGTGTTAATCAAGTTGTCAGCAATTGGGTATAGTATATAAGGAGCAGCACCTAGCTCTCTCATCACCCCAGGGGATGGGTTGGTGGTTGGGTCCTGTTTGTTGTTGTTCTCTTTAGTGTAAAAAGGGTTATTGTTTTTGTTATTAAAACCTTGTTGAAGTTATTTTTGAGTTCCTTGTTATGCATGGTCTCCCCAGCAAGCTCTCTACAGCGCTACTAAACTGCAAATAGCCAACAGGGAGGGCGTTCCACACAAAAAAATGCCTTGGTAGTCTCCAGTGCTCAGGATACTAGAACCATTTTAATGTTCCATTAAAACATCCTGAGAGTTAACGTGCAAGCATCCCACAGGAGTCCCAAACTGAACACCAGTGTCTGTTTTCCCTCATTTCAGCCAACAGTGAACATGCAGCTCAGCTGCAACTAACACTGCCAGCAATGCTCAGGCCAGAGAAATGGTATTTTAAACGTCTCCGGAGAGACATGTGACCAAACCCTGGACAAAAGCGAAACAGCCTCTTTCTCCTTCCTCCTCTATTATAAAAAAAAGGGGAGCTTCTTTTACAGAGAAGAATTATGGTTAAATAGAATGAATTTTTTGCCATATAATGAACTCATTAGGATCTGAGAAAATACTGTAGCCACAACCGAATTCCCTCCTGACAAATTCAATAGAGGTTACACTCAGGCACTCATTGATAAAATGGTACTTGACACTGACTAGACTGGGAAGCACTCATGAGAAAAACCAGCCCTTGTTACCAAAGACAAAGCGGGAACTCTGTGCATTGGCCGGGCATTCTGGTTACAAAATGCAGATCATCCAAGCTGAAGAAAAACCACATTCAGAATCAGCACACTGCAGAAGGTGGCAGCAAGTTCAGTCATTCATGAGAGAAGAGCAGGACTTTGTCCTTGCAGAACACAGATGTGCTTTTTGTTGTTGTTGCTGCTGGAGGGAGAGAAAGTGATCAACAAAATAAAAATGAAGATTCAGTCTCCCTTCTCACCCCACTCAGCCTTCAGCCAACCAAGGCAAATAAAGCCAGCCAGCTAGCCATGTTTGGGGCTCAGCCTTCCCCTCACCTCACCCTATTTTTGCAGTCCCAGGCAGGCAGCACGCATGGGTACAGCTCCTGGCAGGCTGCCCTCCATAGCAATAATCAGCTTGGGGATCCACAAGTTAATAAACTGATATATGATCTCACAAACGGGTCCACTGCCTTAAACTAGCACACACACAGCCCCAAATTGAGCCAAAAATAAAGCAATATCTGAGCTAACAAAACCACAGCAGGGTTTATTAAAACGGCTCTATCTCCAGGTGGTGACAGCCTGGATTTGCCATGCGATTAACCACCCATAACAACTCATCCGGATGACACTTTGCAGACGGGAAGGCAGCAGAGAAGAACAATATCTTCATCACCTTCCCTGCAGCAGCAGAATCCCTTTAAAGCAATTCATGCCACGATCGGTTACTTTTGGCACAAATTGAATGCCACCTCCGTTCTGTTCGTCTCCTTTCCCATTTCATCAGCTTCAGATGAGCCAGAGGAGAACATGAAAAACTGACAAAGCAGCAGCAGCAGCAGCAGCAGCAGGAGGAGGATAGCGCACCTGGGAGCCGCTATTTGCAATATGCAGTATCTGCCTCTGCCTCTGCAGGTAAAACAGAGGAGGAGCAGCTCTCAAAAGGAGGGTAGGAAAACCCCGCAGATAACTTCTGAAATCTGACTGCTGCTATGCGTTTTTGGGAGCGGAGTAGACTAACCAGACATATTCATTATCTCAACATCTGTAACAAAAAAATTGCTCTTGGTCTAGCAAACAAATGAGCAGTCTTTTTTGGCTCCGCTCAATGGAGAGCTCTGTATTTAGGAATGTGGCATTCATGGAATATTTGGCTACAGGGCAGCTATCTTGTGCAGGTGATCCAATCATGGTACCTGAGTAGAGTGGTACCCCGGAAGTCGAAGGGAATCCGTTCCAGAAGTCCGTTCAACTTCCAAAACGTTCAGAAACCAAAGCACGGCTTCCGATTGGCTGCAGGAAGTTCCTGCACCCAATCGGAAGCCGCGTTAGACTTTCGGGTTCCAAAGAACATTTGCAAACCGGAACACTCACTTCTGGGTTTGAGGCGTTCGGGAGCCAAAACATTCAACTCGCAAGGCGTTTTGGGATCCAAGGTACGACTGTACTTGTTCACTTCTTCTGAAGCCTTCATAGATGCTGCTGTCCCTTCGTGACTAAAGAGCTGATACAATGCAGACTATCCTCCATATGCCCTTTTAGGATGGCAAACCCATATTCTGGGCAGACCTTTGGGAGATTATCTGGACATCATTTACAGCCTAACACAAATATAAAAGCAGCACAACACAAAGGGCCCAGCACCCTTGCAAGGCCTCACTAAACACGTCCAAACTGTGCAGTATGTTTTAATTCAAAACGGGCTTTTAAGAAGCCAGGGACAGAGCCGGAAGAAGAGATGGACATTTCCTGTATATGCTCCCTCCTGTTATTTTTAGAAGGTCACTTGAGTTTAAAGCATATCTTCATCTTCATGCTTAAGCTGCCGCTTCTGGCAAAAAGTTCTCGGCAGCTCAGTTTGCTCAGGCAGAACAGACAAACCTCCTTCTATTAAATGCCTCATCAGAAAAGCAGGCCGAGGCACCCAACGGAATCCTGTTTCATTCTCTTCTTGGGGTTGGAGGGGAGCGACGAGCAACATTTTTACACTACTGGTTAGCTTAAAATTGGATCTGTTGAGAGGTTGAATGGAGGAGGAACTCGCAACCCCAGAAACTAGGCCTGATCCTAATGAGGCACTGTGGGATTCTTAGGTTGCAATCTTATAAGGCAGGCTTGCTCAAACTCAGCCCCCCAGATGTTTTTGGCCTACAACTCCCATGATCCCTAGCAAGCAAGGATGATGGGAATTGTAGTCTCAACACATCTGGAGGGCCAAGTTTGAGGAAGCCTGCCTTCCGGTGGCGGCGCAAAAAGGCAATGGCGGTCCTCCTCTTGTGCTGAGGGGGAAGCTCTGCGGAATCGGGTCGTCCGCTACGGCAAAGCGGAGACCCGCACCGAAAAACCACAGGAAGCAAGAGCCTGTGGCCGTGGGACTCGGCGGGCGCCGAAAGCGACCTCCGAAACGTTGAAGAGACCCCGTAAGGAGCCTCGGATCGCGGAGGGGGTTGCGGCGCTGTGAGTCGATCGCTACTCTGCAGAGTGAAGCCGCGCAGCTGCTGCCACTGAGCGCTGACCTTTTTTCCTCAAAATTTCAGAATCAGAAGCTACAACCCGTGAGTAAAGAGGGACTTTTACAACTGGGCTCTAAATTTAAAGAAAATTGGCTGAAAGCGGAGTGACGTTAAAAGGAAGTCCGTCTTCCGCTGCTATTTAAACTACAAAGCAAAGAGCTGGAGGAGTGGAGCTTTTGTAGAGGCTTTTGAAACCATCTGATCTGAGCATCCACTGGAACTACCTCTAGACGAAGAAAAGATATATTTATTGGACCTACTTTCTATCTGAACTGTGTTAATTTTCTCCTGTGGGAACTACAAATTTGGATTGAGAAACCCAGGTATTTGGGCTGCCTAAGAACAGAAGAGCTGTCAGTTTGCAAACTTGGCTATTGTGTATCTGGACTTGTAACATTCTGAGCTTTTACAGACTTGTTACTTTGAAATATTAGCTAGCACTTGTCAGAAACAATGTTATGTTACTAATACCAACTCTGCTAAACACTAGTTTGAAGGTCCTGGGACTTTAAAACCAACTTTATTGATCTTATTTGATTTGACTTCTTCCCTCAAGACACTTCAAGCCCCCTCTAGAGGATTTGGGACTAACAGCAGTGACATTATTCTACTTTCTCTTTCCTTTCCTCCTGTTTGACTGTTTATCTCTGGGCTGCTATTTTCTCATGGGAACAACCCAGACTGACCTTGACTTTTAGATAACTTTGGAATGAGTGGCACAAGAAAAAGAGGACCAAGAACTAGACAAACAACTTTAACCTCGGCCTTACAGACACGTAGATCATCTGTACCTATCATACCGTCGGCAGCGGAAGAAGAAACTGAGCAGCTGCAACTGGAAGATATGGCCTCAGGAACAACTGCTTCAATTTTAGAGAAAATCTATGAAAAGTTGGAATCTTTGGACAAAAGAGTGGAATCTTTGGACAAGAAAGCAGATGAACAAACAGCTAAGATTGATCAAAATACAGCCTGCCTAAATCAAATAACTGGACAAGTGGCACAGAACGTACAAGCAATTGGGCAGTTGACTGAGGACACTATAGAAAATCGAAAACTGGCCGAGGCTACTAGTCAAAAAGTTGAAAAATTAGAACAAGAGGTAAAGCCACTCTGCAAACAGGTTGGAGAGCAACAGACGTACTTATCTATGATAGAACTTCGGAACCGGGAAAATAACTTAAGGATAAGGTCAATACCAGAAGCTGAGGAAGGGAATCTAACTGAGTTCCTGACCAAAGAGTTTTCCAAGTTTTGGCTTATTGAAGAGAAGGATTTTAAAATTCTGTCAGCTTTCAGACTTGGGAAATTTGCAAGGAAAGACAAGCCCAGAGACTGTTTGATAACCTTGAGATCAAAGGAGGAAAGGGATAAGATTTTGGGCCTGCACTACGGAAAGTCACTGGACATTTTGGGCAGAAGAATTGAAATTTACAAAGATATCCCGAGACAACTGCTGGACCTTAGATCTGAATATTCTGAATTGGCCAGACTGTTGAGGAGCAACTCAATCATCTTTAGGTGGGAATTTCCTCAGGGATTATCCTTCACCTTTAGAGGGAAGAAGGTTAAAATCAAAACAGTGGAAGATAGAGACAAATTTTTGACTGCTTACGGAGAGGACCTACAGAAAGGAATTGAAACACCTTTTGGGCCTGGAGCACCTGCTGTACCTACACCCTTGGACACTGAAGACTCAGAGAAAAAGGAACCACCCCTTGAAAAATAGCAGATTCATCCAGGATGTCTCTGCAGCTCCTGAGCTGGAACATAAATGGCGCTAACATTCCGGAGAAAAGGAAAAAAATATTTCATATTTTGAAAAAAGAACAATTGGACATTGTTTGTTTGCAAGAAACACATGTGACTAGGCTACACAGAAAAGTGCTAATAAATAAAAGATTAGGCCAAGAATTTATATCTTCGGACCGAGTGAAGAAGAGAGGAGTGGTGATCTATGCGAAAGAGAGCCTGTCACCTAAATTCCTTTTTAAAGATGAACATGGAAGAATTTTGGCAATTGAGATACAACACCAAGGAGAGAAGTTTTTGATATTAGGAATTTATGCACCAAATGAGGGGAAATCAGAATTTTACAAGAAGCTGCATGAGAGTGTCCTGGACTATCTGGACTATGACAACATCATTATGATGGGAGATATGAATGGCGTGGTCTCAACCAATATGGATAAGTCTCAAAACCAAAATGTGACAAAAGATGGCAGACTACCTAAGACTTTTTTTGAACTGACTGACAACATGGACTTGATTGACATTTGGAGGACAAAGAACCCCTTGGGAAGAGAGGGAACATTCTTCTCTGAAGCCCAACTGACATGGACAAGAATCGACCAAATATGGATATCTAGAGGTCTGGCACCTAAGACCAGAAAGGTGGAAATCTGCCCAAAGACCTGCTCTGACCATAATGTGGTAAAGATGGATATGACACTATTACCAACCGGCTCCTTTAGATGGAAAATGAATGACAACTTGTTTAGAGATCAGGAAATTATTAAGAAGGCCCAAAAAGCTTTGAAGGATTATTTTGAGATAAATTTGAACACTTCGGTGGAAAAAAGAACTATCTGGGACGCAAGTAAGGCCGTGATGAGGGGGTTCTTGATACAACAGAATGCTGTAAAGAAAAGGACACAAAATGAGAAAAAAGACAAGATCTTGGAGAAAATTAAAGAACTAGAGAAGAAGTTAAGATCTAATCCGAAGTCACAGCCGATTCTGAGAGAAATTAAACTATACCAAGCACAATATTCTAAACTGATAAACCAGGAAATAGAGTGGAAAGTTAAACTAATGAAACAAAAAACATTTGAATCTGCGAATAAATGCGGGAAACTGTTAGCTTGGCAATTGAAGAAAAGACAAAAACTAAATACAGTTACTAATTTAGAGATTGAAGGAAGAAACATTCAGAACCCCGTGGATATTAGAAAATGCTTCCAGAGATACTTTAAAAAATTATATACACAAGGGCCGCAAGATGAGGCTGAGATTAAACAATTTTTGGAAAAGAATGGACTACCAAAACTGTCACAAGAAAATAGATCAATCCTGAATTGTAAAATAACACCACAAGAGATTGAATTTGCCATTCAGAACATGAAATTGGGCAAATCTCCAGGGCCAGATGGGCTGACCTCCAAGTACTATAAGATATTGAAGGACTATTTGATACAACCATTGATGGAGGTCAGCAATGAAATTATGGAGGGGAAGAAGGCGCCGGAATCGTGGAAAGAAGCCTTTATCACATTGATACCAAAATCGGAAGCTGAAAAGACGCAACTGAAGAACTACCGTCCCATCTCCCTTTTAAATGTGGATTACAAAATATTTGCAGACATTTTAGCAAGTAGATTTAAAAAAGTTCTAAATGAAGTAATTCATAAAGATCAGGCAGGCTTTCTCCCAGGTAGACATCTGTTTGCTAACACAAGGAACATTATTGATATTTTGGAATTCTTGCAAACAGATGTCAACATAAAAGCAGTGTTAATTTTTATAGATGCGGAGAAGGCCTTCGACAACATCTCTTGGAAATTTATGAAAGGGAACTTAGAAGGGATGGGAGTGGGACGGGGTTTTGAAAATGGGATTGACGCAATTTATTCAGAACAAAAGGCTAAACTGATAGTTAACAATGTGGTTACAGAAGAGTTTAAAATTGAAAAAGGAACACGACAAGGTTGCCCTATCTCCCCGTTGTTATTTATCTCAGTTCTGGAGGTGCTCTTGAATATGATTAGAGGAGACCGGTTGGTGGAAGGAATACAGGTCGGAGTGAAACAATATAAACTTAAAGCTTTTGCAGATGATTTAGTTTTGACTCTGCAGGAGCCAGAATCTAGTACGAAAAGAGTATTACAAATAATTCAAGATTTTGGTCGGGTGGCGGGATTTAAATTAAACAAGCAGAAAACTAAGGTAGTGGGGAAAAACCTGACAGATGTAGAGTCAGAACGGTTTCAGAGAGAGACAGAGTTAAATGTGGTCAAGAAAGTTAAATATCTAGGGGTGAACATAACAGCAAAAAATCTGAGTTTATTTAAGGACAACTATGAGAAATGTTGGTCAGAAATTAAGAGAGATTTAGACAGCTGGACAAGACTGAAACTTTCCTTGTTAGGCCGAATTGCTGCTATCAAGATGAATGTATTGCCAAAAATGTTGTTTTTGTTTCAAACATTACAGATTGTGGATAAGACAGAGTGCTTTCGGAAGTGGCAGAGAGATATTTCTAAATTTGTCTGGCAGGGCAAAAAGCCCAGAATTAAGTTTAAGATACTAACAGATGCGAAAGAAAGAGGGGGCTTTGCCCTGCCAGACTTAAGGCTTTACTATGAATCAGCAGCCTTCTGCTGGTTAAAAGACTGGCTACTTCTCGAGGACACTGATGTGCTGGATCTGGAAGGTTTTAACAATGCTTTTGGTTGGCATGCATATTTATGGTATGACAAGGTTAAGATTAACAAGGTTTTCAAGAATCATATTGTCAGAAAAGCAGTGTTTAATGTCTGGACAAAATATAAAGACTTACTGGAAAATAAAACACCAAGGTGGCTTTCACCATTGGAAGCTAAGGCCCGAAAAAGATCCAATATGGAGGCCAACTGGCCAAAGTATTGGGAAATACTAGAAAAAGATGGAGATAACTGGAAATTGCAGAGTATGGAGAAAATGAGAGATAAAGTGCGAGATTGGTTACATTACGCTCAGATTAAGGAAGTTTTTAAACTTGACAAAAAGTTAGGGTTCCAGGTGGAGAAATCGAAGTTGGAAACGGAATTGTTAGAGCCTAAGACCAAGGTACTTTCAAGAATGTATAACTTGCTGTTAAAATGGAACACACAAGATGAAACGGTAAAACCAGCCATGATAAAGTGGGCACAGGACATTGGGCATAATATTATGTTTGAGGACTGGGAAAGGCTGTGGACTACTGGGTTGAATTTCACTGCTTGTAATGCTTTAAAAGAAAATGTAATGAAAATGATATATAGATGGTACATGACCCCAGTCAAACTTGCAAAAATATACCACTTGTCTGATAATAAGTGTTGGAAATGCAAAGAAAATGAAGGAACATTCTTTCACCTCTGGTGGACCTGCCCTAAAGTGAAGGCTTTCTGGGAAAAGATATACAATGAACTGAAAAAGGTATTTAAGTATACCTTCTCTAAGAAACCAGAGGCCTTTCTTCTGGGTATGGTGGACCAAGGGGTGGTAAAGAAGGACCGAACATTCTTTATGTATGCAACAACAGCAGCAAGGATACTTCTCGCGAAGCACTGGAAAACACAAGATTTACCCACACTGGAAGAATGGCAGATGCAACTGATGGACTATATGCAACTGGCCGAGATGACCGGCAGAATCCGAGATCTGGGAGAGGAGACGGTAGAAGAAGATTGGAAAAAATTTAAGATTTACTTGCAAAAACATTGTAAACTGTATGAATGCTAAGCAGGATGCTTGATTATAAACAATTTGGCACCATTAAAATAGATGAAGCGAAGTAGGAAGATAGGTTAAAATGTAAGAAAAAAACAATCTTTATTTTGGATAAACATTTGGTTAAATTTAATTGATAGTTAGACAGTAAGGATGGAAGTAAGGTGATAATTTGCTGGACTAAATTTTTTTTAACATGGAAGGTAGGGGCGGGAGATGTGAGGAGGTCACAAGAAGATAAGAAAGTATGTTATGTTTTGTTATAACTTGGTTTGTTTATTATATTGTAACTTAAAAACTTTAATAAAATATTTATAAAAAAAAAAAAAAAATTGGATCTGTTGAGAGGTTGCATGGAGGAGGAACTCGCAACCCCAGAAACTAGGCCTGATCCTAATGAGGCACTGTGGGATTCTTAGGTTGCAATCTTATAAGGCAGGCTTGCTCAAACTCAGCCCCCCAGATGTTTTTGGCCTACAACTCCCATGATCCCTAGCAAGCAAGGATGATGGGAATTGTAGTCTCAACACATCTGGAGGGCCAAGTTTGAGGAAGCCTGCCTTGTAAGGTCACTAGGAGACCCCAGACTCCCTCCTGGCGTGTCACCAGCCCTAAACCATAGCAACACAAGAATGGGCCTTTTCAGTGGTGGCTCCCTGGGGAGGCTTGCCTGGCACCATCATTACATATATTGGGGTACCAGGCAGAAACTCCTCTTTAACCAGCTCTCTGGCCTCTATCTGTGACCTCTTAGAGGGAGTGAGATGTTTTTAATGCATCCTTAATGTATTGCTTTAATCGGTTCTTTGTTTTCTCTTACTGAATCTATGTGGGGATTTCGTTTGTCTCCTTGTTTGGTTGTTTTGGTTGTTTTGAGTTGCCTTTGGCAAGATAAAGCAAACCATAAATTTGGTAAATCATAATAAATAAATACAGGGGAGTAAGTCGCAAGAATTTGGGGAAGGGCATTTGCTCAGTAATGGAGTATCTGCTTTGGAAGAAGAAGAAGAAGAAGAAGAAGAAGAAGAAGAAGAAGAAGAAGAAGAAGAAGAAGAAGAAGAAGAGGAGGAGGAGGAGGAGGAGGAGGAGAAGGAGGAGTTTGAATTTGATATCCCGCTTTATCACTACCCGAAGGAGTCTCAAAGCGGCTAACATTCTCCTTTCCCTTCCTCCCCCACAACAAAAACTCTGTGAGGTGAGTGAGGCTGAGAGACTTCAGGGAAGTGTGACTAGCCCAAGGTCACCCAGAAGCTGCATGTGGAGGAGCGGGGAAGCGAACCTGGTTCACCAGATTACGAGTCCACCGCTCTTAACCACTACACCACAAACATCCCAGGTTCAATCCCTAACATCTCAAGGTTGGTTCCTGCATGAAACCCTGGACAGCAGCTTTCAGTCAGTGTAGACATTACTGAGTAAGATGCACCAGTGGTCTGACTTGGTTTCAAGTGGCCAGTGTTCAAAACTCTCATTGTTCTAGGAGCATTTTATGAAAGGGAATTTTATTTGAGGGAGCAGTTTCTGAGCTCTGGGCACAGTACTGCACCTAAGATTTCAGATTAAAACTGCAGAGTGAGAGGAAAGGAGAACCTTTTTCTGCCTCCCCACTTCCAGATGATTGGAAGAAGACTGGAGAAGAGACCCTCTTAAGAATATTAGGGGGGTGCCTGATAGATATGCCACAACTGCTGCTCGAATTTTACTAGCTAAAAAATGGAAAACGCAAGAACTACCTACGGTGGAAGAATGGCAAATGAAGATGATGGAGTTTTCGGAGCTAGCCAACCTAACCGGAAGAGTCCGCGACCAGAAGGAGGAGTAGTATCAGGAAGAATGGTCAAAATTGAATGATTATTTAGTTAAATATGTTAAGTTAAACTAATTGGAAACAACTTGCAGGTACTTGATTGGCCTGGGATTCTATATAAGTTAAGTGATGAATTAACATGTTTAATTTCAAAATGAAAAGATTTAAGGATGTTAATGTTCAAGTTAAATTTATAAGAACTTTGATTTGGAAAACCATTAAAAGGATATGCGTTGAAATTCAACCCAGGGGAAGCGAGGAAGTCACTTAACAATGTTAATAAGTGGAATTCTAATAAGGTTATGACTTTTGTTTGATTGTTTGTTTGTTTATAATTTTGTGAAAATCAATAAAAAAAATTGGGGGGGATATTAGGGGGGTGGGCAGGGGAAGGACTGGACCACGTGGAAAATGAACATACAGTAGTATTTTAGCTGCAGTTCATTCATTTTTCAGCTTTGTATTCTGGTTATAAAAAAGCACGCCTAGACATTCCGTTGTTGCGCCCATAACCTAGGTTTCAGGTGCCCTTCAGCTCCTAGCTTTTGTATCTCGGTTTCTAACACTGCAAGTGGCCAACAGCCAGGTGCAAATGTGCCTGGCGCCTGGCTAATTTCAAACACTGCTTCCTATGTTCCTACTTCTGAGTGTTAGACTAGAACCTGGGAGACCACACAGCCATGAAGCCAGGCGCATAAACACTCAACAGGTGATTGTTGTATCTCTTTTTCACAACGCCAGTGGGAAGATATTTTCACACCCGAGACTTATGCAGACTTAACTATGGTTTGCTTATTTTATTAAACCACGGTGAAACATATCCAAATACACAAACCACAGCCAAAGGCTTGGCCCCAAGCTGGAATGTAAACCTATAATTACAGAAGCAGCAACCAAAACATGATTAAGACTGTTTGCCCACCTCTCCAGTCTCTGTTGGCAAGAAGACAAGGAGGCCTTGTTGACATTTCCCCACACCTTCTGAGAAGCGGAGCTTAACAAAAGAATGGTTTCACTTCTTGAGCTACCTATCTTGAGCTACCAGTTTTAAGGCAACAAACCGAGGTTAGTGCTAAACATGGTTAAGTGGTTTGTCTGCAAGGAGCTGCAGGTTAAGGGCCATAGCTTAGTTGCAAACTGTCCCAGTTTCAATTGCCTGAAAACCTTGGGGAGATGTGTCTAGTCAGCATACACAATACGGAGCTGGAAGAACCAATGGCCTGACTCTGATTCAGACAGCTTCCTATGTGACAGCAGCAGACCCAAGCTGGTGCCCTCTGAATGTTTTGAACTACAACTCCCATCAATCCTGATCATTGGCTTTGCTGGCTGGGGCTGATGGAAACTGGGAGCTGGAAAGGTACCATACCTCAGGATGAATACGCTTCAGGTTAAGCATTTTCGGGTTGCACTCCGTGGCGACCCGGAAGTAACGGAACGCGTTACTTCCGGGTTTTGCCGCTCGTGCATGCAGAGACGCTCAAAATGACGTCACGCGCATGCACGGATGCGGCGAAACACGACCCCCGCACGCGCAGTCATGCAGTCATGTATTATGTTCGCTTCAGGATGCGAACGGGGCTCCAGAACGGATCCTGTTTGCATCCAGAGGTACCACTGTACCAGGCTTGGGGAAGCTGCTCCAGAGCAATATACATACAGGAATATACATACAGGAGAGGCTATGTTAAAATATGCTTTAGCAAAATTCCTGACATGATCAGCCATTCTGTACAGTCACTGTACAGAACCTTGAAACTGAATGAGGGAAAGAGAGGTTGTTATTTTTTTAAGGACAATTAACACCCCCTGCAAGAGTCAGGTTTCCACAGCAACACCTCACACCTACATTCAGAGTTTGATTACAATTGTTAATGAAACGCTAGTCTTAATCAAAATGCCCCTTTTTAGCTGTGTTAGCTTTGCTTTGGGGACCCCTCGGTCTCCGTTTCTCAACACCGCAACACCAATAAAGGAAATGTTAAAAGTGGTGCAGAAGGGTTGCTCAAAATAAATTGCCTTTCAAGCAAAGGGAGAGAGAGAGAGAGAGAGAGAGAGAGAGAGAGAGAGAGAGAGAGAGAGAGAGAGAGAGAAGTCACTGCTGCTCTGCTGGAAGATCTGATTTTGTATTAAACTCTAGGATAACGCATGGTGGAAATTAACTTTCCATCTCACTATTTAAAAGGCAACTAAGAAATGAACAGAACTGACGGAGCGAGTTCTGCTGGAAAAATAGCAAGGACAGATAAAAGGGAAAGAATGGCTGGAGAAGACACACCCAGGAGAGTCAAAGTTCTCAAGGTAGAAGCAGCCTAGGAAGTGGCTAGGGGGGAAATGCATGCTGCTTACTGGGGAAGTTCACATGTAACACTAAACCAAGGTTAGCGTTAGGTGAGAACCCCGCCTGGCACTTTAACTATAGTTTGTTTAGTACCAAAATATGGTGATCTAAAGGCAGAGTTTGCCAGAGTGGTTAATGAATCCACACGGGTGTCAGGTGTGAGTGCAGAAGCCAGGCCCTGTGACCAATAGGACTTTGCAGGACTGGGGCCTTCCTAAGTTTGTTCTGAAGAGGCAAGGCACGGCCACACAGGTGAGGCTGATTGGCAACTCACAGCACCTGGTGGCAAGAGCTGGGAAGGGATATAAGGCTCTTTGCCACAGCAACACGCTTCCTGCCTTGCTGCGTTTGGCTTCTTGCTTCCTGATCCTTGAACCTCGGCTTCTTGACTCCCTGCTTCTTGATCCTCGGACCCTTGACTTCGTGACTCCTTGCTTCTTGATCCGTGGACCCTTGACTTCTTGACTCCCAGCTCTCTGACCCTCGGACTCTTGGCTTCCTGACTCCTGGCCCCCCATTCCTGCTCCCACCCCGCCATCTTGCCCCGGGTCCTGACATCCCCTGCCGGGACTTTGATCGCCCATGAACCGGACCGTGACAATGAGTCGTTGAAACGACATATAACTGAAAAAGCCCGCAAACGCCCCTCCCTGCCCTTTTATTAATGTTTCAGTGACATCTTTATGACGTTTCCGGGTCACTTCCGGGTTCGGCGTGATGCTCGTATACAAGGCCGCACAAGTATTGTCTGCACATAAATGGGGGGCTGCCTGTAATTAGCATCACTTCTATGCAGTACCTCTCTTCTATGCAGCACTGGGCACCCCACTGGCCCCACAACCTCCCTGTTCCTAACCTTTACATATTATACATGACAGTCTGTAGAGAGATTCTAACAGTGTACTGTTGAAGATGGTTAGAATTTCCCCCACTCAACCAGAGTCCTATTCTGATGCTCTCTCACAGGATAGCTCTGTCCCATTTGTCCACTTCAACTTCCCATGCATTCCCACTCCTCAAATACCTTCGCAAGCTGACAGGCATGGTGCCCACATCCCCTACCTAGTTTGAGGCCTCATGCATTCTTTTCAGTACCTGATAAGGATTCTGCTATTTAGGACAACGCCCTTTTCAGCACCTGATCTCAGTGATGCAGGGTAGGAAATCTTCCAGCGCTTTAGTTTTCCACGGAAAGCTCTACATTTCATACATTCATTAGCAAGCAATTAATGGATGCCATCTGCAAGTGCATTATTAAGCAAGCCTGACAAGTTTTCAACTTTTTCCGCTCTCTTTTGCTAAATTTCAAGTGAAATAAACATGCTAATTCAGATCTCTCTAAGGCACCAGACAGTTTTTCATTGCAAAATGAAGTTTTCCAAATGCAAATTAGCCAATTTTGCATAAGAAATCCCCCCACAAACCCAATGTCACTGCCTCACACGACACACACCAGCTGAGGAGAAGAAATATCCAGCTTGCTTCAGGTTCTTGTACAACTATCAGATTGCTATTATTTTAGCACAGGATTTTAGTTTTTGCATAATAGCTAAACTTCAGATTACAGATTAGTTTTTAAATTACAGGTTACAATACAGATTACAAGGACACTGTGTCACTCAGCAGAGTGCCACATACATGAGACAGGACTGCAGAAAGAGATTGCAGAAAGAGATTCTGGTCTTTTTCATTTTACAAGCATATGGGTTATACAGTATAGGACAAACCTAAACACAGCTAATTTGAGAGAGCGACCGTCTACTGAAATCCAAGTGGCCATTAAGTGAGCATCACCCAATAAGCTGTTCAGCTTTTCAACCGCCATATAAATTAAATGCTGAGAGAAGAGGTCACTGAAGTTAAGTTTGAAAAAAAGAAAAAGAAAAAAAAGAGCAGCGAAGACACTGCCTGGCACTAGGCAAACCGAGACAGGCTCTGAACTGCTAGGCTGCCCTCAATATCTGGCTACCCTTGGCAACAGCCAATTCTGTCCCCAGGGAACAGAAATATGCGCTCTCAGGAGGCGGCTAGTTTTACTAAAAAGTCTCCAAGAAAAGAGGAGGAAGAGAAACCACACACGGAGAGAAAAGCAAAAACAAAAGGAGATAAGACACGAGTGAAAAATGGATTCTAGTATAGCATAGAAGACGTGCAATGCTGTACCCTTTAAGTTCTCCAGTTGCAGAATATTAATACAGTGGTACCTCGGGTTACATACGCTTCAGGTTACATGCGCTTCAGGTTACAGACTCCGCTAACCCACAAATAGTGCTTCAGGTTAAGAACTTTGCTTCAGGATGAGAACAGAAATCGTGCTCCAGTGGCGTG
The DNA here is from genome assembly GCF_964188315.1 of Podarcis muralis. Classification (NCBI taxonomy): domain Eukaryota; kingdom Metazoa; phylum Chordata; class Lepidosauria; order Squamata; family Lacertidae; genus Podarcis; species Podarcis muralis. Next base: position 52,052,248 of record NC_135665.1, read on the forward strand.
GCAGCAGCAGGAGGCCCCATTAGCTAAAGTGGTGCTTCAGGTTAAGAACAGTTTCAGGTTAAGTACGGACCTCTGGAACGAATTAAGTACTTAACCCGAGGTACCACTGTACAGTTTAAGATGAAGCTGGCTATTATTATTTTTAAGTCGCTCATCTCAGCTTCCAAAGTTTCAAAAAATTTAAAAATCTAAGGGTGTGTGTGTGTAATATATTGTTTGCTATTTCCTATCAAGATCCCACCCAACCCAGATCCTGGAGAAACCTCTTTGAAGAGGGCCCACAGAACTCCAGACACAGATCCACATCTCAGGGATGGTTTAACTGGGCACCCCAAGAGCTGCATCACCGCCCTTTTGAGTTCATTCATCTCCAGCTCCTTTGTCCTTCCTGGCTCAGCTCCATCTCCAGCCTCTATGCCAGGCTGGTCACAGACACCATCACTCCTCTTGGCTATAAACCAAGAGACACCCCTTCCTCATGAATGAGCGTTGCCTGAAGACCACCATGAGAAGGAAGCAGCAGGTTGGCAAGTGTTCCCCTAGCCCAGCGCCAAATCCCACGGCTGCTCATTCCCATTTGCCTTTGGGGTTGCCAACTGGAGACGAGGAGGCCAGGGCTGACGTCAGGTGCCTCCCAATGGCTCCAAGGCAAGTGCTCCCCTGCTGGCTTATCAAGTGGCGGTCTACACTGGGCGGCCACCATTTTGATTTCCTCCAGCTGAGATGACATTGAGAAACTGAGATGACAGGTGCCTGGGGAGGGGGGAGACAGGAGAGGCAGCAATGGGAAGTGCCAGCAGCTGCCTGAGAATACTGCTTGATGACGCCAGACCTGGTCAAAGGGCATTGCCCAGCAAGCCAGATATGGCCAAGAAACTGCCACCTAGAACCATGATGGCATTTGAGAACTTTCTGCATCTATCCTAGATCAACGACTGCTACAACCTGCTAGTGTGAGGACAGTAACATTTCTCCACCTCCAGAGTACGACGTCCGAATACCACATTTGGTTGCTGGCACTGTAAGAATCTCAGGAACTTGGCAGTCGCTTTGTTTTGAGAGAGACCAGTTCGGTCAACACTGACTGACAGGAGCTCTCCAGAGTTTCAGACAGGGAATCTCTCCCCGGCCTACCTGGAAATGCCAGAGATGGAACCTGCATGCTAAAGAGATGCTCTACCGCTGAGCGATGGGCTGCCCTTGCGGTCATTGCTCCTGTACCCACAAATCCTTTCGCACATACAATAGTTGATGCACTACGGGGAAGTTCGGAGTGACAATCACAATAAGCAGAAATATGCACGAGGCTTTTGTCCACACACATAACCACTTCCCTTCTCCCTTTCTAGCACACAGCAATTAAACTCAGAAGTCTTCAATTTGTGCAGTCTGAGGAACTATGATTTCCACAGTGGAGGAAAAGCTAGAATCTTAAACCGCAAGCTGAACTTAGCTTCAGATCCTGGCTTGTTCTGAACTTGGTAGCCACACCTTCCCAATACAGACAAAACAGAAACGACACTTCACTGGGGATTTACTAGCTTAACTGCAGTGTGCTGCAAATGGAGGAGAGAAGAGGGGAAAAGCTTGCACACATATGAGCTTTTTAAGACAAGATATGATCACCAGAGCCAAGCATCTATCACCAAGAACCTATCCATTTGTTATCCATCACTGTTAAGGGCTACTGATATTCAACCAGCTCCTTCCTTTAACACAATGACTATAAGGTTGCAGAATGCTCTCCCTCTTCCCAATGCTACCCCCTTAAATCTGTTCTGCGTATTCCCCCAAACCTCCAGAGCAGATTTGGGGAGGGCATGGGAAAGCCAAAAGGAGGAAGTTCCAGTGAGCAAGCAGAAATCCTTACGCTAACAGAATGAGTTCATTGGACACTGCCCAATATACTTAAAGCCATTGAAACACTTGGTATTGTTACACTCCCTTTCCGATCATTAATAAGAAAGTCTCTTGGCATTTCTATCAGCTCTGCAATCTGGCCTGAGCGTTTTAGGAGCACATAAGATGCAGTGTTCAACCACAAAAAGCGGTTAAGTCGCTTTCCTGCCAACTCCCGTAGGGGTTCACACCACACATTCACTCCAAATAATAAATAACTCCCAATTTATTGCAGTCACTCTAGCATGTGAACACTTCTATTTGCAATCATTTAACTTTTTTCATATATAAACTCTTGACTAAAATATATGAATGTGTGATCTATCTGTGTGTCTGGGTTGCCTATGGAGCCCAAAGCCACCATGTGCACTGACATTGTGCCTAGACCTAGACACACACACACACACACAGAGAGAGAGAGAGAGAGAGAGAGAGAGAGAGAGAGAGAGAGTGCGAGCGAAACTAATCAACTGCTGCTAAAACCAAGAATACACACATAAAATAGGAGAGTGTCCTGGGCTCACTGCTGGACAAAGAACTCAAACTACCAGTTCGGTTTCTGCCCAAGACTTTAACGCTTAAACCAGACAGTGTTTGTGATGGCCACATTTTTAACAATAGTGATAATAAAACAACTCCTGCCCATTCCCTCCAGTGTTCAAAATTCCCCGGTCGCCAGTGGTTTTTTGCGACTGCCGACTGTTCACTGTGACCAAGTGGAGAGGTCTCGTTGCCAGGTTTGGTGACTGACATCTCCACCATGTGGCTAGCTGGCACACAGCATCCTTTGCTGCCGCATACCTAAAAGGTTTAAGGTGCCATTTGGAGACTAGCTTACAGTATATATTTGAGTTTCTAACGCTGATCCACTCAATTGGGGGGTGAAAATGACTGAAGTTGGTTCTAAAAGGGTAAAGGGACCCCTGACCATTAGGTCCAGTCGTGCCCGACTCTGGGGTTGCGGCGCTCATCTCGCTTTATTGGCCGAGGGAGCCGGCGTACAGCTTCCGGGTCATGTGGCCAGCATGACTGAGCCGCTTCTGGCAAACCAGAGCAGCGCATGGAAACGCCGTTTACCTTCCCGCTGGAGCGGTTCCTATTTATCTACTTGCACTTTGACGTGCTTTTGAACTGCTAGGTTGGCAGGAGCAGGGACCGAGCAACGGGAGCTCACCCCGTCGCGGGGATTCGAACCGCCGACCTTCTGATCGGCAAGTCCTAGGCTCTGTGGTTTAACCCACAGCGCCACCTGCGTCCCTTACGAAGTTGGTTCTAGGGCGAAACAAAAATCCTTGGACTGAGCACTCTGCTCCCTAATCCTATGTATACATGCACAGGATACGATTTGCCACCTGGGTCTGATAGTTTGGCCTCTTTTACGAATGTGATGAAAAAGACCTTGGGTCTGAGATCCTGCAGAGAGACTGTTAGTCACTGCTGATCATTGGCCTTCAACAGATGGACTAGGGCTCACTTCTGGGTGGAAGCCTGACTTAAAGTGAGTCACAATAAACAATGCTGGGCCAGATGGATAAATAGCCTGACCTGGAATAAACAAACTTCCTCTGTTCTTGGCATGATAGCACCGTCCCCTTTTCTTCTTTCTACTTAGGGTACATCAGAGGCTTAAAACCACAATAGGGTAGGTTCTATTGCATGCAGAGCATCCTGTTTTCAGGGTAAGAACTCAACTACCGTATTTTTCGCACCATAGGGGGCACCGGACCATAGGGCGCACCCAGTTTTTTTGGGGGGGAAATAAAGGGGGGGAAATTATTTCCCCCCCCAGGCGCGGGGCTGGGGCGGGGGAAGCTCGAGCTTCCCCCGACCCCAGCCCCCAAACAGGCAGCTCTCTGCAAGCAGTGGGAGCGCTCCCGCTGCTTGCGGAGAGGTATGCGAAGCCTGGAGAGCGTGAGGGGTCGGTGCGCACCGACCCCTCTCACTCTCCAGGCTTCAGCGAAAGCCTGCATTCGCACCATAGGACGCACACACATTTCCCCTTCATTTTTGGAGGGGAAAAAGTGCGTCCTATGGTGCGAAAAATACGGTACATCCAGGAACTGCCAACCTTTGGTTCATGGGGAAGACTGGATCACAAGCAACTTTCCTCCTTCCCAAGTGGCCCTACCAAGATAGAATGGGGGTGTTATTTGATCCTAGCTTCACTTAACAGAGAGATAAACTGTCTGCATCCAGACATGATGCTGATAAGTACAATGGGAATGCCTGTTGTCTTTGTCAGGCATTCCCATAGTACTTATTAGGATCATGTCTGGATGCAGACAGTTTATCTCTGTGTTAAGTGAAGCTAGGATCAAATAACACCCCCATTAGTTAAAGCTAAGGTTTCTCCAGTATTGATGTATGGAAGTGAGAGCTGGACCATAAAGAAGGCTGATCAACGAGGAATGGATACTTTTGAATTATGGTGCTGGAGGAGACTCTTGAGAGTCCCATGGACTGCAAGAAGATCAAACCTCTCCATTCTGAAGGAAATCAGCCCTGAGTGCTCACTGGAAGGACAGATCCTGAAGCTGAGGCTCCAATACTTTGGCCACCTCATGAGAAGGGAAGACTCCCTGGAAAAGACCCTGATGTTGGGAAAGATGGAGGGCACAAGGAGAAGGGGACGACAGAGGACGAGATGGTTGGACAATGTTCTTGAAGCTACCAGCATGAGTTTCACCAAGCTGTGGGAGACAGTGGAAGACAGGAGTGCCTGGCGTGCTCTGGTCCATGGGGTCATGAAGAGTCAGACACGACTAAACAACAACAACAACTATGGGAATTGAGCATGGACAAGTTTTCTGCTTATGTAATCCTCCTTTCTGCCTGGCATGGCTACAATATGGACTTCAGAACCCTTTGCTTCTACTTCCAACTATTTTCTACATTTACCAGCACTGCCCGAATCAAGAACAATGGTTAGCACTAGCTATCGTTTAGGAAAACGAGCCAGGAATGCCCACAATATTTTGTAGTTGGCTTGTTTTCCTAAACCTGGAATGAAGAATATAGGAAGCTGTGCTATATATGGAATCAGACCATTAGTCCATCTAGTTCAGTATTGTCTACACCAGGGTTTCCCAAACGTGGGTCCCCAGCTGTTGCTGGACTACAATTCCCATCATCCCTGACCACTGGTCCTAGGGATGATGGGAGCTGTAATCTAAAAACAGCTAGAGACAGGTTTGGGAAACCCTGGTCTACATTAACCAGCAGTAGCTCTCCAGGGTTTCAGAATAGAGGCATCCCCAGCCCTACCTGAAGATGACAGGAACTGAACCTCCTGCATGCAAAAAGTAGGTGCTTTGCTACAGCCTACCAGATGTTGTAGGACTACCACTCCCATCATTTGTATTCGTGTATTGTGACTTTTAAGAATGTAACCCTGACAGCAGGCATCCCCTTATGTTTTATTATCTGCAAGCTGTGCTTAGAGCCTTTCTATTGATCTTTTGGCATTTAGCTTGAGCAGATGGGAACTGGAGTCCGACAACAGCTGGAGAGCCAAAGGTTCGTCACCCCTGAGTTAACATGAACCACTATTTGCCCAAGTTTGGACACAACTTCATTCAGTTGAAAATAGAAGCAAAACAACCTAATCTCCCTTTGCCTCTATTGGAGAGGAGAGGGAATGGAGGAAAAACAAATGTAGCACTAAACCATGAAAAAAAATGTAGGGCCTTTGTGGTTTTGGTTTTGCATGTCACACTTAACCATGGTTTAGTGTTACATGCAAAACCAAACCACTAAGGTCCTGCATTTTTTCATGTACATTTACTTTGTATTGCTCTCGTGTACATTCTGGAAAGACCACATCCAAAACCTGCCTCCTGAAGCCAGAAAGCACATTCATTCTTCAAGTCTCCAAAGTCAATGACCCTCCTACTATCTGAGCACAAAAGGTCCATGCACAGGAAGTTCTTGCTGCTGGGCAATTATTAAAATGCCTTATGAATCATTAGATGGTAGAGACTGCCCTGTCTGCCTTGGTGCTATCTAGACAAAACAGTGACCGTACAGAAGTTAAGGCAGGACCTGAAAAGGGCTGATTTTACAAATTGAGGCCATAACTTAGAGACATTAGGAATAAGTGTAATTGTTACAGAGTAGACCCAGATTAGAAGCTAACCAAGATTTTACTGTACACTGCACACATGCGGCTGGCAAGAAGCAAAAAGCTGATTACTCATTAAAAGCTGCCTTTGTAAAAATGCAGAATTGCTGTACTTCGGAGACAACTACAAAGTAGTAATTTTGTTATTATGTCTCAGCAAGTGAATAAACACTATTATACATAATCACTTGCATCCCTTGACACTTACAATTTTGCCATTTCCTTATTAAGCACATGTGACCAAAATGGATACGCTCCCTCTCTCCCAAGAGGAGAATCTTGATCATCGACGGAAAACTCAATCGGTTTATTATTTCTAAGCAAAAGTTAATGTAAAAGCTAGGGGATGGGGAAACATCATCCAACCATACAGGCAACAGCAGTCCTATAAACAACCTCCACACTGCAAAGCAAAGTGGGCATGGATCCTTTAAAAAAGTCCCATATGACCAGAGAATTTGCGCCTGTCCATTGGGGGATATAGGAGGGACGCGGGTGGCGCTGTGGGTTAAACAACAGAGCCTAGGGCTTGCTGATCAGAAGGTTGGTGGTTCGAATCCCTGTGATGGGGTGAGCTCCCGTTGCTCGGTCCCAGCTCCTGCCAACCTAGCAGTTCGAAAGCACGTCAAAGTGCAAGTAGATAAATAGGTACCACTCCGGCGGGAAGGTAAACGGTGTTTCCGTGCACTGCTCTGGTTCGCCAGAAACGGCTTAGTCCTGCTGGCCACATGACCCGGAAGCTGTACACCGGCTCCCTCAGCCAATAAAGCGAGATGAGCGCCGCAACCCCAGAGTCGGTAACGACTGGACCTAATGGTCAGGGGTCCCTTTACCTTTTAAACAGAGGACTCAGCTCCATTAGCCAAAAAACAGCATTTTGAATGTGTTATAAACATACAACAACAAATGGTGCTAGAGAGCCAAAAAAAGGGGGGGGGGAGGAAAAAATGTGTGGTTTTTCTTTTGTTAAAACGATTTACTTTCTGACTTACTTATAGCAGGTTTTTCCCTGTGTGTAGATCTACCCAGTCACTGACATGAAATTTATTACGGTCAGAGACCAGCTTGAGAAACACAAATGGAACTACAATTCCAATAGCAAAACGAACTTTTACAACAATGGATTTTAAGTTTAAAAGTGTGATAGGCATATAAACACATAAAAACTTTAAGATAGACTACCTTAGAGAAGTGACCAGAGTCGCCTGTGGATCCGAGTTTGGGAATTTTCGTAACAAACTAGATTGAATCGGGGGATGGTCTGCGCCTACAGATCTGTGTGCAGAATCTGGTGACAATCTGGGTCTTGTGGTCTTTGCCTAACAGGAGAAGAGTGAATTTTTGCTTTACCGGGAGGTCAGCAAGCCTCACCAGCAGGGGGTCAATGGTTTCTCTACGTGCCTCATCGTAAAAGCGACATCTAAAAAATATGTGTTCAGGGCTTCCTATATCCCCCAATGGACAGGCGCAAATTCTCTGGTCATGTTGTTGTTGTTTAGTCATTTAGTCATGTCTGACTCTTCGTGACCCCATGGACCAGAGCACGCCAGGCACTCCTGTCTTCCACTGCCTCCCACAGTTTGGTCAAACTCATGTTTGTAGCTTCGAGAACATTATCCAACCACCTCGTCCTCTGTTGTCCCTTCTTCTTGTGCCCTCAATTCTTCCCAACATCAGGGTCTTTTCCAGGGAGTCTTCTCTTCTCATGAGGTGGCCAAAGTACTGGAGCCTCAGCTTCAGGATCTGTCCTTCCAGCGAGCACTCAGGGCTGATTTCCTTCAGAATGGAGAGGTTTGATCTTATTGCAGTCCTTGGGACTCTCAAGAGTCTCCTCCAGCACCAGAATTCAAAAGCATCAATTCTTTGGCGATCAGCCTTCTTTATGGTCCAGCTCTCACTTCCATACATCGCTACTGGGAAAACCATAGCTTTAACTATACGGATCTCGGGTCATATGGGACTTTTTAAAAGGATACTTCCAAGACCGGCTAGGGCAGAGCCAAGCTTCTGGCAATTGTAAAAGCCCTTCTATCCAGTCACTGTTTCCTTCATATCTTTTGCACTCTGGGAGTGACAATGGGGGTGGGGTAGGGAAAAGGCAGGCGGTGTTTCTCCAGGATAGCTTGGTGATTGCAATCATAATCTAGTCCAGCGGTTTCAAAATTTCCCCCCATGGAGCACTTGAAAACTGCTAAGGGTCTTGGCAGACTACTTAATGATTTCTCTGCCTACTGCACCAACTGTAAAGCACTGGGCTAGATGCTGAACGTTTTTTTTAAAAGACTGAACCAAGATTAAATATCTTACTTCTAGCGTGCCATTAACTTCCCTGCTCATCCTCTCGGCCTCTTTCAGTTACACCTCCATCCCCAATAGCTTCTCGCTTCTTACCTGCTCACAGACGGCTCAAGTCCTCCTGGCTGCAGAGGTCAGCTTTGTCAGCTCATCCCCCAAAGCAAACGTGCTGGCGAAGCAGCACGTAGCAGAAGTGAACCCCAAATCCCGTTCACCTGCTGACAGAGACAGGTGGGAGTGGTTTGGGGGAAATGGCCTTGCATGCTACGTTGAACCCCCTGACAAGCCAAGATTGACCCGCGGGCTGAAGGTTGCCCATCCCTGCCCAGTGTTAGAAACTCAGATATAGAAGCACTTTAAATCTAGGTAATGGCTACCACAACTGAATGTCTATTCACCATGGGGTTGGGCGAGATGACCTTCCAATGCTGCTAGGTAAAGGTACCCCTGCCCGTACGGGCCAGTCTTGACAGACTCTAGGGTTGTGTGCCCATCTCACTTGAGAGGCCGGGGGCCAGCGCTGTCCGCAGACACTTCCGGGTCACGTGGCCAGCGTGACAAGCTGCATCTGGCGAGCCAGCGCAGCACACGGAACGCCGTTTACCTTCCCGCTAGTAAGCGGTCCCTATTTATCTACTTGCACCCGGGGGTGCTTTCGAACTGCTAGGTTGGCAGGCGCTGGGACCGAGCAACGGGAGCGCACCCCGCCATGGGGAATCGATTCCAATGCTGCTACACTTCTACAATTCTATGATCTCAACTACATTGCTTGACTGTGGCTTCCTCTTACAACAATTCACTTGTCCCATTATGCAAGAAGGTCAAACATACACAGTAGAAATGGAATTAGCTATGGACTAAGGCAGAGGTTTTTAAACTGTGGTCGCCAACCTACCACCCAGAAATCTCCACGTAGTCGCAATTGCACCTGCGGCAGTAGCAAAACGCGCCTGGCTAATTTCTAACACTGTGATCCCGCCGTATTTTTTTATGGCTGTGGTAGGCAGGAGGTTCTGGCATGAACTTCCTTGCGTACTTCATGGCGAATATATGCATCCCATCCACTTTTGACTGCTGACAAACCTGTGCAGGCCATAGATGCACATGCCAGGTACCTGAAGTTGCATCACAAAGCGGTTCAGAGATCATGTGGTACTATATACTGGTTTATTTCCTCATAGTCAGATCCCATCTTTCCTTCCAGCAGGTGCTCAGTGTGACTATACTAACAATCATAATAAGCAATGAGGTATCATTGCAACACATCAAATAAAACACAACGGCAACAAATCTGGATGGAACATAACCAAACAGAACATCAAACGAGAGTGGCAGTGGAAGTATTAGTTACATCCAAAAGGCCTGGACAGACAGAAAGGGCTTTACCATACAGCTAAATATGGCCAATGTGATAGACAACCAAGCATCATTCATGCTGGAGTTTCATAAACCAGGAGGCCACCACCAAGAATGCCCTGCTCATGTTGCTGCCCAGATAGCAGCAGCTAATGTTTGGACAAGTAGGTTATGCACTGCTGATCATAGTAGTCAGGTGGGGCAATTGTGAAGAAGGCACACCTTCAGGTACGTGGGTTCCTATTTGCTCAACTCTTGGTACCCGATAACCTTGAATCAGGCCCAGTTACTAACTGGCAGCCACTGTAGAGATTAGTTTAGTGGAGCCATATGGAATCCCCCTTCACCACTGCAGACAGTAACTGGGCGTTCTGCACCAGCTGTAGCTTCTGAATAGTCTTCAAGGGCAGCTCCATGTAGAGCACAATGCAGTAATCTATCCAGGAGGTTATCAGCACATGGGTAAGCTGAGGACGAGGTGTCCCAGTCCAGGAATGGCCACAGGTCGTGAACTAGCTAGAGTTGGGCATAGACACTCATATCAACCTGACTTTCTTTACTCAAGGTGCAAGAATAGGCAGCAACTGATGCAAAAGGTCATTATCCTGGTGCAATGTCTGTCCTCCTGGCAATATTATGCTAGCAAGTCGCAACACCCAGACTGTCAGAGCAACTCAAGAGAAGGCATCAGCTTCACTGCTGGTGAAGGAAGCCATACCACGAGAAGCCGTGAACAAGTTAAAAATTAGGAGCGCGAAAAGACAGCAGCATTTGCTGTCGCAGGTTGGGCTTCCCATGTTGTCCCATCCACCCTACATCCTGCAGTAAAGTGAACTTGCAGGCCTGCAATAAAAATTAGCTTCAATCATAACAGAGCAGTTGTTAGCGTTCACTTCCTCTTGCAAAAATAAAATAAAAGTGACCTCACTTTCCCTCCCCTCTAATGCGGTATCTGGCAAGCACAAGCCAATGTTGGGGTAACATAGCCAAGAAAAATAGTTGTGCTCTCTCATTTCTATCTCTCTCCTTCCAGCCACCCCTCCTTTTTTTTAAAGAGCTGCAGCAATAATAATAATAATAATAATAATAATAATAATAATAATAATAATAATAATAATAATTTATTTATACCCTGCCCATCTGGCTGAGTTTCCCCAGCCACTCTGGGCGGCTTCCAACCAAACATTAAAAACAATACAGTGTCAGACATTAAAAACTTCCCTAAATGGGGCCGTCTTCAGTTGTCTTTTAAAAGTCAGATAGTTCTTTATTCCTTTGAGATCTGATGGGAGGGCATTCCACAGGGTGGGCGCCACTACCGAGAAGGCCCTCTGCCTGGTTCCCTGTAACCTCACTTCTTGCAGTGAGGGAACCGCCAGAAGGCCCTCGGCGGTGGACCTCAGTGTCCGGCTGAATGATGGGGGTGGAGACACTCCTTCAGGTATACAGGACCGAGGCTGTTTAGGGCTCTAAAGGTCAGCATCAACACTTTGAATTGTGCTCGGAAACGTACTGGGAGCCAATGAAGATCTTTCAGAACTCCCAGTCACTGGTCTAGCTGCCGCATTCTGCAGTTTTTAGGGACGCCAACCTAGCAGTTCGAAAGCATGCCAGTGCAAGCAGATAAATAGGTACCACTCCAGCGGGAAGGTAAATGGCGTTCCCGTGCGCTGCTCTGGTTTCGGTGTTCCGTTGCGCCAGAAGCTGCTTAGTCATGCTGGCCACATGATCCGGAAAAACTTTCTGCGGACAAACGTCAGCTCCCTCAGCCTGTGAGGTGAGATGAGCACTGCAACCCCAGAGTCGTCTGCAACCGGACTTAACTGTCAGGGGTCCTTTACCTTGAACTACCATTTTTGAGAGAGAAATGTTAACCCAGACCTCCATGGGCTGGAGGGAAGAAAGCAGCACCAGAAATGTTCCTCTGCATGTTACTGCTGATCTCACTGTGGAGGGCACCGCAAAAAAAGAGAGGCCACAGCAGAATGGAGCCATTTTTTTAAAGGCGATTTGTTCCAGGTGAGGTTTTTGTCCATCTAGCCCTGGATTAACTCTTTCAACAAGCACCATCCATTTAAAGCACATCCAACACACGACTTCCCCCAACATTTCCTGGGAGCTATAGTTCCCCCCGAACAGAGATAAATTTCCCAGCACTCTTAACAGACCACAGTACCCAGAATTCTTCGGTGGAAGTCTTGTGTGTTGGAAGCACTTTATTTGTATCGTGTGGATCTGCTATTGCAGTCCCAGGATCCTCGGGTACAGCATTTCCACATCACCTGCTGCCCAAATCTCTGTTTGACAGCACCGCCATGGCATGGTTCCCAGAAGGCAACGAACCCCACAGTGCGGCCTCTGGAGGGCTGCCATTGCCAGACGAATGTGACGCTGCCAATGAAATGAAGGCTGAATAGGGACTGTGGTGGGAATTACTGCTCTACTGCTGTCCAAACTGGCACTGTAAAAAGCTCCACAATTGTTAGCCTTCCATTATTATTATTATTAGTAGTAGTAGTAGTAGTAGTAGTATTTGTAGTAGTAGTAGTAGTATTTATAGTAGTAGTAGTAGTAGTAGTAGTATTTATACCCCACCCATCTGGCTGGGTTTGCCCAGCCACTCTGGGCAGCTTAAAGTACATATAAAACATAACGAAACATCAAACGTTAAAAACTTCCCTAAACAGGGCTGCCTTCAGATGCCTTCTAAAAGTCTGAGAGTTATCCATTTCCTTGATATCTGCTGGGAGGGCGTTCCACAGGGCAGGTGCCACTACCTAGAAGGCCCTCTGCCTAGTTCCCTATAACCTCACTTCTCGCAGTGAAGGAACCGCCAGAAGACCCTAGGAATAGCTCACCTGCTCATAAATATATTTCTATTTTGTGATCAATATTCCATATTATAAGAACTGCCCTGCCTGGTCTCACCGGAAGGCTGTTCTTATGACAAGGGACAGAGAACTGTTTACCAGCCTGATACACAAACATCTCATCCCATTCCTTTTAGGGGAGGACTATCACCTGAGTAGGGACGCGGGTGGCGCTGTGGGTTAAACCACAGAGCCTAGGACTTGCTGATCAGAAGGTCGGTGGTTCGAATCCCCGCGATGGGGTGAGCTCCTGTTGCTCGGTCCCAGCTCCTACCAACCTAGCAGTTCGAAAGCACGTCAAAGTGCAAGTAGATAAATAGGTACCGCTCCGGCAGGAAGGTAAACGGCGTTTCCGTGCGCTGCTCTGGTTCGCCAGAAGCGGCTTAGTCATGCTGGCCACATGACCCGGAAGCTGTACGCCGGCTCCCTCGGCCAATAAAGTGAGATGAGCACCACAACCCGAGAGTCGGCCACGACTGGACCTAATGGTCAGGGGTCCCTTTACCTTTTTATAAGCTGAGTGACAGAGGATGTGTCACCTTTACTACATAGGTGGCTAACATGCTGCCTTCCAGATGTTGTAGGATTTCAACTCCCATCACACCCTGCCAATTTGACCAAGAATGATGGGATTGTAATCCAACAACATCTGGAGGACCACAGGTTCCCCTCTATCATGCCCATCTCCTAAAAGTACTTGAGCAAACCATCACATCTTCAGCTAGAAAGAGCCCTGGCAGAACAGAAGCAAGGAATTCAATGCAGGAAAGCCTCTCTCAACCTCTTATACTTCAGAATACAATGGAAAGCTGGCTAAATGAACAGCTGGAGCAACAGCAGAAGGAATCGGCTAATTCAGAGTCAATAAATCCAAGAGGCATGCTGGTTTATCATCAGATTACAGGACACCCACTGGATTTTGCTTCAGGCAATCCAAGGTGGAATTAAGACGTTGCATGAGCAAAAACACAGGGCCGTTTCCTAAAAACAAGCCATGTGTCAAAAGACATTACAGTCGTGCCTCGCAAGACGAAATTAATTTGTTCCGCGAGTTTTTTCGTCTTGCGAAGCACGGTTTCAGAAAAGTTTTGGAAAAGCTTCAAAAATCACCAAAGTCTTCAAAAACCTCAAAAAAGGCTACCACACCGCGTGCTATGAGTTGCTCCTCGAAGTCAAGTCGCAACTGTATTAACGGTTTTAAGAAAAAGGAAACAAACTTGCAAGACGTTTTCGTCTTGCGAGCAAGCCCATAGGGAAATTCGTCTTGCAAAGCAACTCAAAAAACCAAAAACCTTTTCGTCTTGCGAGGCATTCGTCTTGCGAGGTACCACTGTATAGGGGCAAATACAGTTTACAGCACATCTTATTACTAAGGCTGCAGAGCAGGGGAAGCTACACTAGAGTCTAGACCACGGGTCGGCAACCCAAGGCCCAAGGGCCACATGCGGCCCATGGACCCCCGCTGCGTGCTTGGGGACCCCCACCGCTTGCTTGTTCGGCTCCTGTGCGTGGAGCAGAGCAAGGACCACCTTCCGTGATGCTGGCCTGCTTCCCATTGGCTGCAGGAAGCTGCGTATGCCTCCTCCACGCCGGGAGGAGCGCCGGAAATAAGTGTTTTTGTGCACTCCAGCACACAGCAGCGTCTGCAGGACCATGAACCAGCCCAAGCCACAAAAACTTTGCCGACCCCTGGTCTAGACATAATGCAGGAAGGCAAAGAGATGCTGTTTTGCAAGTCGGTGCCTACTTTCTTGCGACATTTTCTCCTGCCTTCAGAAGTAACCAGGATCACACATGCAACAAACCTTTTCACAAAACACGCACTGATAGATTTCCTCCCGTCTCCATCGCAGTTCCGCAAATGCTTCCCCCCCTCTGCCTCATGCATAAAAAATATTTTGCATTTTTTGAATTAAAAAAAAAAAATCTTATTCTGGGAGTTATGAACTAAGCAGCCCTCTGCATTCCACCCACACAAACACACACATTGTTCAATCCGGTTAGAACAAAATGGCGCAGCTGCTGCTTGATTGCAATGAACATTCACCCCATTCACTGAAATACACATCGTGAATGCTTCAGTCGCTGAAGTTTACCCTCTCGGGGTCTCCATCTTGCCTACTTTTGTGCTGGCGTGACAAGAGAATTATCAGAAGATTAGCTCATAGCTAGCAAGACGAGGAGCATCAGTGCTCAGTGCCTATTGGTCACATTTGCACTCTGCCTTTCCTATAAGGCAGGGGTAGCCCTTCAGATCTTGCTGGACTACAGCTCCCATGATCCTCCAGTCCGCATCTGCCCCAGCCAGCATCACCAGTGGTCTGGGATGATGGGAGTTGTAGTCCAGCAACACCTGCAGGGCCGTGGGTTCCTCACACCTGGTGCAAGCTGACTCGCTGTAAGACAGCTTCCTATGGCCCTAGCAAGGCTCTGAAGCAGCTCAGGCTCAGAGTGACAGGCTCAAGGTTGGCCAGTGAGCTCCATGCGAGGCAGAAATCTGAGCCAAGCCAAAGGTCTGCACGCTACACCACCCAGCTCACACCATATTGTTTTATGTCATTGGGGGGAGCAGAACCCTAGCATTGTTCTCTCTTGGGAGAGTGGTTTTGTTTTCGTTTTTTTAAAGTACATTCATACTGTACCTTGGATCCCGAACGCCGTGCAACTCGAACGTTTTGGCTCCCGAACGCCGCAAACCCGGAAGTGACTGTTTGGAACTCACCTTCTTTGGAACCTGAACATCCAATGTGGGTTCTGCGGGTTCCAATTGGCTGCAGGAGCTGCCTGCAGCCAATCAGAAGCTGTGCCTTGGTTTCCGAATGTTTTGGAAGGCGAACGGACTTCCAGAACGGATTCCATTCAACTTCTGAGGTACCACTGTAATTGCCTTTTTCTTGGGCTCCATGATCACTGCAGATGGTGACAGCAGCCACGAAATTAAAAGACACCTGCTTCTTGGGAGAAAAGCAATGACAAACCTAGACAGCATCTTAAAAAGTAGAGACATCACCTTGCCAACAAAGGTCCGTATAGTTAAAGCTATGGTTTTCCCAGTAGTGACGTATGGAAGTGAGAGCTGGACCATAAAGAAGGCTGATCGCCAAAGAATGGATGCTTTTGAATTCTGGTGCTGGAGGAGACTCTTGAGAGTCCCATGGACTGCAAGATCATCAAATCTATCCATTCTGAAGGAGATCAGCCCTGAGTGCTCACTGGAAGGACAGATCCTGAAGCTGAGGCTCCAATACTTTGGCCACCTCATGAGAAGAGAAGACTCCCTGGAAAAGACCCTGATGTTGGGAAAGATGGAGGAGAAAGGGACGACGGAGGACAAGATGGTTGGACAGTGTTCTCGAAGCTACAAACACGAGTCTGACCAAACTGCAGGAGGCAGTGGAAGACAGAAGTGCCTGGCGTGCTCTGGTCCATGGGGTCACGAAGAGTCGGACGACTAAACGACTAAACAACAACAACGATAAGAGCCCCAGGGTTTTCCGCAACAGTTTGAAAGCCACTAATTTATTTTTATTTTTTAAGTTGACAAAGTAATGGTTATTAGCAATCACCACCAACCAAACCCTCCCCTCCCTGTAAATTATCTCCCCAGAAAAGCAGTCAACTCCACTCCCGATTTATACTCCAGACAGACTTTCTGGTTAATGTTTTTCCATTTGCAGTTTTCACCCTTGTTCCTAAAAGCGATAAATTCCCAGGAGGAAATTCTGCTGTAGAAGATTCAGAGTCTTAATTGCCTTCAAGGTGCCACAAGACTCTTGGCTGTGTCTCCCAAGGGCAGCCAACACCTCTCTTGTACTGACTTACTCCAAGCAAAGGGCTGATAAGACATGTTTCCTTTTGCGCTGAGCATGAATTTGACTTCTGGCAAACATCCCTGAATATAAATACATCCTATTCTCTCACCAAAAAAAGCCCAAAAACATACTGGGGGAAGGGAGGGAGACACAGAGAAGTCTGCATTCCATCATAGCAAGCACATAAACCACCTTTGGTGCAACCAATTGTCTCTGAGCTCAAAATACTTTCAGCCTCTCGGTTTGAAACAGATGCACTCGGGCAGATAGATGCAGGCTGTTTATACCTGCAGCATTCAAACTGTATTCTCTGGAAGTCGCCATTCCTAAGCAAGAAGATCAGCCATGCAGATGAAGGTTCTCAACAGAAATCTCTCTCTCTCTCTCTCTCTCTCTCACACACACACACACACACACACACACACACATACACACACCCCTGCAGTACACAATTACAAAAGACACATTCTAGGTGTGCTCTCTCAGCCCGCAGACAGCAACAGCAAAGTCCATGAGGTATGTAGCATATGCACCGACCACTGCCCTAGAACGCTATCCCAAATCCTGGACTGCATAGGGATTCAGAAGATGATGTGCAAGGGACAAAATCAATGTAAACAGAGCTGCCTCAACGCAAGGGAGCCTGAAGCCACCGATTTACATAGCCAGTTATCATGGGAGACGAACCCCAAATTCAGACATCCATTTCATTCCGTTAGCATTCCATTCAGGCGTAATGCCAAAGCAAGACTGCACTTCAGGTAATTTTGAGGAGATCAGTAAGTGTTTCTGACTTCTGTCGGATTGAAAAGCCTCCCCACCCAAAACAAAAATAGGCTAATGAAAATATAAAAAAGAAGGAGAAGGTTTGTTATGTGAAAGGATCTGTGTGAAAGCTCCAGCACAATACATTTTGGGGGGTGGGGAGGCAACTTTTTCCTGAGCCACGATTCTGCGCATGGATTCAGTCAATGGAACTCTGGTTCTAGTGGAAACCAAACAGGTCCCTCCAAGCCTCAGGTCTCCCAACCCTGGTTCTATATAGCAGCTTTTACCAACCTGATGTACACCAGAAGTTTTGGACCACAACTCCCATCAACCTCAGCCACCACACACATACCCTATATACCGACTAACTCACTCCCGGCATATACGCTTCTGCAAGGCTGATACGGGGTTGGTCCAGGCTTTCCTGACAGCTTCAGAATTCCAACCTCTGATGTACCCGCTAATGATATAAAACCCCGCAGAAATTCTGAAGGTTGTACCTGAGTCCCAGTCCCTTACATAAGGATTACAGTCACCAAAACAGAAGATCTAGTTGCCATTTGGGGTCCAGATGGCTCGAAAGTCGTATTTTTTTAATACGGCTTTTCAGGTCCTGAAATTCATTCCGACTGCGCAGATAAAGTACAACAGATAGAATTCCACAGGACGCGTTGCTAGTATGCGAAAAAGTGTCAAGAAAATGTTCCTAGCACCTGGCAAACTTTGAATGCTGGCGACTGGTATTCAGAAGAAATACCAGCCTCTGCCTAATGGCTAGTAGCCTTATCTCCCATGAATTTGTACAATCTTCCTTTAAAGCCATCTAAGTTGGCAACCCCAAGGGACGCGGGTGGCGCTGTGGGTAAAACCTCAGCGCCTAGGACTTGCCGATCGTCAGGTCGGCGGTTCGAATCCCCGCTGTGGGGTGCGCTCCCGTTGCTCGGTTCCAGCGCCTGCCAACCTAGCAGTTCGAAAGCACTCCCGGGTGCAAGTAGATAAATAGGGACCGCTTACTGGCGGGAAGGTAAACGGCATTTCCGTGTGCTGCGCTGGCTCGCCAGATGCAGCTTGTCACGCTGGCCACGTGACCCGGAAGTGTCTCCGGACAGCGCTGGCCCCCGGCCTCTTGAGTGAGATGGGCGCACAACCCTAGAGTCGAACACGACTGGCCCGTACGGGCAGGGGTACCTTTACCTTTACTTAAGTTGGCAACCCCAGGGAGGCAGATTTGGCTTGGGGGCTTTCAGCTGCCGACCTCCATCTAAAAAGGCATCCAGTGTCTCTAATCCCAGCAATTGTTTAGGACAGGCTTCCTCTTCAGAACCACCGAGTCTTAAACTAGACTCTGATCTTGCACAAAAGGTCCATGTACAATTTAATAGCTTGAACTTTTATCTGCTGTGATTTTTACTGCCTTGGCCATTATGGCTAATAATGTAACACCAGGGAATTTGGATGCGGAATTGCGTTGGCATTATCTGCAGAGCAGCAACACCCAAAAGGCTCCTGCAAGATTACATGTTAGCAGAAGCAATCTTTGCCCTCCAGATTGGGCACATAAAAAGCTGATTAGATAACTTTTTTTTAAGGACCAAGGACTGAGCGCCAAGCACCAACTATTGGAATTTTATATATGCAACAAAATATGCTTGATCAGGCTCAATTTCATGTCTCTCTGCACATGAAACTGAGAAAACATTATGCCCAGCTAAATCTGCAACCACCAGACTTTAAGAACCACTATCAACCTGCTTGCACTTTGAGGCCACCGTCCAAATCCCTACGCACACGTCTACCTGCAAAAACACTAAGAGCCAGATTGGCATAGTATTTGGAGCATCAGACTAGGACGGGGTCTGCAACCCGCGGCTCCGGAGCCGCATGTGGCTCTTTTACACCTTTGCCGCGGCTCCGGGGCGGATACTAGTGAGGGGAGGAGGCGCATTGTGCGCCCCGACACTCCCCACTGTGGCAGGCGCTGTACTGGCTGTGACGTCGCATGGGGGCGGTGTGTGTGTTAGTCACGCACAGTCCCGACATCACCTTCCCGCCCGCTGTCAGATCGCGGCTCCAGAGATATATTTGCTTTAAATGTCGCAATGGTTTTGCGGCTCCCTTTTTTCCCCCCCCCTTCGGAAACGGGTCCAAGTGGCTCTTTTTGTCTTAAAGGTTGCAGACCCCTGGACTAGGACCTGCGAGACCAGGGTTCGAATCCCCATTGATTACAATGGGACACCATCCCAGCGTCTTTTCTATCCAGTATCTACATTCTTCATGTGCCTCCTCCATGAGAGGTCTTGCGGATAGCAACACAAGAACAGGCCTTTTCTGTGGTGGCTCCCCATTTGTGGAATGCTCTCCCCAGGGAGGTTTGGCTGGCACCGTCATTACATATCTTTAGGCACCAGGAGAAAATGTTCCTCAAGACCCTGAGCCCTGTCTTGGCTGGGGAGGGCGGGGTATAAATAAAAATTTATTATTATTATTATTATTATTATTATTATTATTATTATTATTAGACTAGCTGTTTGGCTGATTAACTTTCTATGGCATTTTAAATGTATTGGGGTTGCTGGTTTGTTTTGTTTTGTTTTATGTATTTTGTGTTTCCATTTTCTATTTTTATGTTGTGAGCTGGCCTGGCATCTTCTGCTAAGGGGCACTATACAAATTTAATTAATAATTATAGTAATAATAATGCATTCCCATGTGCCTTCCTCACAAAAACCACCCCAACACCCAAGAAGTACCTGTTCCTATTAATTTTGTTGCCGTGTTAGTTTCACAGTTCTGAGAAGGCAAAGTTGTCACCCAACCCTCTCGCCCTACTGGATTTACGTTTCAGCAAACAAACAGCAGCTTACAAATCTCCTCCCAGGATCCTATGGTCCCTTCCAACCTAAGGGTGTGTAAACGCACCTCCACTATCAGCTTTTTAGAATCACAGGATCGTAGCGTTCGAAGGGACCCTGTGGGTCATCTAGTCCAACCCCCTGCAATGCAGGAATCTTTTGCCCAACATGGGGCTTGAACTCGCGGCCCCTGATATTCAGAGCCTCATGCTCTAGCAAATGAGCTACCCAGCTTGGCCTGATCATTTTTTTTTTTCCAAAATACACCCACGCTTTCCTACCGCACATCTGGAAATGCACATTGCCCGGGAGACGGAAGATGTGCAGATGTGAGCAGCTTCTGCCTTCACCTACACAGACTGGAAAGGGAGCAACGAGAAGAGGTGGGGAAAGAAGTAAGCAAAGCGAGCACAATATAGCTCCCTATTGATTGGTGAGGGGGAGGAGCAAGGAAATCAGCGCCAAGTCTTCTGCATGTACACACACACACAACCACTCCTGTTTCCTTGGCTCATGATTCTTGCCTGCCATTCCTCTGTTCTCAGTCTCTGTTTCAGCCCCAAATTCACTCCCTCCATGGCATGCCACTCACTGGTGTGGTGATTTAATAAGCTTGCATTGGGTGCTCACTGCCATCAAGCAAAGCCCCTTTCCTAGATCTACCCCACAATATCTCAATGGTGGTTTTTTTGTTTTAAAGCAAAAGCTTAAACAGTACACTAATGGAAGGACAGAATCATTTAGCCCTCCGTTTGCTCATCTCCCATGTGCGCACGGGCATCCAAATCCACACAACCATCGCAAAACACGGGTTGTGGCACATCTGGGTGGCAACACTTGCTTCGCCAACCAAAAGGCGCTCTGTCAATGCCCATGTCAACAATACCTGCTGCGGAAGACTAAATGGGTCGACCGGGAAGCATTTCTGTGCAATTGCTGGTACAAGCCGTTCTTCCTGGGAAAGCCCATATATTAAATTCACATGCACACACACACATGCCCATCGTTTCTTTCATATGATTCATTAAGTACAGCAGCTTCCTTAGAGGAAGAGAGTTCCTGGAAAAGAGGAGATTTAAACTATGAGGAGCATTTCTCTCTCCTACTGTATTTGCACACGTGCTATAGGAAGCACACAGCCTTCCAAGTCCTCCCGACTCATCTCAAGGGAAACAATGGAAAAGATGCTACTCCTCTCCCACCTCGCGATTCACCTACCTGTGCAGTCATAAAGAGGCCGCTCACCTGGCTCGCCACCCGCCCCTTTCCTTCCCAGCTTTCACTCCAAAGCCCCTGGCTTTGCTAGGAAGCAGAACCTGTTATTGACAAAGGACCATGCAGCAAGCCCCGTTCTAACTCTGCATTTCGCGCTTTATTTTATTTATTTATTTGCATTTTTGATTCGGGAAGGCCGGCTTCATCCAGAGTGGGGGGCGGGGAGTGCAGAGCTCGTCGGAGGGAAACCCCCACGGGACCCCCTGTCCCTCCCCCCACTCCTGGCTTTGCATTTCCACACCGCTCCCAACCGAAGGAACTGGAGCTCAAAGACTTTCGCTCCCAGCAGCTTTGTTGGCAAGATACCACCCTGATCCCCCAATCGAGATGATGCGATAACAAGCTTTCGTTCAAGTCCCAATCTCTCTTTGCAGAAAGGGAAACACGCATTTCTCTTTCTTTCTCTCTCTCCCCCCCCCCCAACCTCGTCTACCGTGCTCTTGCAATCCTTTTTTTGCAAGGCAACCTCAGCCACAGAAAAGCCTTCGTTGCCCCCTTCCTCTCCTGCCCCCCACCCTGGTTTCCTCCCCCTCTTCTCCCCACCCAATTTGCAAAAATAAAGAGAGAGAAAGGGCGGGGGTGGGGGGAAGGGACGACTTCCCTGTTTTGCAAACCGGAATGCAAAGCGGGCAGGGACAAAGAGTGCCGGAGAGACGCTCCAAAACATGACACGCACATCACATACACACACACACACCCCGGAAACACGCGTGCATCGCTCAGCTCCGCTCGCTCGCTCTCTCTGCCGGCGCCCGGCTTACCTCTTCTTCCGAAAGCCCATAGACCGGCTCCACCAACCCAGTCGCCATGGATCCGGAGGGCTGCGGAGGAGGGGGCCCCTCGGGCAGCGAGGCGAAAGCCGGCCAACGAAAGGAAAGCAGCGGCGGACGGGTGTCCCTGCAAAGCAAGCGATGCACCACCAAACACGACAAGGGGAGAAGCAGCCTCGGAGCTTTCTCCCTTCCAGCAAGAGTCAGGCGGCCAGATCCAGGTGGGGCGGGGGCTGGGGAAAGTGCGGCTTTCCTTTTCCCGGCCACCCACGAGAGAGGGAAGGAGGACGTGGGAGCGCGGGGTGCAAATATGCCGCTGTTTCTCCTCTTCCACCCGAGCTGCGGGAGTGGTGGGAGGAAGCGACGGAACCACCGGGGACTCGAACCCGCGACCTGAAGGTTCCCCTCCTTCCTGCTTCTGCGCCCGGGCTTGGAACGGTTCTATTGCAGCCGCTGGCGAGCCGCGCGCAATCAAGAGCGGGGGAAAAAAAACCCTTTCCTTGAGCTCCGGAGCTAAGAGAAAGCAGGGGGCGGAGCTCCCAAGCAAGTCGCGAGGGGGCGGGCTGAGAGCCTCGCCCGGGCCAATAGAAAGAGCTATCAATAATGAGAGGCGGAGCTTAGCGGAACCAGTGGGGTAGGTTGCCTCGTTTCCCACCCCCAACTAGTGTACAGCTCTCGCTTTTGGATTTCTTCTGTTTTTCCCTTCTGGAGAGTTTGGGCTCGCGACGGTTCAAAGGAAGGAAAAGGTGGCAAGGGATTGTGAATGCAAAGCTCTGGGCTGCGGGGGAGGGGAAGGTGCGGGGTTTGCAGATCGGAAGGCGTGGGATACATTTCCAAATTCTGCACTTTTGGTAAGATTGTTGCCCGGATACTATATATATATATATATATTGTGTATATTCTATATATATAGAAATTTTATGAGATTTTCCACAATGAGAACAAAAACCACAAAGCGGAATGATACACAAAAACAGAAAAAAAGAAAGAAAAATACATCAATGAACGAAAAAAAGGGGGGAAAGAACAATAAACAGATAAACAATAACAACAATCTTAATTCTTTACAAATCCAACCTTTTAAACATCTTGGTTGACTTCCTCTAGTCCCTCCCTTCTGAGTTTCCTTGTAGTTGAAGGTAACAGCTTTCCAGTATCATTATTAAACTAAAACAATTTCCAATTACAGTCCATCTTACTCACACTTCTTAATATTCTAAATCCCATTTATTTAATTATAACTTAGTTTAATCCTAGGCCTGTTTGTTCCCGGATACAGTATAAATGTGCATCTGAGAAACATGGTTAGGCTCCCCTCCTGTAAACGGGGGTCGTGCGGGTCTTTTGCTTTGTTCTTAAGTAGAAGCAGCAATTGCTCTGTTTCATTTTTTTATTGTTGCGTGTCCTTTATTTACACGAGCACACGGTTTCTCATTCCAATACACACGCGCGCGCGCCCTCGGTACACATACGGCGCGCGTTCGCCTTCCCGAGGCGGACTCCAGAGGAGAAGGCGCCTCCCAATGGCCACGGTGAGCAATTGCAAGCTCTAGCTCCGGAAAGGTGAAATTCTCTCATTTTTTCTAAAGGAAAATTAATGCAAAACCAGATAGGTGTAATCATGATTGTAAAAGCAAGTAGTTTGGGCTGATCTAGGAGGGCTGATTTCTTTTGTTTTTAAGCTTTGGGCTCTGTGGGGCTTTGTTTACACGGCATCTTTATCAGGTCGGCAAATCTCTTCGGTTCGGTTTAAAACACCTTGTTCCTCCTGCGCTCCAGTGTTTGAGTTAGAAACAAAGAAGGACGGTGTTTGAACGACAAACAAGTTCCGCTGCCGTCTGTTTGCTTTTCAGTCTGTTAAAACACTTTTATTCACAATATTCATTGGGCCAACAAAACCTTTATTTTGGACACACACTCGCATTGCAGTGTACACTGCAAACACCACTGATCACTAACTTTCAGGAATCTCATTGTCATGCTTTTGTTTGAGGTTGACTGCACTGAGATTATACGTGGGAAGAAGGAGGGAGCACAATGACATTTATTTCTTTTTTTGCGGGAAACTGGATTCCAAAAGCACCAGAGAGCAAAACTGGTGATTCATCCCTATTATAGAAAGCAATTTCCTCACCTTTTCTAAAAACCAGGGATGGGAAGCTTCTGTGTCCCTAGGGACCACTCTGTTCTCCAAACAGGAATGGAACAGAAGGGTGTTGCAAACCCATCCCCCTTTCTAGAGATCTTTGTCTGTCTTGAGACACAATGCAGCGCACCTCCAGGGGTGGTATCAAACCACTGGAGAATCACAGCTCCTGCTGTGGCTGCAGAGTAACCCATAACTGCTGCCTCCCACATTGTTTTTGCTGCATTTGCAGGACCAAAGTGACCGCTCTGGGGCACAAGCCTAGGCAGTGTGTGTGGAGGTCCTGGGGTGCCCAGACAACAAGAACCCCCTCTCGGCCTCACTGATGTGCTCCAAAGGAAAGCAGAGCAATACATTCGGCACCTGCAGGAGTTGAAACAAGGCACCATCCAACCTGTTGCCTTTGTCCATGGAGTTTGGGGAAATTGGGAAAGGAGTATGACAAGGCTGTATATTGTCTCCCTGCTTATTTAACTTGTATGCAGAATTCATCATGCGAAAGGCTGGGCTGGATGAATCCCAGGCTGGAATTAAGATTGCCAGAAGAAATATCAACAACCTCAGATATGCAGATGACACAACCTTGATGGCAGAAAGTGAGGAGGAGTTAAAGAACCTTTTAATGAGGGTGAAAGAGGAGGGTGCAAAATATGGTCTGAAGCTCAACATCAGAAAAACTAAGATCGTGGCCACTGGTCCCATCACCTCCTGGCAAATAGAAGGGGAAGAAATGGAGGCAGTGAGAGACTTTACTTTCTTAGGCTCCATGATCACTGCAGATGGTAACAGCAGTCACGAAATTAAAAGACGCCTGCTTCTTGGGAGAAAAGCAATGACAAACCTAGACAGCATCTTAAAAAGCAGAGATATCACCTTGCCAACAAAGGTCCGTATAGTTAAAGCTATGGTTTTCCCAGTAGTGATGTATGGAAGTGAGAGCTGGACCATAAAGAAGGCTGATCACTGAAGAATTGATGCTTTTGAATTATAGTGTTGGAGGAGACTCTTGAGAGTCCCATGGACTGCAAGAAGATCAAACCTCTCCATTCTGAAGGAAATCAGCCCTGAGTTCTCACTGGAAGGACAGATCGTGAAGCTGAGGCTCCAATACTTTGGCCACCTCATGAGAAGAGAAGACTCCCTGGAAAAGACCCTGATGCTGGGAAAGATTGAGGGCACAAGGAGAAGGGGACGGCAGAGGACGAGATGGTTGGACAGTGTTCTTGAAGCTACTAACATGAGTTTGACCAAACTGCGGGAGGCAGTGGAAGACAGGAGTGCCTGGCGTGCTCTGGTCCAGGGGGTCACGAAGAGTCGGACACGACTAAACGACTAAACAACAACCATCCAACCACCTGAAGGACTCCACTCCAGATTTGTGTAGGGTTTACTCTTTAACCTATTCTTCTGCCAAAGATTGGTGAGCTACAAGCATTTGCCTTACTGTTAGATAACTCACGGTCTTCAACGAGCCTCAGGTCAGTGATGCACTAGGTATGGAGGACCTGCAGTTGGAGTCCAAGTCCCACCAGCCCAAGAGAACATGGCCAATGACCAGGGATGATTCAAGCTGAGTGGCTGCGGGTTGCCTATCCCGGACATAACATGAGAAGAGCTTTACTGAATAACATCCCCTTTCCCACAGCATCCAGCACATTGACTCTGAAATACGCAAGCAGAGAGTAAGAGCCATCATCTTCCCCCTAATGTACAGTCTCTGAATTTGCATTTATATTTATAACTGCCAGGGGTTAACACTGCAATCCTACACCTGCTAAGCCTCACTGAACACAATGGAACTTACTTCTGAGTAGACATGCTAAATATTGTGCTTTGAGCTGGCAGCTAAACCTGCCCTTTGTCAACTTGTTTGATCTCTTTTTAAAGCTATTTAAAATAGCCGTAAAGCCTATAAGTTCATTGTGCTTTGTTTCAACAAATGCTTCCTTTTAACTGACTTGTTGACACTGGTTTCTAGTATTATGAATGAGTGTAAGAGAGAGAGTGCATTTTTTCTCACACTGCATATTTTTGTATATCTATTCCATGTCCCCACTTAGGCTACACTCCTATTATGCACTTACCTGAGAGTAAAGCCCCATTTGATACAGTGGGATTTAACTTCCAAGTAAACATGCCCGAGATAAGAACAAGAGCCTGTTGGGTCAGGCCAATGGCCTGTCTAGTCCACCATCCTGTTCTTAGAGTGGCCAACAAAATGGCTGTAGGAAACCCTCAAGCACATGAGCATTTTTCCCTCCTGCAGTTCCCAGCAATCGTACTTAGAAGTTACTGCCTGCCACCAAAAGGCATACTTTTCTTCTCCCTTCCTCAATCTTTTCCCCAGCTAAGGGTTATGTAATTCAGGTGAAAGGGATGTGGGTGGCACTGTGGTCTAAACCACTGAGCCTCTTGGGCTTGCTGATCAGAAGGTTGGCGGTTCGAATCCCCGTGACGGGGTGAGCTCCTGTTGCTCTGTCCCAGCTCCTGCCTACATAGCAGTTCGAAAGCCCGCCAGTGCAAGTAGATAAATAGGTACCATTGTGGCAGGAAGGTAAACAACATTTCTGTGCGCTCTGGTTTCCATCACGGTGTCCCATTGCACCAGAAGCGGTTTAGTCATGCTGGCCACATGACCTGGAAAGCTGTCTGTAGACAAACACTGGCTCCCTCGGCCTGAAGGCGAGATGAGCACCACAACCCCATAGCGACCTTTGACTGGACTTTACCGTCCAGGGGTCCTTTACCTTTACCTTACCTATGTAATCCAGGTAAGAGAAAAGGAACAGACTTCAGTATGAGGCACCTATTCTCGGTGTGTTTAAGTGGCATAGCAACCCCCACCGGAGCCTGGGACAGAGCTTTTTTAAAGAGATTGCCCAAAGTTGTTGAACTTTGGTTAGGAGATCCACCAAAATTGTGTCACTCGGCAGCTCCAGTGCCACCCTTCAACCTCCTAGCCCCAGCCTTCCTACACAACTGATGTGTTCACATTAGAGTGCAGTGAAGCTGTTTTTCCCAGTGTGTTTTCCAGCCTTCCCCCCTCTAGCTGCTCACATCAGCATGACTTCCTTAGTGTCAGATTTGGTTCTGTTTCTGTTTACACCAGGGACGTTGGCAGGATGGTGCCACAATTTAAGGAGGATACAGAAAAGATGGAACGTGTGCAGAGGAGGGCGACCAAGATGAGCAAGGGTCTGGAAGGAAACCAAGTGTTATGAGGAATGGTTGAGGGATCTGAGTATGTTTAGCCTAGCAAAGAAGACACTGAGAGGAGATAGGATAGCTGAGAATGGAGCAAGCTTGTTTTCTCCTGCTCTAGAGTCTAAGACCCGAACCAATGATTTCAAGTTACAAGAAAAGAGGTTCTGACTACAGTGGCGTAGCGTGGGTTGTCAGCACCCGGGGCAAGGCAAGTAATTTGCGCCCCCTAACCCGTGGATTTTAGAGCTGCGAGTGCAAGCGCGCCCCCCCAGATGTTGCGTCCGGTGCGGCCAGCCCCCCCTGCACCCCCCACGCTACGCCACTGTCTGACTAAACATAAGGAAGACCATTCTGATGGTAAGTGCTGCTCAACAGTGCAACAGGAAGTGGTGGACTCTCCTTCCTTGGAGGTTTGTAAGTAGAGTTTAGATAGCCATCTGTCATGGATGCTTCAGCTGAGATTCCTGTATTGCAGGGGAGGTTGGACTAGATGACCCTTGGGGTCCCTTCCAACTATACAATCCGAGATAAGTGCTGCACTCCCTAAACTTCACAGCTTGGCAAAGTTCATGACAATATGAACAGCACTGGAATAAAAAAGAGCAATGGTGTGTTGCTTGCTTCTCGCCTTTGCTTGTCACCCCAAGAGAAATGGAAGCCTGTCAATTGAAAAGCTGAATTTCATAGCTATTGATAGACATGCTTCCATGAATTAGCCTGTGTTTTTAATTCTGCATTTGAAGGGTAAGAATGTGACAATTCACCAAAACATGAGATCTGCATTGGCTCCCAGTATGTTTCCAAGCACAACTCAAAGTGTTGGTGCTGACCTTTAAAGCCCTAAACGGCCTCAGTCCTGTATACCTGAAGGAGCGTCTCCACCCCCATCGTTCAGCCCGGACACTGAGCACCAAGGGCCTTCTGGTGGTTCCCTCATTGCGAGAAGTGAGGTTACAGGGAACCAGACAGAGGGCCTTCTCGGTAGTGGTGCCCACCCTGTGAAACACCCTCCCTTCAGATGTGAAGGAAATAAGTAGCTATCCTACCTTTAAAAGACATCTGAAGGCAGCCCTGTTCAGGGAAGTTTTTAATATTTAGCACTGTACTGTTTTTAACACTTGAGTGGGAGCCGCCCAGAGTGGCTGGGGAAACTCAGCCAGATGGGCGGGGTATAAATAATATATTATTATTATTATTGTTGTTGTTGTTGTTTGTTGTTGTTGTTGTTGTTGTTGTTGTTGTTGTTGTTGTTGTTGTTATTGTTATTGTTATTACATATACACAGAGAGGCTGAAAGAGAGAAGCGCATGATTGCTTCACATATAGACATAGGGAGAGGCAAGGAGGGAGAGACACAGTTTCTCTGTTGTCCCTCTCCCCCATTTCCCAATGTCCTCTGTAACAGGATGGGATAGAATTTCCTGCAAAAAGGTGGAACGTCTCTGACTGATGAATGGGTCTACGATACAAATGCAGAAAAATTAGCTCTCTCTTGCGCACACCAGCTGGGTGATTGGCTGGCTGGTGCCTCAGCACCTCATTCATCACAGAGATCACTGGTTTATTTTCTTGCTGGGACTACATGCATAATTCCTCTTTAGATATTATATTTAGGGTAATGGATGGCACTGGAGTGAATACAGGCCCGTCGTTGCCTTGTGCGGCGCTGCCGACATCCGCACTGGTGATTGATGGCAGGTCTGCGAGGACCTCGGGTGACTTGCATCCTCCCCTTCACCAGAAGCCCATTAAGTATTCACAGTTTCCAGGCAGAAATCAGATGGGATATAAACCCCAGGGGAGCAAACAAGTGCCATGAAGCATGCGGGAAGCACAGAGGTGGCATGTTTGTCCAGAGTTTGCTCTGAGGATGACCCTTCTTGTGAGAGAGGCAGTGTGACTGCAGCCTTGTTTATTTCTGCTCCATCTCTCCTTTTGACCATGATCTCCTCCTGGACAGACTTGGTGGGGTGGACTTTATTACAGTGGTTCCATTCTGTCCTGAACCCTGGCATACCTGGTGGTCAGTCCTGATAGCACACACACAGTCCCAATGGCAAGACTAGGGAATAGTCAGACAGTCCAAACGGCCAGGTCCAATACAATGAGCAACGTCCAAAGTACAACCCATAAGGTCAGGTTTCTGCCTCTGCAGAAGATCCAGGTTGGGAACACCTGTCAGGGGCCAGACTATATTTTGAAAAAATAAAATAAAAAATGAACAAATTCCTATGCCTCACAAATAACCCAGAGATGCATTTTAAATAAAAGCACACATTCCACTCATGTAAAAAGATGCTGATTCCCAGACCGTCCGTGGGTCGGATTTAGAAGGTGATTGGGCCGGATCTGGCCCCCGGCCTTAGTTTGCCTACCCATGTCTTAACCCATTGCAGTTACCTTCCATAAAACTGTTAAAGGACCATAATCCTGAACAGGTTAGTGCAATAAATAGTTACCCAATTTCAAATAACCTTTGAAATTCTAATGACACAACTGAGCATATGCCAGTGCAAACATTTGTGTGCCATGCATACAGTTCTGGATCGAGTCATCTCACGTTGCCCCAAGAAACAAAGTGACTCATCTCTTTCCTGCCATGTCAGAACTGGTGAAAGTAGAAAATGCTGACACGGGTATTTCATGTCTCAAGAGAAGGGTTAGCAATGAGTCATTATGATTATGCTATGAGTGATTTGCCCATTTTTTGGGGGGGGGATGTAACCAGATGGGGGATGGGGTAATTTTTTTAACTATTTAATAAGTGGCGCTGTGGTCTAAACCACAGAGCCTAGGGCTTGCCGATCAGAAGGTCAGCGGTTCGAGCTCCCATTGCTCGGTCCCTGCTCCTGCCAACCTAGCAGTTCAAAAACACGCCAAAGTGCAAGTAGATAAATAGGTACTGCTGTGGTGGGAAGGTAAACGGTGTTTCTGTGTGCTGCTCTGGTTTGCCAGAAGCGGCTTAGTCATGCTGACCACATGACCTGGAAAAACTGTCTGCGGACAAACATTTACTGGCTCCCTCGGCCAGTAAAGTGAGATGAGCGCTGCAACCCCAGAGTCGTCTGCAACTGGACCTAACAATCAGGGGTCCCTTTACCTAAGATTTGTTAAGGATTTAATAAATCCAATTACTCCATATTGATAGGGATATGATAACATTACCATTAATATTTATTAGTCAACATGGCCAACTCAGCTCTATAAGTATCTTATTCGTTGTTGGTTTAATTCTAAACAGACCTCTTCCATGATTTCTGTTTCCCAGAATTTCAGCCTACCCCCAGCCACAGATATTGTGGAGACCGATATATTTGCTCTGCTTTGAAAGCTTATGGCAGGTATTATTATTTTTAAAGTGTCAAAGCACTGGAGGTTTCAAGCTGGCAATCTGTTATCTCCAAACAATACCCATTAAAAACAAAAAGTCTCAACATGAACAGTTTCCCAGTGCTGAGCAATTCTGAGCAGCAATCTGCTGGCAACTCATGAATGCCACAGTATGCTAGTTGAAACAGTAGCGGAAGGTTATCCAAACAACAATGGGAAAAATTTGTTCCTAGTTCGGATTTTGACTGCAATGTTGCTTGTTCCCTTCAGGATGCAGGCACTGGGCATGCCGTGGGAAACCTGCAAGCAAAAAGCATGACTTCTTCTGCAGCAGCGGATCTGAGGTCACGGTGAAAGAAAGCAACAAAGTTTCCCCTATATCAAATGTTTAATTTGTTTGTTTTTAAAGCTGGGGAGGGGGTGCGCTCCCCCCACCCCCATTCCCCTGCCAGTGGGCACAGTTGTACAGTAGTACCTCGGGTTACAGATGCTTCAGGTTACAGACTCCGCTAACCCAGAAATAGTACCTTGGGTTAAGAACTTTACTTCAGGATGAGAACAGAAATCACACAGCAGCAGCGGGAGGCCCCATTAGCTAAAGTGGTGCTTCAGGTTAAGAACAGTTTCAGGTTAAGAACAGATCTCCAGAACAAATTAAGTTCTTAACCCGAGGTACCACTGTACAAGACTACAGAGAGGCCTTGATTCTAACCTGAAGGCATATCCCATGTGAAGCCAGCAGGGTTCCACAGCATTGAGGAGGGGAATATGCTTGGACATGCTCAGAGATACTCTTATTACTGCTTAAC
Source organism: Podarcis muralis (assembly GCF_964188315.1). NCBI lineage: Eukaryota > Metazoa > Chordata > Lepidosauria > Squamata > Lacertidae > Podarcis > Podarcis muralis. The sequence goes on from NC_135665.1 coordinate 52,083,754, forward strand.
ATTCCCACTGCTCCATATTTATGGCCTCGGTCCAGTATATCTGAAAGAGCGTCTCCACCCCCATCATTCTGCCTGGACACTGAGGTCCAGCGCTGAGGGCCTTCTAGCGGTTCCCTCACTGCGAGAAGCCAAGTTACAGAGAACCAGGCAAAGGGCCTTCTCAGTAGTGGCACCCGCCCTGTGGAACGCCCTCCCACCAGATGTCAAAGAGAACAACAACTACCAGACTTTTAGAAGACATCTGAATGCAGCCCTGTTAAGGGAAGCTTTTAATGTTTGATGTATTACAGTATTTTAATATTTTGTTGGAAGCCAACCAGAGTGGCTGGGGAAGCCCAGCCAGATGGGCGGGATATAAATAAATTGTTGTTGTTGTTGTTGTTAATGTCCGTATCAACTCATATCTATTTTTATGTGATTACTATGATCTGGGAAGGTGTTTACAAGCAAATATATCTTGATTTCTCACGATGGTCATGTAGGCATTTTGGGTACAGTTTTCCATACAACCAGGAAGGGGGAAATGCTATTGTTATGAGTCTGGCAGGGGGTAAGCCGTATGCTGATACAGCTAACGTTAAAATATAAGCAAGGATTCAAATTCCTGGAACAGCCAAGCCAGCTTCCTGGTGAGGTAATGGCCCCCTGAGTATGGGTCATTAAGGTAACAAAGGAAGTGGCTCTGTGCCAGAGATCAAAGGGGAGCCCCACCCCCTTCCTCAGCTCTCTGATAATTAGAAAGACAAAGGTCAGAGTTTGAGTTATGGAAGCTGGAAGCTGGAAGCAAGGCCGCAGGTAGGGAAGCCATGGAGTCAGAGCCATGCCTGATTTCTGTTTGAATCAAAGGCTGTGGTTATGGGAGAAGCAAGACCCTCTTGTGGTGTTAATGCTGTGGACCCCTCCATCATATGGTCAGGTTATATATATGTGTAAATTAACCATATATCATAAAGACAACACAGTCTTTGCCGTAAGGTAAAAGGTAAAAGACCCCTCGACGGTTAGGTCCCGTCAAAAGGAAACATGAACCCTGGGTAAGGGCCTGGAACCCCGGCTTAGCGATTGGAGTTGGGTACAACATTATATTTAAAATGCACAATCTCCTTGATAGAGGCTTCCAGGTGGGTGGGTGTGGCGATCGCACAGGGTCCCTGGACATTTAACGGTCTATTGATCCCTGTGCCACCACGGTGCTCGCTTCCCTGCTGCCACCAACCAGTTACTCTCTGGTAAAACACTGAGTCCAGTCAGTTGTTAAAAGTGAACCAAAAAAACCACAAGTTTATTTTACAAACATTTAACAAGTTTATGGTTTCTCAGATAATATTCCTGCCAGTATCTTAACTTTAGTTTCTTTACCAGCCTATACCTTCCGATTACCTTCTGACTGATTATCTCAACTGCTTGACTGACTCCTCTTAACAATAATAATGATGATGATGATGATGATGATGATGGGGGTGGAGACGCTCCTTCAGGTATACTGGACCAAGGCCGTTCTCTCACTGTCTCACACCAGACTAGCCCAACCCACAGACTTATCTTCTCTGTCTCTTCTAACTCCAGACTGTCTTCTCAACAACTCTAACTCCCCCCAAAAACTCTGTCCGCTGAGTTCCCATTGGTTAGTCATTTTACAATTAGTTAACCCTTTCCCTATGAACCCAGTATGATATCACACACATAGGAGGGCAAACGCCATAGCGGGCATGTCCCCATCAGTCACAAAATGACATTTGCTGAACACCTAGATGGAACAGAAAGCAGAAACAGCAACCTTTAAAACACAACTTTAACTTTCAGCAACGTATTTGCAAAAGCAACCCCATTCTGGACTCAGTTTTGGATGGAAACAGCCAAAAGGAGTTGAGATATATACTGATTATGGAGACAGCATTTTCTGATGCAAACATGGAGTGCCCTTGCAAATTGTAGTGTTTGCACTTGCAGAGGGCAGTCTGCAAAAGGGAGTTGCTTAAGTGTTCCCCAACTCTCTGGAGTCCCTCTTCCCGTCTGTTTGATCCCCACTTGGTTCCATAACTGGAAATGGAGCAGGGGAAGACTAGCAGTGGGGAGATTGCTGGGAAGAACAAACAGGTGTTGAGAGGCTTGGGTGACTCTCTCATACAGATTGTCTCCTGCAAAAACCCACCTTCCACATTGCAGGAAATGTGTGTTTGCAAGTCAGAATGTAGACCTTACGTTGCTGAGCCCTCCTGTAGAGGAAGCAGTGCTCCCTCTTAAATACTTGACTTGTTCATTGTAGCATTAACGTCCATAATTAAGAGTCAGCGTCATTAGATGCATGAAGCAAATTGCAAAGGTGTTGATCTGGGTATACATGTATATATATATATACACACATCTGAACTAGTGATATAGTACAGGATAAATCAAACTAACAAGGTGTGAGCACTGTGGATAATGGGGATGCCAAAATAACAGAAGAATCTGGGGCTGGGAAAAGATTACAATACATCATCCGGGTTTGTGCAATACTGTGGAATAACACATGTGAGCCAGATGCTGTACTGGCAGATGGCCTTTTGGAAACTGCCAATAATTCTTAGCCAGATGCTCTGCAGCCAAAGACTTGACCAGCTCTTTCAACTCAAAATGTAGCCTCTTTTGCTTCCACAGATCCAGGCCGTGTGCATCTCTTCTCTTAGCCCATTGTTTGTGCCCATTTTCCTTCGTGCACACCTTTCAGATTCTGATTACCCTCCCTCTCCCTCCTTTCAACTGCCCAAGCCCTTCATTCTTCTTAACCCATCCAATTTCTCTGTCCCATGCCAAGGGCCCTGCCCTTTGTGGCTGCTTCTTTGAGTCGATGGCAGTTGGAGGAAACTGTTAGGTTTCTGTTATGCCACTGTGCAGTTTTTGGAGTCACAAGACTCTGTTTACATTCCAGACTGTTGGAAGTGTCACGGGAGATGGGAGACGGGAGACGGACGTTCATGTTACTGGTTTCTTGTTGCTTTGTTCCAGTTGTTCACTGACTCTCACAGAGAGCAGATGCATATTCTTTTCTGTCCTGCATAGTTAGAAATAAACATAGCGATGTAGCACATATTTCCAGCTCCTTCTGCTGTTTGGATACTCTGGAATCAGAAGCGTGCCTGAAGCCTCAGCAAAGGCTTAAGTCGTTAATCACCGTTGGAGGAGGAGAGCCTGATGGGTTCCGAAGTATGAAGAGGAGGAGAGCTATTTCAGTTTGGTCGTACGGAAGCTCTGACAGAAACATCTCTCAGTCCGAGGGCCTCTTTCCCTCATGGGCAACCTTCTGGGGGACAGATGCCAGGGATGGGTAGAACCAAAAGCAAAAGAGTTCAGGGCAACAGGTGTGACTAGGCTTGCCATGTCAGGAAAATCCCTGATATGTCCTGGTTTTCAGGTGGAAAAATGGTGTCTGGGGGGGAATCTTGCTGAATTGGCAAAATGTCAGGGAAAACCCGGAGGTATGGCAACGTGATGAAAAAAAAGCTCCAAAAGCTTAAAATCACTATCTCTGGGGGTTTCCCTAAAAAAAACTCAACAATTTTTGTGGCAACCCTAAGTATGACCCTTCTGCAAAAGGCTGCAATCCATCTGCATGCCTCTCTGTAGTCTTGTAGAGCCAGTGTGGTGTAGTGGTTAAGAGCGGTGGACTCGTAATCTGGTGAACCGGGTCGCTTCCCCGCTCCTCCACATGCAGCTGCTGGGTGACCTTGGGCCAGTCACACTTCTCTGAAGTCTCTCAGCCCCACTCACCTCACAGAGTGTTTGTTGTGGGGGAGGAAGGGAAAGGAGAATGTTAGCCACTTTGAGACTCCTTAGGGTAGTGATAAAGCGGGATAACAAATCCAAACTCAAACTCCTCCTCCTCCTCCTCCTCCTCCTCCTCCTCCTCCTCCTCCTCCTCCTCTTCTTCTTCTTCTTCTTCTTCTTCTTCTTCTTCTTCTTCTTCTTCTTCTTCTTCTTTCTTCCTCTTGTATAGCTGTGCCCCTCTTTTTATTCCCCACCCCCAGCTTTAAAAGCAAACAAACAAATTAAACATTTGATAGGGGAGAAACTTTGTTGCTTTCCTTCACCATAACTTCAGATCTGCTGCTGCAGATCCATCCTAGCAAGGAAATTTTCCAGCCAGGCAAAACTTGTAAGAAGTGTGTATTGGGGATGAGATGAAGCATAGAGTCACAAAGGCCAAATAGAGGGCCACATTTGGCCCTGTAGCCTGAGATTCTCTAAGCCTCTTTTAGTGCTGCTTCTGAACGCTCCTTTTCCTATTCAGCCCTTCTGTGATGCAAGGACAGTTTAGCCAATCATTGCTGTACCCAGTGCAGAATCATTGAATATATACACCATGCCTGCTTCAACAATTTCCCATCAAAATTATTAGTTCACTAACAAACCTTGAATTCACATTACTTATGTGTCAACACATATAGAATTTCAGTGCAGGACAGGCCATATAGAAACTGATAAGGTAGAAGAGACCCTGGGTATTTTTATTTCTATTTTATAAAGTTTTATTAAGACATTACAATAAAAGAACTAAACACAAACATACAAAAAGAGAGAAAAAAGAATACAAAGTCCTCTTTCACAGATAAATCATAGCTTGTCCCACACAGAGAAAGGTGAACTCTCCCAACTCTTGCCTGGGAGCTTCCATTTCTTCCCTCATTCTCGCACCCTGGGAAATTTTCTCTTTCCTGCTTCTTACTCAGGAGACCCTGGATATTTAGTTGTGCTGTGGCAAAAAGTGGTGATCAGCGTTAAAGGAAAATATAATGAAAATGATGTATAGATGGTATTTGACTCCTGTAAAATCAATATATCACAATAGTGATAATTTATGTTGGAAATATAAAGAGAAAGAGGGGACTTTCTATCATATGTGGTGGACCTGCCCCAAGGTGAAAGACTTCTGGGAGAAGTTCTATAATGAATTGGGGGGGAAAATGTGGAAATAGACATTTATTAAGAAACCAGAGGCCTTTCTTCTTGGAATAATAGGTTTGGAATTGCCCAAGAAAGATGTCAAATTATTTTTGTATGCCACAACTGCTGCTTGAATTTTATTAGCTAAGAATTGGAAAACACAAGAAGTTCCAATGGTCGAAGAATGGCAGATGAAGATGATGGATTTTTCGGAGCTAGCTGACTTGACTGGAAGAGTCCGTGACCAGAAGGAGGAGGAGTACCAGGAAGAGTGGATGAAATTTAAAGACTGTTTAGTTAAATATGCTAAGGTAATTTAATTGGAAAAGCTTGCAAATACCGGATAGGCTTAGGATTTAAATATATAATGTGATGAATTAATATGTTAAATGTTGAAATGGAAAGAAAGAAAGATGTTAAGTGATTAAGTTAATTTTTTAAGAATACTGGATTTGGAAAACCGTTAAAATGATATACATTGAAATTCAACCAGGGGGACACAAGGAAGTCATTTAAAAATGTAAACAAATTTGATTTAACACGGTGGTGATTTATTTATGTTTGTTTGTTTAAAAAATCTTTTTGGAAAATTAATTTTAAAAAATGGGGGGGGGGGGGGAGAGTGGTGACCAGCAGCCAGCAATGATGTCATTTTGGGAAGGCTGTATTTCAACAGAAACAGGAAAGCATGCACCCACCAGATTGCTTCATTCAAACAGTATCAGTACAAGGGACTTCCTCATAATGAAAAATGACCATTTCCTTGACCCATTAATAAATCGAAGGAACATCATTTGTGTACAATACGCCATTTCAGCTATCTTCCCCTACAACAAGAAGAGAAAGCTCTCAGAACTTCAGCTACGCAGTTCTTACAAAATATAAAGTTGAAAACAGACTGTTCCAAGGAAACTGAAAGCTCAACATGCAGGATCTCTAGAGCAGAGAAGCTGGAACATTTTACATCCTTGTTTACATAGCAAAGGTACAGTATCCTCAGCCTTCAGAAAGATGGGTGGTGTGGGTGCTCCCTCCCTCGCTGTGGCAAGGTGTACAACAACACTAATTACCCGGGAATGCACCATGCTAGAATGTTGCTTAATTTAGATGTTGATCTAAAACGACCTAACAGAAGGAAGTACAAAGCTTTGGGGAAAAGCACTCCGTCTTTGAATAACATCACTGAAGGGGGGGGGGGAATCTGCACAAAGGTCAGACAGCCTGGATGATATACAGCTTCGGGAGATTTGTCCTGAATTTGCTGGTTTGGGCTCAAAACATGATGCTTTTTCCATTTGAACTTTCTGACCCCTTTGCATTCCAGAGGGAGTATATAAGTCAGCAAGGGCATTCACACCATGCATTTAAAGCCCTGTCATTCCGCTTACGGCTTCCCCCCAAGAAGCCTGGGAGTTATAGTTTGTTAAAGGTGTTGAAAGTTGTTAAGAGGCCCTTGATCGCCTCGCAGAGCTACATTTCCCAGAGTTCCTGGGGAAGAGGAACTGTTTTTAAACCACTCTGGGAACCGTAGTTCCGTGTGGGGAATAGGGGCCTGCTAACAACTCTCTGTGTCTTCAACAAACTACAGCTCCCAGAGTGCTTTGGGAGAGGCCATGGCTGTTAATGTGACATAATAGTGCTTATGGACTACTAATTTACTTGACTTTTACAGAGATGCACATGCCTTTCGGCAGGTTTGATCTCGGATACAGCGGAGGACACCATCACATTGGTAGTGTGGAAATAAGGTTCAGCCTCAGTGCATGGAATGGATAGAGGGCGCCATCTTGTCGTGCGCAGCAAGAAGCCCTAGTTATGGCACAAACGGCATCTTACAATGTCGCCACAGGACTGGCTCTTTCTAGCTTCGAGGGGCTAACCCCAAAGGAGGACATTGACTAGGCTGCTGGAGAGAATGCTGGTTCCAGTCTTGGTTGATCTTGACTGGTGTGTGTGTGTGTGTGTGTGTGTGTGTGTGTGTGTGTATGTGTATGTACTATGAAATGTCCAGACTCTTCATATTCAAAAGAACTTTTACTTTCATATGACTGAGAAGAAGAACATATCTACAACCTCATGCTTACTCACTTCATTCCTTATAGAGAGCATGGGTTTCTCCTCCCTGTTAACATTTAGGGATCTTCCTCTGTCTGCTTCAACCCAGACAGAGCACACCGACACCGCATTGCCCTCAGCAGCATCCAGAAAAGCCAAACTGAGCTGCCAATCTCCCACACACAGAGAGAGAAAGGAGAACAGAAAACAGTTAAAAACGACAGTTACTTGAATAACAGTCACAACAGAATGGAATGGCTCTCTCATGTGACTCACAGCCAGCCAATCACATGAGAGAGCTGTTGCCAAAGGAAGAACCCCATGCAATAAATAAATAAATAAACACACACCAATGCAACATAAGCAACATTTCAGGAAATTAAACCATTATCCTTAACATTGGCAGCCCTCGTCCTAGAAGCTCTTTGAGTTAGGATGAAATTTATGTGGAACAGGGCTGTTGTTGTTGTTGTTTTGCAAGATGGCTAGCATTCCTGTTTGCACCAGCCGGTTATAGAACGTCTGGTGCACAGACCTTGACCAAGCTGTGCCTTCTCAGCCCATCCCCAAAAGCCCAAAGAAGCATAAAATAAACAATGCCAGTAGATTGGTCTTTAAAGGTACTGCAGACAAATTGTGATGGAAAAGGTCATAAATCAAAGTACGGGCAGGCCATTGCTCTTGATGGAGACATAAGCCTCCCACCCCCTGTAGCTCGAGAAAGAGAGAGAGAGAGAGAGAGAGAGAGAGAGAGAGAGAGATATTTTTCCACAGCCATATATGGGAAAGGGCCCTGCACGAAATGGCAAACTAATGACTGAAGAGCCAGGGATACACAAGAGAGGATAATAGAGGCTCTTCCCTACCCCAGTCACGACCCGCTTCCCCAGACTAACTGATTGCCGTTTCACAGCTGATGCCCTTAAAGAGAAACACGCGGTTCCTGCCAGCCAGAGACATGTGCTCGCCTTTCTAAGCCTCCTGCTACACTGATGCTTCCAAGTTCCCATTATGCCAATCCACCTTTTGTCTTCCCATCCGACTCTGACGGGTGGGAGAGGGAGGGAAGGTGATGTATTTATCACCCCTGCATAATGAAGGCTCTTTCATCAACCCACATACATTTGATTCACAGCTGGAGGCAAAAGTCTCGCGCTGTGCATTGATTTATGCAAGATTCTTTATTAAAAAAACAGGAGCCCAGGAGCTGAAATGGGTTCATTCTCTCTCACATACACACACACAATCACACAACACACACTCACACTTGTGTGGCAGTTGCTTCAGGCTAAAGGTGCAGCTTACAGTGGGATCCACTTCTTTCAACTTTTTGAATTAAACTTGGCCTAGACTTCTTCATCTAGCCAATGTCTCTGCTTCATAGTTGGAAGAATTTTTTTGTATAAAAGATGTCCAGTTAGCAAGGAGGTGGGGGGACTTTGGTAATATAGCACTCTGAGTGAGGACAAAATCACCCCCCCCCTATTATCACAATAATTCCTTTTGGTACAGTTGCTTTTTAAATGGATCTTCTCAGTAGGTACCTGAATAAATATAGGATGGTGATGATGATGATGATGTGCCCCCTCAGCTTGGTGCCCTGTGTGGGAGAACTGTTCACACAACTCTAAAGCCAGTCCTGAGTTAGCTCACTTCATTCTTAATAGGCTTTCCAGCCCCCTGCTGTTTACCACCTAATTGGTGCTTTATTCCCTATTCTCTTCCCTTATTTTCAGGAAACATAAGTTTGGAACCAAAAGAAAATATGAGTCACATATTTGATTAATCAAATCCATTGCATTCAGCAATCAAGGGGCTATATTGATTGGATTTGTTGTGTGTGTGTGTTTTATTTTAAAAAAAAGGCCTTCATGAGAATATTTCATCTGCTCCAATTCAACATCTCATCTGGTGAAAATGACATAATACAAAGCAACCCCAGGCAATAAAAAATTAACTTCGATATTCTGTTATTTGTCTACATACTCATTTTTTTTTGTGTGTAAACCCATAAATATGTGCTTCACTTTTGCAAAATAGCATTTGCTTTTGCTCTTTTTGGATTTTCAAGAACCTGACACTTGGTAAGGTTGCTGACCCCTGCTCTAGGCTGTGTGTATATTTTCTATGCAAGCAGAGCACAAGCACTGGATTTCCTGCAGAACACTTAAGTATGCAAAGCAACTGCTCACCCTTAACCTTATTGTCTTCCTCTACAGATGCACAGCAGCAAGCAGATTTCAGATTCCCACTCACCCCCAAGCTTCCAGGGCTTCTCTGTATTTTGTTTTATTGGCGATTCACTCCTAAAGTGCTAAACTCAATGTTTCCATGAACAAGATGAATCACTGAGAGCAGTGGATGGTAAACAATAAGATATTAATGGCCCTTAATGGCTGGAAATTTCTGCCCAGCCTTTGGAATGCCCTAGTAGGATCTGCACAATAACTGTTGCTGCTTTGAATTCAGGCAGAGCAAGCTGCAATTTTTGTAGTAGCTGGTTGCAGGCAAAAATGCCCTTGGGTGCAGTGACTTTGGGGGCAGCAGTATGCCTTGGTTTATGACTCAGCTTGCCTCCAATGTGCTCTATTTCTAGGTCTGTAAATAACCAGATATTATAAAAAAAAAGATGGTAGGTTTACAGTGTTTTCTTATTACCAGGAAATATACCTTGTAAAGATGCCATTCCCGGAATGTCCTACTGTTTAGGAAGTGAGCTGAGTCACCCTCTCTCTCTCTCTCTTTTGTAACAATATCATAACGAGCTGCCATTGCATACATTCATGTTGAAAAGGATCTGCTACACTTCCTTCAATAGAAAGTTGCTTGTCGCAGGGTTTGGTTTTGTTAAAAAAATGCTTCATACCACGGAAAGGGCTGCTTGTTAATTACAGAGTATACACATGCATAGCTAATGCTTGTAGATTAATAAAATGCAGGAGCATATGCTCTGTCAGTGAAACGATATCATTTGAATTGCAGTGGCGGAGCCTGAGCCCAGCAAATAATGATGCCAGCTGTTGCCAAAACCAACTCATACAAAAAATATATATAATCCGTTCAAGCTCAGCATTAAAACAACGGTGTTGGATCTGAGACGAGAAGGCAACGCTTGCCCGCCACTCCCTTTTGCAAAAAGTCAATACTACCTCACAGAAGCAGCTCCAGCCTTGGAGTGATATGTGGGGGAAAGGGAGATTTTTGACAAAGCAAAAATAAAGAAATCACAGTATTATCTCATAGTTTTGCAGCAATGGTGAGGAACTGGGAGTGATTAAGGATAGGGTTTTTTAAGAAATGCCCTGTTCTTGTTCCTTATGTTCCGCAATAACATTAAAAAAAAAAATCTACCCACATTATTATAAATATGCATGTGCAACTTGTTTATATGACAAATGCACAAGGCTTTTTAAAAAATGTCTCATTTCCCACAGAACTGGCACTGAGGGGCTCTGGTCCAACTTCCCACTGCTCAGACAGTGGAGCTGTCCAGCAGTGTGGGGGGTGTTCTTTCAGACCAAGGATGCTGAGATAGCCTGGGAGCTGTCCAGGGAAGTTAAAGAAACCAGACATTTCAAGTCAGAGGAATGGACAGGAGGAAGTGTTGCGCCAACAACAGCTAGGCATCAGTGGAGTTGCTTTAGAGCTGCCCCACCTAGAGCACCAGCAAAGTCTTGATCCAGAGTGAGCTCTCTGCGAGAAGTGAGGTTATACAAGGAACCAGGCAAATGGCCTTCTCGGTAGTGGCGCCCGCCCTGTGGAATGCCACACCCCATCAGATGTCAAGGAAATAAACAACTATCTGACTTTTAGAAAACATCTGAAGGCAGCCTTGTTTAGGGAAGTTTTTAATGTTTGGTGTTTTATCATGTTTTTAAAATTCTGTTGGGAGCCGCCCAGAGCGGCTGGGGAACCTAGCCAGGTGGGCAGGGTATAAATATATTATTATCATCATCACCACCACCATCTCTAGTGCTCTTTCCTCTAAAGCAGCGTTCTCAACCTGTGGGTCCCCAGATGTTGTTGGAGTACAACTCCCATAATCCCTGATCCCTGGCCTTGCTAGCTAGGGGTGATGGGAGTTGTAGTTCAACACCATCTGGGGACCCACAGCTTGAGAAAGGCTGCTCTAAAGGAAATCAAGTTGCAGTGCTATCCTTAGAGAGTTGGGGCCTATGCAACAGGATATCGCTCTCCTATCCACTTCTATGATAAGTGAGAAGTTTTGAGGATGGCAGATTCTTATTTAGTTTTTCTATAATGACATACACACACACACACACACACACACACACACACACACTTAATCAGGGATAGCCAACATGCTGCCCTCCAGATGTTGTGGAATGCAACTCCCATCATCCCTGACCATGGGCCGTGCTGGCTGGGGCTAATGGGAGTTGGAGTCAACAACATCTGGGGGGAACCACATTGACTGCCCCTGATATATATATCACATAAGTCTTGGGCAGTTGCTTCTTGCTTCCTTTAGGAGCAGACTGACCTCCCTTCTCTGTCTTCCTGTCAGCCTAGTTTGGCAGAGGAGAAATAACTCAGCCATCCTCTTCTGCATCTCCTTACCTTACCTTCCTCTGTGGCTTATCATATGGAGCCTAGCGCTTTCCAAGCCTCTTATCAACCCTGCATGCAGCCCATCTTGGCTGATTAGTATTTGGGCTACTCATGAACAAACAGCTATTCTCATTTGCAGACTTAATTACAACCCCCCCAACTATTTCTCCATTGTCTTTCCAAGCAACGTGGGGTGTGTCCTCTCCAGTAACCATTAAGCCTCATCGCAGAAATCTCAAGTGACCATTAGCAAGCAATTAATCACAACGTCCATCCGACAGCTACTGCAATATGATATGCCAGTTAACTTTTTCAGCACCGAAAGTGAGCAAATGCCATAAAACAAGTTGCAGATTCATTTTCATATAATAATATGTTTTTAAAGTGAAATCAGAACATAAACTACAATGGTCAGATCCATTAAAGATAACAGCCAAGGACTGCATCAGATTTGAGCCAGAGACTTGAGAGATAATTAGCTAATGTGGTCCATGAGATGGAGCCTTTCTGCATTATTGGAAAAATATGTGCACTAACCACATTTTTCCTAATGCTACCCAGGAGTGCCAACAGCATGATAGCTTCTCACCCAATAAGAAGAGCCTGATGGATCAGACCAAAGCCCAGCAATCTGTTATCGCAGTGACCGGTCAAGTTGCCTGTGAGAAGCCCCCAAGCAAAACTACACTCTTGTAAACATGAATCCCAACAACTGCCAGAAAGAGGCTTACTACCTCTGATACCAGAGTTAATATAGACACTATGTGGATGCCGTCATGGATTGTCTAGCTTAAACCAACTTACAGACCAAATGTGGACAACTGTATGCTACAGTACAGGTGAACAGGATTTCAACCTCTCTTCCCCAGAGCTGGCTGAGGTCTCCCCACCCAACTCTCTTTGCAATTTAATAGGCAGTTTATGTCAGCCCTGGATGTAGGTTTGTATTTCTATTCACAGGCAATCTTTAGTAGCGTGTGTTAAGTACATGCCATATATTTAAAGCACATGGCTTTTCCCCCACCTGCAAATCCTGAAGGAACTGTAGCTACCCATCATGGAGCTACAATTCCCAGAATTTACAACATACTATAGTTCCTAGGATTCTTTGGGTCCTCTATCCCAGCATGGCCTGAAAGCACAAGATGCAGCCACTCTGATGAAGGTTCGAAGCTGATCAGGCCACCTGTTTGTTGCCTTGAATACCCGGGTGGAAGAAAGATGGGATTATAATGATATTAACTATTCAAGGTGCACGATCCCTGTCCTCCTTGGTAGCTGGCTACTGTTGGCATGCAACCAAGGAAACAGGGGCAATTAGCAGGCCCCCAGCTAGCTCCAGCCCACTGGCCGGTGTGCCGGGCAAACCCCAGTTCTTGGTGCAGCATGAATCTGCGACCTGAGCTTCAGAAGCTAGGGCATGCTACTCAGCAGAGTAAACACTGCGCAACAGAAGTAGCAGGAGAGGCTGTGTGAGCATATTTACAAGCAGTTTATTCAGCATACATCAGGACAAAAGGAAATATGTCTGATCTCCTTTGTGTCCAAAGCAAGACAGCTAAAGCAAAAGCTATACACAAACGGAAGTTCCCAGCAAGCTGTGCTGGAGTGTAAACAGACATGTGACACACAACAATCATGCCTGTTCCTTAAGGTGGAAATGGAATATCCCAACAGTTACTACACAATAGTGAAAACAATCCAAATTGCAGTCATGCATCTTGCTTTCTCCCATGCATTGCCCCTCCTCTGGATAGCAGCCATAGGGCTGGACCCAGGCTTAGTCATACATACAATGGTCTTGTGGAAGTCAGCTCAGCCAACCTGAGCCTTGTTAGTTTGAATCAGCCTGCTCTAAGCCTCTCCTGGTATGCCCCACAGAGAAATTTACGGTCTTCAAATAAAAACATCTTAAGGTCCCAGGCCACAGAGAAGTTAGGCTGGCCTCAACGAGAGCCAGGGCCTTTTCGGCTGTGGCTCCGATCTGGTGGAACACTCTGTCACAAGAGACCAGGGCCCTGCGGGACTTGACATCTTTCCGCAGGGCCTGCAAGACAGAGCTGTTCCACCAGGCCTTTGGCCAGGGCACAGCCTGACTCCCTCCCTCGGCAATCTTCGCGGAGCTCTGGCCCAATGGTTGCTAGTGCCTTGAATTAATTAATTTTTATAATGAATGATTTTAGAATGTTGTTTATGTTGTACTTTTGTACTGTTTTATTGTTGTTAGCCGCCCTGAGCCCGGCTTCGGCTGGGGAGGGCGGGATATAAATAAAATTTATTATTATTATTATTATTATTATTATTATTATTATTATTAGCATGACTGCAGTCACGAAATTAAAAGACGCCTGCTTCTTGGGAGAAAAGCAATGACAAACCTAGACAGCATCTTAAAAAGCAGAGACATCACCTTGCCAACAAAGGTCCGTATAGTTAAAGCTATGGTTTTCCCAATAGTGATGTATGGAAGTGAGAGCTGGACCATAAAGAAGGCTGATCGCCAAAGAATCGATACTTTTGAATTCTGGTGCTGGAGGAGACTCTTGAGAGTCCCATGGACTGCAAGAAGATCAAACCTATCCATTCTGAAGGAAATCAGCCCTGGAATGACAGATCTTGAAGCTGAGGCTCCAGTACTTTGGCCACCTCATGAGAAGAGAAGACTCCCTGGAAAAGACCCTGATGTTGGGAAAGATGGAGGGCACAAGGAGAAGGGGACGACAGAGGACGAGATGGTTGGACAGTGTTCTCGAAGCTACCAGCATGAGTTTGACCAAACTGTGGGAGGCAGTGGAAGACAAGAGTGCCTGGTGTGCTGTGGTCCATGGGGTCACAAAGAGTCAGACATGACTAAACAACTAAACAACAACAACAAAGCATGACTAAGCCTGGATCCACCCCATTTACATTTCCCCCTCCAAGGGTTAATATTTAATCTATTGTCTTCTGATGCAAAAGTCTGGAAGAAATCAGTTTAGAGACAGCTAAACTCAATGGAATGGAAATAACTTAGTAGTTTAAGGCCCTGTTTGCACTATAAATGTAAAGCGGTATCATATCACCTTGAACAGTACAGTGGTACCTCGGTTTAAGAACAGTCCTGTTAACAAACTATTCGGTTTACGAACTCTGCAAAACCGGAAGTAGTGTCCTGTTTTGCGAACTTTACCTCGGTCTAAGAATGGAATCCGAACAGTGGAAAGGCACCGGCGGCAGAAGGCCTCATTAGGGAAAGCGTGCCTCGGTTTAAGAACGGTTTCAGTTTAAGAAGGGACTTCCGGAATGGATTAAGTTCATAAACCGACGTACCACTATAATGGCTTGCCCCAAAGACTCCTGGGAGCTGAGGTGTTATTAAGGGTGCTGAGAATTGTTAGGAGACCCCTGTTCCCCTCACCAAGCTACAATTCTCAGAGTGATTTAACAGTCGATCTCTCTTCCCAGGGAAACTCCTTGGGGGTTCTTTGGGGGAAGCCATGGCTGCTTAAAGTGATATAAAACTGCTTTAAATGTATAGTGCAGATGGGCCTTAGGTCCTTAATGTGGATGGAGTTAAAAACTGATGGCACCATTTGCAGACTTTTAAAAAGAATTGGAGACTCATTTTACACAGCATGGTGTGGATTCACTTCTTTTGTGTAAACCACAACAACAGCCGCACAATCGTGCAAACTGAAAATGCTTGTGTTTGGAAACTTTAACAAGGGAAATTACTGGTCACAAGAAAAACTGTAGGATGCTTGGGTTCTCTTCTGTGACGTATCAGACTCTTCCACACAATATGTGAAGAAAATGCAAGCAATTATTACAGAGGAGTAGAATGTACTGTTACTCCGTCCATATTGTCCTTTCTAAAACTGTAACCCTCTGAAGTGGCCTGCTATTTCAACTGAATTTCTTCTGTTTGTTGCATTATGTTATCATGTTAATATGTGCATATAATTTAAAAAAAAGAACATAGGAGCATAACACGTATGTTGGATCAGGCTGGGATAGACCCCTACCATGAAACCCTGCAAATCTGTTCTGCCAGTCAGTGTACTAAGTTAGGTAGACCAATGATCTGACTCAGTACAAGGCAGATTCCATTGTACATCCTATAGCCAAAATGATATAAATGTTAAGAGTCAAATGCACAGTATTAGGGCAACTGCAAGTCTGGGTAATGGGAGACGCACTACAAACAACTGGGAAGACTAGCCTGGACTGCCTCTTGTTGCAGACACAGGCTTCTCCAAAAGAAACAAACTCCATTTTTCGGAGAGATTTTTGAATAAAGCTTTCGAGCCAATAAAAAGGGAGCCTAGAGATGCTGGAAGCAGCCAGGAAAATGGCCAGATCCTTCCTTTATACAGTGGTACCTTGGTTCTCAAATGGCTTGGTACGCAAACAACTTGGAACCCAAACGCAGTTTGTGAACCTTTTTCGGAAGCCAAATGTGTTTCGTTTTGAGTGTTACGCTTCCATTTTGAGTGTTATGCTGAGGTCTGTCTGTTTTTGCTATTTATTTTGCATTTTTGTTTTTGCAGCTCTTTTTTGTGTGTGTTTGTAACTGTGTGGAACCCAGTTCAGCTACTGATTGATTGTGTGACTGCAGTACATTCTTTGCTGCTTTCATTTTATGGATCAATGGTCTCGTTAGATAGTAAAATTCATGTTAAATTGCTGTTTTAGGGGTTGTTTTTAAAAGTCTGGAACGGATTAATCCATTTTGCATTACTTTCTATGGGAAAGCGTGCCTTGGTTTTGGAACAATTTGGTTTTGGAACAGACTTCTGGAACGGTTTAAGTTTGAGAACCAAAGTACTACTGTATACTGTATTGGCCCGAATATAAGCTGCACCTTTAAAATTGGATGGGAGAAACAAAACAAAAAAATAACCAAATATAAGTCGCTTCATTCCTCACTGCTCCTGGCTGCACACTGGGCAGGGTTGAGGGTGGTGAGCCGCACTGTGTTGCTGTGGCCTTTCCCTTCCCGGCCTTGGGGGAGAGGATGGGGGACTATGTGCGGGGCGGGTGCTGCTTTGCCGCACTCCTGGCGCTGTTTGCCCCTTGCTCCTGGCTGCATAACGTAAGGTAGCGAATATAAGCCGCACTTTAACTTTTCACGGTCGGAATTGGGGGGAAAAGTGAGGCTTATATTCAGGCCAATATGGTATATTTCCCAATCTGTTAGCTGTAGCTTTTCAAACAAGCATTTCCTGGCATTCTCCTCTGGGTACACAGCAAAGGAAGTCGAACCACAGCAAGTGTGATGGCCTGGGATTCCGATTCGGAGGATGAAACAGAGGAATCCCAGCCTGCACAGGAGTCCCCGCCTCCAGGGCCGGCTGAACTGGGGCAAGGCCTAGATGCTGAAGAGCCTGCACCTGTGGCAGTGCATCAGGAGCTGGCCCCAGGTGAAGTCCTTCTGGCCCCAGAGGGGCTTGATGACTCAGTGGCCACAGGTGAGCCTCCTCCAGGGCCCAGTAACCCTTCGGCCTCTCCTGATCTGCAGAGGCTTAGGGCAGAGAGGCGAAGGGAACTGGTTGCCCCCAGGAGGAGTGCTCGCCTTAAGGCCAGAGGAGGCGGGGCTCCTGGGGGTCGGGACCGCCCCTGACCTTAGAAGAGGATAAAAGCCCAGTCAGCCCGGCCCCAGGTTGCGGGAGCAACGTCGTTGTTGGCTTCGGACCTTCCTGTGTTCCTGATCCCTGCTCGGCCTCCTGTTCCTGACTATCCGGTACTCCTGTTCCCTGCTCGGCCTCCTGTTCCCGTCCATCCGGTGTTCCTGTTACCTGCTCAGCCTTCTGTTCCAGCGTTCCTGTTCCCCGCCCGGCTCTCTGCATCGGACCTCGCCCCTCTTCGTGTGGACTCTGCTACACCCACGGTACCTTACCCCCGGGACCAGCACAGTTTGCTCCCGCCACACCCGCACTCCCCCTTCGTAGGGGTGCGTTCGGGAAGAGTCAGAGGCCATGGCTGACCAGGCGGCTGCACTGGTGGCTTTGGCCCAGGAGAACCAGGCCTTGACTCACACCGTGCAGCAGCTCAGTGACGCGGTTGTGGCACTTCAGCAACGCTTGGAAGCCCTACCGGCTCCTGGGGCCGACGCCCCGGCTCCTGGCAAGTACCCAGTGGCTTTGCCTGAGAAATTTGATGGAGCCCCGGCCAGCTTCCCCATGTTCCTGGCCCAGGCCAAGCTGTATATTCAGGGGCGAGCCCGGAACTTTCCTGACGACCGCACCAAGGTGCACTTTTTGATTAGTTTGTTAAAGGACCAGGCGGCCAAGTGGGCGTTGCCGCTACTCAGGCAAGACTCCCCCTTGCTGGCAGACTATACGGGGTTTTGCAATCGTTTGGAGGCCGCGTTCGGCAACCCCCAGAAAGGGAGTCAAGCCAACCGGGCGATTCGGCGTTTGAAACAGGGCAAGTCCACGGTGGCCGCATATACCACGGAGTTTCGGCTGTTGGCACAGGACTTCACCTGGAATGATTCGGCACTGCGGGACCAGTATCTCGAAGGGCTTTCGGACGAGGTACTGGACCAGTTGGCCACAATGGAACGCCCCACCACGCTAGACACTCTCATTCAACGGAGTCTACAAATAGACGACCGGTTGGAGGATCGTCGTCAGGCCCGGGGTCGCCGACACTTCCAGTTCACGGCACCAGCTTTTTCCGGCAGCCCCACGGTCACAACTGATTTAACGGAGGAGCCTATGCAGCTCGGGGCAGTGCGGCCACGCCTTTCCCCCGCAGAGAAGGCGCGGCGTCGGGAGGGAAATCTCTGTCTTTACTGTGGCGGAAGTGGACACTTCGCTCGGTCCTGCCCTGAGAAACGCCAGCCGCAGGGAAACCGCCAACCCCAGTAGCTGATGGCCCTAGCTACCGGGGGTCCCAAACCGCGCAGAATGGGCCTGCACCAATGGACTTGCAACATCTTATGGTTTTGGTACGTTTATACCCTCCAGGTGGGCCCTGGATCCTCACCCATGCTTTGGTAGATTCAGGGGCAACCCGCTCCTATATGGACGCTGCTTTTGCCGCCCATCATCAGGTGCCACTTCGGAACAAGCCAGTACCGGTCCAGGTGGAAGCGATTGACGGACGACTTCTGCGTTCAGGTGCCGTTACTCAGGAGACCCAGCCCCTGGTCCTGTGTTTCCAGCAGCACCGGGAGTTGCGAACTTTGGACATTGCCTCTATGCCCCGCTTCCCCCTGGTGCTCGGGATGGACTGGCTGGAAGCCCACAACGTTCAGATTGACTGGGTCAAACGCACCGTGCACTTCCCAGACCCATGTTCCCATGCTCAATCCGGGACGCTGGCGGCCGCGCCCTCAGAGGAGGCAGCACCCACGCTCCCAGCCGTGTATCAGGACTACCAGGACGTGTTCGAGGAACGGGGGGCAGACCAGCTGCCGCCACATCGGCCTTTTGACTGCGGCATAGACCTCCAACCCGGAGCGCCTTTACCAGTGAGTCGCTTATATTCTCTAACAGAGCCAGAGCGCGAGGCTTTGCAGGACTTCTTGCGCAAGAACCTGGAGCGTGGGTTCATTAGGCCTTCCACCTCGCCTACCGCGGCACCAGTGCTTTTCGTTAAGAAGAAATGTGGGGAACTCCGCCCTTGCCATGATTACCGAGCCCTGAACAAAATTACCGTCCCAGACCGGTACCCCTTGCCCCTTATCTCGGAGCTGCTGGAGCGGGTGCAAGGGGCACAGGTGTTCACCAAGCTGGACCTCCGGGGGGCCTACAACTTGATTCGGATCCGAGCCGGGGATGAGTGGAAGACAGCGTTTGGGACCCGGTACGGGCAGTTCGAATATTTGGTTATGCCTTTCGGTTTGTGCAACGCGCCTGCTGTGTTCCAACGCTACATCAACCACGTGTTTCAGGACTTGTTAGACAAGTACGTGGTGGTGTATTTGGATGACATACTGATTTACTCCCGTGACCCGGCTCGCCATGAGGGACATGTCCGGACCGTGCTGCAGCGCTTGCGGGAGCACCGTTTGTACGCAAAGCTCAGCAAGTGCGAGTTCCATCAGCGGACTGTGGACTTCCTTGGTCACTGGCTCTCTCCGGATGGGGTGCAAATGGACCCAGGGAAGGTGACAGCGGTTCAAGAATGGGCGGCACCCCGGAACCGCAAGGACCTACAACGTTTCCTGGGGTTCGCCAATTACTACCGGACCTTCATCGCTGATTATGCTCATCGCACCACCCCGTTGACCCGGCTACTGCGCCCAAAGACACCGTTTTCCTGGGACAAGGAGGCAGAGGAGGCGTTTCAGGGGTTGAAGGCCTGTTTCCAGAGGGCACCAATCTTACAACATCCTGACCCCTCGCGACCCTTTGTGGTGGAGACCGACGCCTCCAGTACGGCTCTCGGTGCCGTCTTGTCTCAACAGATTGATCCTGAAGCGCCACTCTTACCCTGTGCCTTCTATTCCCGCCAGCTCCTACCAGCGGAGCGTAACTATACTGTGTGGGAGCGGGAACTACTGGCCATCAAGGTAGCCTTTGAGGTCTGGCGCCACCATCTTGAGGGGGCACGACATCCGGTGGAGGTGAGAACCGACCACCGGAACCTGGAGTACCTCCAGACCACCCGCAAGCTGAACCAAAGACAGATCCGGTGGGCGTTGTTCTTTTCCCGGTTCCAGTTTCGGATCCGCTACATCCCTAGCTCTCAGAATCAGAAGGCGGATGCTCTGTCCCGGAAACCTGAAGACAACGCAGACACGGTACAGCAAGCAGAACCCACCACGATCCTACCTCCGGCTGCATTCCTGGCCACCCAGGAGGCGCAGCCACTGCAGGTTCGGGTGCGGGAACAGCAGCGGGTCGACGCTTGGGCCCAGGAACGACTCCAGGAGATGGCTGAAGGGTCCAGCCCACAGTATCCGGGGCTGGTCCTGCATCAGGGCCTTCTGCTGCACCACGGTCGTCTGTACGTCCCGCCAGGGCCACTACGGCTGGAGGTTCTCCGGATGGCCCATGATGCCCCAGCAGCGGGGCACTTTGGACGGTATCGGACCACCCATCTGGTCAGTCGTGAGTTTTGGTGGCCCCGCCTGAAGGCTGACGTGGCTCGCTACGTTGCTGGTTGTGATGTCTGCCGCCGCGCCAAGGGACCTACCGGGCGACCCCCCGGCCTACTTCAGCCATTGCCAGTTCCACCGCGCCCTTGGCACACGGTTTCGTTGGACTTTGTAGTGGACTTACCCTCGTCTCGTGGCTGTACCTGCCTTCTGGTTTTCTCCGACCATTTCACCAAGATGGTGCACTGCGCTCCCTGTCCATCTGTACCCACAGCCAAGGAAACTGCTCAGCTGTACCTTCAGCATGTCTTCCGCCTGCATGGACTACCTGAGCGCGTGGTGTCCGACCGGGGCGTTCAGTTCACATCCCGGTTCTGGCGAGCATTACACCAGACCCTCGGGACAGAGGTCTGCCTCTCGTCAGCCTACCACCCACAGACCGATGGCCAGACGGAACGGGCGAACGCGGTGCTGGAGCAGTACCTCCGGTGTTACTGCAGCTACCAGCAGGATGACTGGGTCGACCACCTGGCATTGGCGGAGTTCGCCTATAACAACGCGGTGAATGCGTCCACCCAGCAGACCCCGTTCCAGGCCAGTTATGGTTATCATCCACGGCTGTTTCCAGAGGTGCTGCCGGCATCCGCGGTCCCGGCGGTGACGGAGTGGCTTCAAGAGCTCCAGTCCCAGCAACAGCTTTTGGTGGAGCAACTGCACCAGGCCAAGGAAGCGTACAAAGCCCAGGCCGACCGCCACCGCCAGGTGGGGCCGGAACTTCGCATCGGTGACCTGGTTTGGCTCTCCACTCGCCATCTCCACCCCTCTCGACCTTCGCGGAAGTTGGACGCCCGCTTCACCGGCCCGTTCCCTATCGTAGACCAAGTCTCTCCTGTGGCATTCCGTCTCCGGTTACCCGCAACCCTGAAGGTTCACCCGGTCTTCCACAGGTCCCTTTTGAGTCCGGTGGCCCCACCCGATGAGTTCCACCCGAACCGTCCCCAACCGCAGCCAGTGTTGGTTCGGGGAGAGCCTGAGTACGAGGTGGAACGCATCCTGGACTCCCGATACCGCAGGGGAAAGCTGCAGTATCTCATTGACTGGAAGGGGTACGGACCGGAGGACCGTTCCTGGGAACCAGCGGCCAACGTCCACGCACCTGCCTGCCTCCGAGAGTTCCATGCGACGTACCCCGGCAAGCCGGGTCCGGACCCTCGGTTGAGGGGGGGGCCTGGGAGGGGGGATGGTGTGATGGCCTGCGATTCCGATTCGGAGGATGAAACAGAGGAATCCCAGCCTGCACAGGAGTCCCCGCCTCCAGGGCCGGCTGAACTGGGGCAAGGCCTAGATGCTGAAGAGCCTGCACCTGTGGCAGTGCATCAGGAGCTGGCCCCAGGTGAAGTCCTTCTGGCCCCAGAGGGGCTTGATGACTCAGTGGCCACAGGTGAGCCTCCTCCAGGGCCCAGTAACCCTTCGGCCTCTCCTGATCTGCAGAGGCTTAGGGCAGAGAGGCGAAGGGAACTGGTTGCCCCCAGGAGGAGTGCTCGCCTTAAGGCCAGAGGAGGCGGGGCTCCTGGGGGTCGGGACCGCCCCTGACCTTAGAAGAGGATAAAAGCCCAGTCAGCCCGGCCCCAGGTTGCGGGAGCAACGTCGTTGTTGGCTTCGGACCTTCCTGTGTTCCTGATCCCTGCTCGGCCTCCTGTTCCTGACTATCCGGTACTCCTGTTCCCTGCTCGGCCTCCTGTTCCCGTCCATCCGGTGTTCCTGTTACCTGCTCAGCCTTCTGTTCCAGCGTTCCTGTTCCCCGCCCGGCTCTCTGCATCGGACCTCGCCCCTCTTCGTGTGGACTCTGCTACACCCACGGTACCTTACCCCCGGGACCAGCACAGCAAGCCAGAAAAGGGAGCTGAACAAGGGCTCCAGGTATTTGTCAGTCGGAATGAGACTGTGTGCATGTCTCTAGCACACTTTCTCTTCTCCACCCACAGGGGAGGAGGAGGCTATGATGGTGGCTAGCTTGAGTACTGTGTGAAGGATCGCTCAAGGCCTACCAACAAAAGAACATCTGTGTTCCCTTAATATGGAGGTGGCTGGTGCCTCTTGGGACTGGCGGGGTGGAAGACAGGGAGCCGAAAGAGTAGGTGCAGCCAGAGCCAATGAAAGGAACAACAAACACCTTCAAGTTTTCTCCCCACCTTCTTCCCTGATGAGTTCTACAGTGGCAACACAGACACTAAGGAAGAATGGGAACCTGACAGGCAATGCCTTTGCTTGGACAACTTGCAATTAAGAAGGTGGGCAGATGAGGGCCAGCAGAGCAAAAAAAAACCCCATCTTTTTAATTTTATTTGCATACCACCCTGCACCCGTAGCTACTGCTTATAACCTGCCAATAAACCCAATCGGAAGCATGGCTGCTGCAGTAAGGAATGGAATCTCAAACTGCCGGATGCGGACAGACAGCGAGCAGTCCTGCGGCTCCCCGGTGGTGAGCGGCGACCCAAAGGAGGACCACAACTATAGCAGTGCCAAATCTTCCAACCACCGGAGCACGTCGCCCATGAGTGACTCCATTTCCTCTTCCTCCGCCGACGACCATTACGAGTTTGTCACTAAAGGCAGCCGGGACAGTAGCGAGGGCAGCGAGGGCAGCTTCCACAGCCACGAGAGCCATAGCGAAGCGGAAGAGGAGGACAAAAGGCAGAGCTCCCGGAAAGAGACCAAGGATTCTTTAGCTGATAGTGGCTACGCCTCTCAGCACAAGAAACGTCAGCATTTGCTGAAGGCAAAAAAAGTACCGAGTGACACGCTGCCTCTTAAAAAGAGGCGTACAGAGAAACCCCCCAAGAGCGGCGACGAGGAGATGAAAGAAGCGGCTGGATCGCTCCTGCACTTGGCAGGAATACGGTCTTGTTTGAACAACATCACCAATCGGACGAACCTGCCTCGGCAGTTGGTACTTGCAAGAGGCTGGGGGAGAGACTTGTCCTCATGGCTCTCCTCAACATTTGCCTTTTGGTCCTGCCAGCCTCCTTTGGAGGAGAGGTGTGGGAGCCAGCTGTACATCATGCATCCCTCACCTCTGAACTGTATGTATGCCAGGCTCTTTGGAGGGCAGGTAGACCAGTACCAAAAACTTTATTGCCGGTTAACTTTTGTTTTCGTTTTGCATTCATGTACGTAAGCCTAGATTGCTTGGATTTATTCTGTGTCTGCTAAACTGTTGGTTTTTTGTAATTTTGAAGTTACTGACATGTTCTGTAACTTTTATATTTGTAATTCTATTTTAATGTTTTGGGTGTTTGCTGTCAGCCGATTTGGGCACAGCTTGTGGAAATGTGGCATATAAGTGCAACCAGTCAACCCATAGGATTCACTAGCTAGCTACTCGAGTGTAATGGTATTTTAAATGCCATCAGACAAAGAAAGAAACTCATTTATCAATTTTTATTGTATTACCTGTTTTCTCCTGAACACGTTGAGGGAGCAATGACAAGTCAATGAAAGCAGGATCGTAGCTTGCTGCTCCAGCCCCCGGAGCAGCGGGGGTTGGGCGAGCCACCCAGAGGGGTGGGGCAATCCATGCATGGGGCACTGCGGTGATCCATCCATGGGGGCTGCGGCAATCCGCCCAGGGGGGCGGTGCGGTGCCATGCGGTGAGCTGCCCACAGAGTCTGCCTAGTAGACGCAAGCCCCATGCTGCCATTTTGGGCAGCACGGGGTCCAAGCCACCACCTCACTCCCAGGAGAGATTCGTGGCTCAGGCACACTGCAGGCCAGGTGGTAAGTTCTGCCCTCCACGGTGTGCCATTTTGTCATCCCCTCACCCAGGGCGGTCTGCACCCCCCCTTCCTACGCCCCTGAATGAATGCATACAATGGTATGAAGCACACAATACCTGCCACCACAGTTTGAAATTCAGTATTCTGGGCCCTCTTGGCTTTTGGAAAATGGAGCCCACTTGAAGAATTTGGAAGGAGATAATTCAAGCAGTTGCTAGATCTAGAATAGGCATAACTACAGTATCTATATCCTGTATACTAACAGGAAACTCATTTGCTGAGTGCCAATCCTTACGCAACCAAAACAGCACCATTCATGCACAAGAACATACTCCTTAAGGGGATAAGCCCCCAAAAGAGTCCAACGAGGAGTGAGCCTGCTCAGTGACCATGGGATGATGATTGACTGTTGGAGGAGGAATGGGAAACTGGGTGGTGGTGGAATGGAGTCTCTTAGAAGATGGCATGGCTGGCTGGCTGGAACTCTGAACAGGAGCCCTTGACACTTCAACATTTTGTTGCTGGGCCCACTTGTAATTGGAAGGCAAACAAGTGAATAAGAAAAAGGACCAGATGAAAGGAAGCAACAAAGAAATGCGGTGAGCAAGAGTCTCAGTAGGAGGGAAAGCGAGCTGTGATGTAGGGGGTGGGAAATAGGAAGCACCACATTTGAGGAAGAAAAGTGTGAGTAAAATAAAATAAAATTAAATCACTGAATCATAAGATGTTTATGACCACAAAAGGTATATCCCATCTACTTAGATTTTAAAAATGCATGAAGATGATCCTTTCTGCGAAGGAGCTCTCGCAGCCAAAAATACATTATACAAAAATCAATATTCATCACCATGGGTTAGGCAATGGATGGTGAATCACCCTGCTGGTGTCTGTCTGTATGAGAATAGACTTTCTTTTCTTGGAGGCTGCATACATGCAAAATGTGATCCATGTGTAATAAAGGAAAGACAGGCAACAGAAGAACAAGTCAGACCATAAGTGAATACTGAACTTGGACATATTTCAGTGAGGGGGAAAACTTTTATCTCTAATCTGAGGAAACTGGCATGAGGTTGGTGGGGATGGGCGACT
This sequence comes from Podarcis muralis, assembly GCF_964188315.1. NCBI lineage: Eukaryota > Metazoa > Chordata > Lepidosauria > Squamata > Lacertidae > Podarcis > Podarcis muralis. The sequence goes on from NC_135665.1 coordinate 52,109,204, forward strand.
CTTTGCAAAAATCGCTTGGCTGGCAAGCTGTACTAAATTCAGAGAAGTGCAAAACATGAAGGATTGTCATGCTTTGATTCTCCTACCATTTTGCAAGAATGCGAATGGCCTTCAAAGTTGAATTGAATCAGATTTCTTCCCCCCACCCATAGTGGCTGGTGCAGTGCAAATCTTGGACAACTCTGTGACAACAGAGGGTTGCCCAGCGATGGAACAATTTGCCAGTCTGTGTTTTGGGGAGTCTGAATATTCCTTTGTAAGTGGGCCCATCTTCATGAGTGAGCAACTGTGTACTCCCAGGGACCTAAACTGGTTTTAAATCAGGCATTCCAAGTTCATTCCCTTATGGAGAGACACCAAATTCTCAATGGAAGGACCCTGCTATCTGAAATGAGTTGGGTCTCTGTCTCCTAATTCCGGGGGGATGGCTGACTACATGTGCATATTAGAGGCAATGCAGGTTAGGGCAAAGGTAGGTGACTTTTTTCTGTTCAGGGTTGTGCTTCATCAGGTGGGATCCGTCAAGAGCCATATTCCAGTGGTACCCAATTATTTATCTGCTCACCACTCTCATGAAATTAGGTCAAGCACCTTATGAAAACAGGCTGAGGGCTATAGGTTGCCGATCCCACAGGTGAGAGCATCAGACTCACACAAAGGAGAGATCCATGTTCAGATTCCTACTTAGCAATAAACCTCAGCAGGTGGACTTGGAATAGTCGCTCTCTCTTTCAGCTTAGCCTACCTTGCAGCAATATTTTATATTTAAATAGTTTTGATATTTATTGTAAGCCACCCAGAGAACTTTATTCTGGGGGTGGGGTGTTGTACAAGCACCATTAAATAAATGAATAAGTGTGTGTGGGATTTTAGGCTGCTTCCATGACCTTTTCAGTCTCTAATGGGAGGCATCTTTGATAGAACACCCATCACAAAAAGGATTTGGAAAACTGAGCTTACTTTTCCCTCTTCCATTATTTGTTTTTCTCTCTTCTCTACCAATAGCCTACTTCCTTCAACTTCCAGAACATCATTGAAGCTGCCTTAAGGCAGGAGTGAGCAGACTTCAGACTTCTGGGATCTACTTTGTCTATTAGGAGAATCCCAAGATTCACCAAAACCAAAGACAGGTGCAAAAGACAAGGAACCAAAGAATTTTGCAGCAAGGAATTTATTTTGCTCTGTGTACCAGAACTTGGATGGAGTCCTTTCACACAAAAATCCACTCCTAGTTCTCGCTTTGAGAGTTTGCTTCCACCCCCTGCTCCATCTGAGCAGTGTAATTCGGGGCATGAGAGATTAAATTTTGTCACTGTTGTTGTTGTTAAACAATTGGGAGAAAAATGCTTGCAGAGCTACAGCAAATTAGAGACTACCAGTATATCCCAGTCTACATTTTGCTCACCTTTGTGGAGGGTTGAAAATTAAGATCTCCTGCTGGTTTTGACCAAAGAACAGTGCAAGGGATTTGAGGAGAAAGGGAATGGATTTAGCAGAACCCACACTATGGTCATAAATCTGCTTCTTCTTCCACTACCAAGTCCCTTCAACTGCCAGAGCAGCCACTGACCCCTTCGCTGGACTCAGCCATGAGAGGTGGATCTGTGTGAGCCTGGCGCCCTTTGGCTTGATCTGAAGTTTCAGCTGCCCATTCCATAAAGTAAGGTTGCTGTTCTATGCATGCCAACTTGGGAATATTTGAATTCAGTAGCAGTGCCTTCTGGGTAAACATGCATAAGGGTTAGGCTGTAGGTTTCATATGCAGCCCAACCCATTGGACAAATAAGGATTGGGACTATGTTGAAAGGGCAAGGAGTTTAACCCTTTCCCCCACCACCTCAATGACATTACAATCCTGATAACAACACACACACTTTTCCTAAAGCTGCTTTTGGCTTCCATTGGTCCCAGTACATTCCTATATTACTTCATGCCACAAATTGCAGCACTTCAGTTTATGAAATCTGAAGATGTTCCTTTGTTAGCCCTGGAACAGAATGGTGTGAAACAGCCATTAAAAGCCTTCTATGCTAAAGGAAGCGGTACTGGTGTACAGAAATCCATTACTGAATATACAGTTTGGGGAAAATTCAAGCTCAGATGAAGTTCCCAAACTGTCTCCTGTAACTTTCATAATGATAAAGCTTACCCATGTTAATAATCTTTGGGGACCTTTTCAAGGAAGAAACATCACAGTTTCTCTAGAATTATAGACTTTGTTAAGGATGACACTCTGGCTTAATTTGAAACATTAAGTGAACCATTACAATGCAGGGGAACATAATGTTTCCATCCATATTTCACATTAGGCATATTATTCAATATATAATGAGAGTGTTCAGTGATGGCAGAGTTCAGCTGAACTCCTCAGGAGCCATATATGGGAGGAACACTACCAACATTTTATATTCTTGTTGGTAGAAATAAAATAAAAAATGGTAGAAAAAAAGTGTCTAAGATGAAAGGGAAAATGTCCAAGACTTTTGGAAATATCAGAATCTATGTGGTTCTCAAAGGAAAACACTTTAAAGGGCTGCAATAATCAGGGGGCTGGGACCGGGACCTCAGGTCCGCAGTCTAGATGCGGCCCTCCAGTCCTCCCTATCTGGCCCTCAAGACTTTCCCCAGGCCACACCTCTCAGTGGCCCTGCTTCGCACCTTCCTTGAGTAATTTTACCTGGCTGGAATGCATCCTTGAACTCTGATAATGCTTCTTGCTTGCCTGCATGGAAAGGCATGTGTTGAGTGAGGGGGCAACCAAAATGGTCAAAGGCCTGGAAATGATGCCTTATGAGGAACGGCTAAGGGAGCTTGGCATGTTTAGCCTGGAGAAGAGGAGGTTAAGGGGTGATATGATAGCCATGTTCAAATATATAAAAGGATGTCACATAGAGGAGGGAGAAAGGTTGTTTTCTGCTGCTCCAGAGAAGCGGACACGGAGCAATGGATCCAAACTACAAGAAAGAAGATTCCACCTAAACATTAGGAAGAACTTCCTGACAGTAAGAGCTGTTTGACAGTGGAATTTGCTGCCAAGGAGTGTGGTGGAGTCTCCGTCTTTGGAGGTCTTTAAGCAGAGGCTTGACAACCATATGTCAGGAGTGCTCTGATGGTGTTTCCTGCTTGGCAGGGGGTTGGACTCGATGGCCCTTGTGGTCTCTTCCAACTCTATGATTCTATGAGTGGGTAGAAATTAACAAGATTAATTACCCACCCCTCACTAGAAGGTGGATACTGAGGAATACTGAGGAATGGGCACCGGGAGAAGCTGGGTTGGAGACTGGCTTGGAAGAAAGGATTTGTGATCTGGGGGAGTCAAGAGGTGAGCGTCAGAGGCAGGAGAAGCTGAAGGACTGCAGAATGAAGAACAGGTACAAGAGCCAGGTCAGGATGGTTATTTTTTGTATACCACAGCTGCTGCGAGGACTTCGTTGGCCAAAAATGGAAATCACAAGAAATTCCTACTACTGCGGAGTGGGAGGCGAAAGTGATGGATTATGAGGAGTTAGCCAAACTGACCGGCAGAATTCGGGACCAGGACGACCAGAAATTCCAGGATAATTGGAGTAAATTTACTGTTTATCTACAGGAGAACTGTAAAAACTTAAAGACGCTAGCAGGACTGAAGTAACTCCTACAATGTAGATAAGATGTTAAAAATTAAAATATTGGATTTGATAAGGGGTACCAGCTGAAGGGAAGGAGGGAAGTTGCAAGCTCAGCCGAGCAAAAAGGTTTATATGTTGGTGAATGTATTGTAAGAATGATTGTGTAAGGAAAATAATAAAAATTTATGGGGGGGGGGAGAAAAAAGAGAGCTAGGTCAGGCTGTGGCAGGAGGTGGGAGGAGGGGGGGAGACAGAAGTCAAGGGCTTCCACACTTCCTCCTCCTGCTACTCCCACCTCCCCTGCTCCACTGTCTCTCAGGACCAGGCTAGGACTGAAGAGGGAGGAGCAGGTGGAGGCTACATGCAGGAGTAGTCTTCGTCTGCTTGCATGCAGCTCAGGTGGGAGAGATGCAAAAGTTGAGGTTGGGGGCGGGGCCTCTCTGTTGCAACCACTTCCTCCCTGGGTGCACACCTAGGAGTAGCTGAGAGACGTGGGACTGATGGACATGCCTTTCCCTAACTTGGAAATGTACTTTCAACTATAAAGAGTTAATTCCTCACTCTGGACATGCCTTGCCTGAAAGCCCTGTGACATTTATGACTGTTTAAAATGGATGCGCTGCACATCGATCATGGTACCATCTACTCATTTAGCAGGTTACAGGGGAGAGAGGTTACACAATTTACATTCTATATGCACAGATTCCAGTCAAAATGGAATGACTTCTTGCAATCATCTTTTTTTCTGATGGGAATATCTCCATACCCTACTCTGGAATATAATAAATCATTATAGGTTGTTGATGTTGTTGTTTGTTAAAATCTAGCAGGAGAAATGGCTGAACCAGTCAGACTAGCCTCTTTGTAAAGTAATAGCCTTAGCTGGCCAGTTATGTGCTCTCATTAGCATCACTAAGGGTGAGCTATGTTGCCATAGTGACAGCTAAGTGATTATGTTCTCCAGGGAAGGGGTAAGCATTCCTCCACCCTTACCTGGCTGGATGCCACACCATCCTACAAAGGAGAACAATAAACCAGGGCTGTTAGATTTTGATGTCTGAGTTTTGGCTGATGATGGAGACGCAGACATTTCTTTGCGTGTCAAGACCCCGAAGCCACCCCCTCGTTGAGAAATAACACACACAAGGACACAAATATTGAGTTAATGTTATTGGGCAAATTTTGGCCACAACTTTATTGATTACAGAATGTGAGTGGTATTGGCTTAGGCACTGTATGGACCAGACTATATCTGACTCCTGCCCGCTGCGCAGGGAGTCTAGTAAAGGTAAACCACCGGAAGGGGGAGCCCCGTCGATGCATACCGACTTGAGCTCCCCCTTGTGTTCCCATCGGGGTCGTGTCATGGCCCTAGCCCCGCCCCAGGCTTTGGACAAGATCCACACCCCCAGATTCCTTTAACGGAATACCCTTAAGCTTGGAGGGGCAGGTGATGGCCACACCTCCCCTCTCCCATCATAAGGTCAAACAATGCCTAACTGCAACCCTAACAAAGTTGTGACGATTACTACGATGTAGGTGGAAACCAAATGCCCTGTGCCAATTTGCCAAGTGGAAAAATTCCTACCAAGCCCCTCAATGGCGACCAACCAAGGTCCATAGCAAGGCCAATGTCTAAAACCTGCAAAATAGGGAGGGAGGGTGGGTGATTGAGGAAGGGAGCCAAAGAGGAAGCCCTCAGACTCGCACCTCTGTTTAAATGGTCCCGGCCACGCCCCCCCGGCCAGAAGATTGGCTGGCTGGTCGCTGACGTAGCCAGGATCCCCTGGGCAACGCGGGACTACGTCTCCCACCCCCAGAAGAGAGTGGGTGGCCACGCGGTTCACAGCAACTCCTCCCCACGCGTAAGTGGAGCGGATTTCTCCAGACTGAACCCCAAGAGGCTTCCCTGCAGACTTAACAGGGAAGGAAGGTCTCTTGGTGTGTTAATACTGTGAGCCCTTCCATCCTATGCTCAGGTTGTATATATGTGTGAATAAAACCACAGGTACTTAAGTCTCCGCTGACCTTCATTGCAAGGACACCAAACCCTGGGAAAGTTCAGGCAACCTTGCTGATTTGGAGATTGAGGTGCACACAACCGTATGCACGTTATGATTCTGATCTCTTCTTTCTTTTTCATGTGGGTATATGTATGCAGTGTATGCAAATGTTATATTTGCTTCTTGACTCCAGGGCAGGTGCATGTAAAAGCCTGAATGTAGTGGAAGGAGACCGCAGAACCAGCCATCCCATTCATTGCAACAGGTGAAATTCATTATAAGATAGTCATTTGCTAGGCATAAGCGATTAGTGAGCTAGGCAGGTGTGTGTGTGTGTGTGTGTGTGTGTGAGAGAGAGAGAGAGAGAGAGAGAGAGAGAGAGAGAGCTCAGAATATGACTCACCAATTTGGAGTCTATTTTACACTGCACTGAAATTGTGTGTCATCTGAACTTTTTTCAGAACACGCCTTTGAACAATAACACCAGAATAAACACACAACACTTACCGTTTCTCATCACACATATTTCGAGATTATGATCAGGCTGATTAAAATATCTTTAACCAAAAGCACAAATGCCTTCTTTGCTTTTAAACCACAAAACCCACCAGAACCAAACTAACTACAGTTGTACCTCGGGTTACATACGCTTCAGCTTGCATACGCTTCAGGTTACAGACTCTGCTAACCCAGAAATATTACCTCGGGTTAAGAACTTTGCTTCAGGATGAGAACAGAAATCGTGCTCTGGCGGTGTGGTGGCAGCGGGAGGCCCCATTAGCTAAAGTGGTGCTTAGGTTAAGAACAGTTTCAGGTTAAGAATGGACCTCCGGAACGAATTAAGTACAGTGGTACCTCGGGTTAAGTACTTAATTTGTTCAGGAGGTCCATACTTAACCTGAAACTGTTCTTAACCTGAAGCACCACTTTAACTAATGGGGCCTCCTGCTGCCACTGCGCCGCCGTTGCATGATTTCTGTTCTCATCCTGAAGCAAAGTTCTTAACCTGAAGCACTATTTCTGGGTTAGCGGAGTCTGTAACCTGAAGCGTATGTGACCCGAGGTACCACTGTATAGGAACATAGGAAAGTGCCTTATATTGAGTCTGCCTGGCTCTGTAGTGCCTGCACAGGCTGGCAGCAGATCTCCAGGGTTTCAGGGCAGGGGTTTCTCCCTGGTCTACCTGGAGATGCCAAAGAATTGAACCAGACAGAGGGCCTTCTCGGTAGTGGCGCCCGCCCTGTGGAACACCCTCCTTTCAGATGTGCAGGAAATAAGCAGCTATCTTATCTTTAAAAGACATCTGAAGGCAGCCCTGCTTAGGGAAGTTTTTAATATTTAATGCTGTATTGTTTTTAACATTTGATTGGGAGCCGCCCAGAGTGGCTGGGGAAAATCAGCCAGATGGGCGGGGTATAAATAATAAATTATTATTATTATTGGCAGGCAGAATGGAGAGCCAGAGTACTGATGCTGTTGGGAAGAACATAAGAGCCTGCTGGCCATCTAGTCTAGCATCCTATTCTCCCAGTGGCCAAGCAGATGCCTCTGGGAACGCTGAACGTAGGACCATAACACAAGATCACTCTCCCCAGCTGTGGTTTTCAGTAACTGGTATTCAGAAGCATCACTGCCTCCCACCATGGGGGCAGAACATAGCCATTGTGGATAGTAGCCATCTCTTCTCCTCCATTAATTGTTCCAATCCTCTTAATGCCATTGAAGTTGGTTGCCATCACAGCCTCCTGCAGAAGGGAGTTCCATAGTTTAACTACGAGCTGCGTGAAGAAATACTTTTTTCATCTGTCCCGAATCTTTCAACATTCAGCTTCATTGCATGCTCACAAGTTCTCTATCCATTTTCTCCAAGCTATGCATATTTTTTTTAACTTCCACCATGCCATATGGTTTTCCCAGTATTGATGTATGGAAGTGATAGCTGGACCATAAAGAAGGCTGATCGCCGAAGAATTGATGCTTTTGAATTATGGTGCTGGAGGAGACTCTTGAGAGTCCCATGGACTGCAAGAAGATCAAACCTATCCATTCTGAAGGAAATCAGCCCTGAGTGCTCACTGGAAGGACAGATCGTGAAGCTGAGGCTCCAATACTTTGGCCACCTCATGAGAAGAGAAGGCTCCCTGGAAAAGACCCTGATGTTGGGAAAGATGGAGGGCACAAGGAGAAGGGGACGACAGAGGACGAGATGGTTGGATAGTGTTCTCGAAGCTACCAGCATGAGTTTGACCAAACTGCGGGAGGCAGTGGAAGACAGGAGTGCCTGGCGTGCTCTGGTCCATGGGGTCACGAAGAGTCGGACACGACTAAACGACTCAACAACAACAACAACAACATGCCATCTCTTACTGTTTTATGCTGTGTGAAACAGGCTTAAAAATCAATGGGCCGCTTTCTCTGACACCTTTTCTCTGATCCTAAAGAGAAAATAGCAGCGAGGATTTCATGAATGTCTTAAGCTTCTTTCATATGCCCAGCAAGAAATGTGGGAGTCCACGCGCTACAATTCCAGACTATAGAGTCATGAGTGCGGCTAATGTGATTGCATAGGCAGGGCCAATGACACCGGTCTTTCCCAAATGACGGAACTCTCCCTCCAGCAAGGAGGCAATTGTATGAGGAAGAGCCACATGACTGGACCCACCCATGTGATCTCATCCTGTACATGTGCACCTTTACCGTGTGGGGTGGCACTTTTACGGGAAGTGGCTCTCACACTGTAGACTGTGGTGCATGAGAACAGAGTCCTTAAATAGATACTGAGCCGTCTGGGCGTCAGTAGTAGTGGATTGTTGCTCACATAGAAAAGAGATGAAAACGTGGCACTTGAAATGGGAATTAGTATTTCTGCCACTTTAAGCTTTGAACTCACATTTTAAACCCCACAGGACCATGACTCGGTTTAAGCTCCTATGTGAAAATGCCTAGTTCCTAGTAAAGTTGCAAGTTGGAACTTGATCCCATCCTGAAGACCAAACCCTGTCCTTCTGCATCATAAGGAGGAAATAAAAGCCCTGATAGATTAGGCCTAGGGGAAAGTATTCTGTTCACACACTGCCCAACGAAGTGTCTGTAGAAAACACACAAACAGGACATGAACACAGTAGTACTCTACTGCTCATCTTCCACATGCTGAGAGACACAACCTGCCTCTGGCACACAGCCATCTGAAATAATAATAATAATAATAATAATAATAATAATAATAATAATAATAATAATAATAATAATTTTATTTATACCCCAGCCAGAGCCGGGCTCAGGGTGGCTAACACCAGTAAAAATCACAGTAAAATCACAGTAAAAACATAATAGGAAAAGAAAAAAACCAATTTAAAATACAGGTTAAAATGCAATTTAAAATGTAGCCTCATTTTAAAAGTAGCCCATAGATCAAAACCATAAGGGGAGGGAAACATAAGGGTGAGACTGAGTCCAAACCAAAGGCCAGGCGGAACAGCTCTATCTTGCAGGCCCTGTGGAAAGATGTCAAGTCCCGCAGGGCCCTAGTCTCTTGTGACAGAGCGTTCCACCAAGTCGGGGCCAGTCCTGAAAAGGCCCTGGCCCTAGTTGAGACCAATCTAACCACCTTGCGACCTGGGACCTCCAAAATGTTGTCATTTGTGGACCTTGAGGTCCTCCGCGGGGCATACCAGGAGAGGCAGTTCCGTACGTACATGGGTCCTAGGCCGCATAGGGCTTTAAAGGTCAAAACTAACAGATATTGATAACCTTTATCCTACATGAATTTGTTTAATCCATTTTTAAAGATGTCCAAGTCGACATCCATCAGCAAATATTCTAGGAGCAAATTCCATAGTTAAACTACGTGCATTGTGAAGCACTCCCCTTTGTCTGTGCTCACCATCATTAGTGACCCATTCATAGCAATGGGATATGGTCATGGAGGAGTTCCTTTGAGCAGTGGCTCCCAAGCTATTTGGTATGGTGACCGTCAAGTCCAAAATTACTTGGTATGCTGACCCATCAATTTATTGTCACATGGATTTTGGACCTCAGGTCTTCAGCAGCCGTTAGTTTAGCTGCAACTTTGCCTATTTTATAAGCATTACTTGAGGCATGCATGCAAAAAAATTACTCAGTGCTCCTATTAATGTGGAATTTGTTGAAATATTTGTAGCACTTACAAAGTTATTCAGTTTTTTTTAAAGGGGAAAGCAAGAACACCAATAATCTGATTGCAGGATGTTGCTTCATAAGCTATAAAAACTTATTCTAAAGTCACAAGGTTCCATAAGCAGTGTTAGGAATAATGAACTATGAATATTGTAAATATTTTAATTCATGATAAAGTCCATTTTGGAAAATGAGGTGGCTGAGCTTGCTTTTTGGCAATATGGGGTTTGATGGCGGTTAGATAATTATTAATACATATCCTCAGGGGCAGCCCGAGACATTTTGGCACCTTAAAGAAAAGTTTTTGCTGACTTTCCCTTCCTTCCCGGTAGCAAGGATCTGCAAGGGCTTCTCCTTAGGAAAAGCTCTTGCAAAGCCCTCAAAACCCCATCAGGGAACACCTCCCGCTTGCTGAGAAGGGGGTGTTCTTCAATGCTTTGCTGCTGGTCCCCATATAAGCACCTTCTAGCAAACCATCTCTTGATGTACCGCCATCCACCAAAGAGGGGTTCCCCAAACGTTACAAGTGTAAGGCATGAACCTTACTGACGCTCAGTTCCAAGCGTCAACACAGCGTCATAATATGCCAACGAAACAAGGAGGTGTAAGAGATATCCATCGTACCAGTTAAGGATTAAAAGCAGCAATTACTTTGGGCTTACTTATAAATTGTGTAACCTACTTGCACAGACTTTGTGACCCACGTGCAAGTCACAACCCACAGGTTGGGAAACTTTGCCCTAGAGGATTCCTGAATGGTTACAGTTCTGCCCACTAGGTGGAGCCCAGGTATTTTATTGAAACGGGTCCAGCTTCTGAAGGATCTAGGAGGGGAAGATAGATTTATGTATGTCCATCCCTCTTCCACTTGGGGGTTGAATTTAAAGTGGGAAGGGGAGTTCTAATTCTTTAGAATTAGGACCACAATACTTCAAGGACCACCTCTTCCCATATAAACTGATCATCCTCTGAGGCCCTTCTTTTGTGTGCCTCCTACCGTCTGCCTCCTCCATGAGAGGTCCAGAGGATGGCAACACAAGAACGGGGCCTTTTCTGCAGTGGCTCCCCACTTGTGGAATGCTCTGCCCAGGGAGGTTCATCATTATACATCTTTAGGTGCCAGGCAAAAACGTTCCTCTTTGACCAGGCCTTTGGCTGATTAATATTCTATGGCCTTTTCAATGTGGTTGTGGGAGGAGAGGCTATTGTTTTGTTTTCGTTTTACCTTTTGTATTTTGTGCTTCCATCTTGGGAACCACCCTGAGGTCTTCAGATATAAGGGCGTTATATAACTTTAATAAAATAAATAAATAAAAATCACCCAGAAAATAGATCAGTTATTCATCCATTTGGGGGCGGGGGGGACCTTAATTGGATCACAGCCCTAAAATTAAAGTGCATGTGACAAATTGCCTTAAAGAAAGATGCCAAAGTTAACCTCGTTTAGATCTGTTGTCTATGGGTGAAATTAAGGGTAATGACTTTAAAGTAAAGTGGCAGATGACTCAAATGAGTATCACAGAATGCTACATTATTTAAATTAATTTACAATTGTCATCATGTATAAGCATTAAAGAGAATTATTATAAAACAATTTACTACGGGGATTTAACATCCCACCACTTAGCAAAAATTGCGGAAATAGGGGCGCTGACTTTACACGTGCTAGTTTGCTGGGGTGCTGGTAATTTAAAACCATTCGGAATGTTGAATATCAAGTACCATTCAAACCACTGTTAATTCTTCTGGGAGATATAGAGAAAGACTTATGTTCTGAGTTTTGTAATTCTGGGGGGAAATTTATCCTGCAACATCAGAATATTGCCAGTCACTAACCGCTGTACGAAGAGTGGATTATGAAACAGCAGCAGAATGTATTATGGAAGCATGGTATGTACAGTCATGGCAGAATTCACCAGACTGGTCAGGCTGAGCATGTGGGTTGGGTGGGCAGAACAAGAACAATTTGAAAGCTCATGGGGTTTGCAACAAATATAGGGAGCAAAATTAAAGGAAACAATTATTTTTCCACAAACGGGATGAAATGTAACAAATGTTGAAAGAGTATTAGTGATCTATAGCACTGACAATCATATAGTTGCTTTATAAATAATGAAATTGTAACAGGGCATGTTCTATAAGAGCAGGTTTATAACTATATATTTATATAAATATTTATATCTCTGTAGTTTTGTATGTTTTTCTTAAGGATAAGGAACAAAATTGCCTTAAAGTTCACCAAGGAAGACTTAAATTTTCAGTCAAATTTTAAGGGAAATTGGCCGCAAAAAAATTCATGTGTTTGGAAAATTGATTTCAGCTCTTCTAAGAACAACTCCTTAGGGATGAGTGAATTTCAATTTCTCTTTGTTTCTCATTTCCTCAGCTTTTGGTCCACTATATCTATTTGCATTTTGTTAAAAGCGCTCATGGAAATTCTTCACCATTTTAGTGTAATTTCCCCCTAATACAGTGGTACCTCAGGTTACAGACGCTTCAGGTTACAGACTCCGCTAACCCAAAATAGTACCTCAGGTTAAGAACTTTGCTTCAGGATGAGAACAGAAATTGCGCAGTGCTGGTGCGGCGGCAGCGGGAGGCCCCATTAGCTAAAGTGGTGCATCAGGTTAAGAACAGTTTCAGGTTAAGAACGGGCCTCTGGAACGAATTACCTGTTTTCCTCCTCTAAAAACTAGGTGCGTCTTATGGCCAGGTGCGTCTTATGGAGCGAAAAATACAGTAAGTTCTTAACCCAAGGAACCACTGTATACATGTCTGCATGCAATTTTGTCCAATATACACATTCTTTTGCAAAGCATTACCGGTATAAGCACTGCTGTGTACACTTTAACCCACAGTGTATTTTTGTGCTCATTAAAGGTAAAGGTGCCCCTGTACGGGCCAGTCTTGACAGACTCTAGGGTTGTGCGCCCATCTCACTTAAGAGGCCGGGGGCCAGCGCTGTCCGGAGACACTTCCGGGTCACGTGGCCAGCGTGACAAAGCTGCATCTGGCGAGCCAGCGCAGCACACAGAAACGCCGTTTACCTTCCCGCCAGTAAGCGGTCCCTATTTATCTACTTGCACCCGGAGGTGCTTTCGAACTGCTAGGTTGGCAGGCGCTGGGACTGAGCAATGGGAGCGCACCCCGCCGCGGGGATTCGAACCGCCGACCTTTTGATCGGCAAGCCCTAGGCACTGAGGCTTTTACCCACAGCGCCACCCGCGTCCCCTTTGTGCTCATTACTTGGGGCTGAAGAATTGTATCGCAAGATTCAGAGAAGCGAGAAATTCAATGGGTGGCTGTGACATGGTTTGCATATTCAGAAGTCTGAGTTAGGTGAGTCTGCCTTTGAATGAATTTCTCACCCATACTTGCAGCGCTTGTGGGCAGCGCACAAGCGTTGCCACGTAAGTGCTATTATGATTTTAGCCAAAGAACAGGCTGCGCCAATGAAGGCTTGCGCTAGTATGCCCTGAAATTGCTTGAACAAGGGAAGAGACGGCGGTGGATGTTTCTCTGACTAATGAGGTCATCAGATAAGTTCAGCTTCCATGCAGCACCCAGGGTCACAGAACCATTTTGCTCTCAAACAGCACTGCTGACTCAGAAAACGCTGCTGCGGCTCTATGGCACTTCCACATCATTAACCTTTGGACATGGCTTCAAAGCCTCAACTTCTAGCAGACAGTATCCCACCTCAGGCGGGTGCTTCGTGCATGGTCTGGAAACTGTGCTGGGCAGGCTGAAAACTCTCCTTTTTCTATTGTTCCCTAGTTACTCTCCCTCCAGCCTCCCATTTATTTACTTTGTGGATTAGGGTGTGTGTTTTCAGCAGCCCATTGGGGAGGGGGAGGGAACGACAGCTTTCACTTCACAGTATTTTTCCAAGCTACTGCTGATGCTTTTGATCTCCTGTTGTCCATTTATTGATACTTCCCAGTATGGAGCCCTTGGCTGTAGATCTGAAATATCTGCATGAAAGGGATTTGGATGGGCTGATCTCTATATACCGCCATCTCTGTCTGTATAAATACACCAAGCATAGGGAAATTCGGCACTCCAGATGTTTTGTGATTACAATTCCCATCATCCCTGACCACTGGTTCTGTTAGCTAGGGATGATGGGAGTTGTAGTCCCAAAACATCTGGAGGGCCAAGTTTGCCTATGCTTGACATACACTGTGTGGGGGTTTTTTGGTAAAAAGATAAGTTGCCAATCCCCATCTTGATAAAAGTGCTGGAGGTGTCAGCAGAAAAAGTCAGCGAAACAAAGAGGTGTTGGTGTGCCGTACCAGTGAGTGCTACCGCAAGTGTGTTTGTGTGGCTGCCAACAGAGGATAATGCTTCAGGCATCTGATGAAGTGGATCCTCATCCATAAAACCTCATGGCCATAACAAATCTATTAGTCTTTAAGGCGCCACGAGTTTCTTTGGTGTGTTGACTGCTACCGTGTTGAATTTTTCAACTTTTAAATCCCGAAAACAAGGGGTGCTAAAAAGTTGTAAGATGACTTGGGAATCCAAATAATACGCTTGGTAAATAAAATGTGTGCAAAATTGCATAGAAATCATTAAAAATGATTGCCAAGTACTTGGAGTTATATTCAGTGTTACTTTTCTAGAAAAAGAGATGCCGGAACTCACTATCAATGCCTCCCTTGTTCTCTTATAATGACAATGGTGCCCACCTGAGAGGTGCTGGAACTGAGTTCCAGATGAAAAAAAAGGCCCTTTTTGGATTATATATTAGTATATCCTATATACTATATATACTGACATTTGCAGAAGGTAAAATTAAAATTCTCTGGTTTTCCAAAAGCAGTTTATGTGCTTCTTCATCAAAGGTAGACTTACCAAGCTAAATGGGGATTGGATTAGATGACGCTCAGAATCCCTTCCAACTCTATTATTCTATGAAATACTGTCCAATCACAAAAACAATAGCAGATTCAAATTCCTCACACTCCAAGACATATTCTACAGATCCCCTCATTGAATAAATTTGCAAATATTAAGTTTCACCTCCTAAAATAGGAGGTGTACACAGATGCCTCTTTGGAAGTTTCAGCAAAGCAGTGAGAAGAGAATGGGTTGTTCCAATAGTCATCTCTTGGGGAGGCGTCATGGTAGCCAAATACTTAGGGCACTAATCTGGTTCACACACACGCACACGCACGACTTAGGTTTTCTGCATTTGATGACTGGTGGCTGACTGTGTGAACTGGCTACTATGGTGAGATGTTGCAAGGAGGTTTGGAACTGTGACGTACCTGTGATTAATCACTCAAAATCACAGTCATCCACTGAACGATGAGACAAGGACCAGCCCTATGTTTCTGAAAGCTACAGTCTTTCACTTAAAGCTTAAAGGCACGGGACTAATATTCGGGGGGAATGTTAGCAATATAAATTACCTAGCTCTTTTGAAATCTCCAGAACAGTAGTGTACAGTAATAAAACTCCACAGCTTTCAATTATACTTAGGCACCCCATTAACTAATCAGGATTGTGCCATTGCACCGAAAGTATGAGTAAACATTGGCTTCTCTGCAGCTCATAGAAGGTGCCATTTTAAAATAAAATAAAATAAAATAAAATAAATAAAATAAAGTAAAATAAAATAAAATAAAAGGTTGAGTCCAAAATAGCACTGAGTAATGAGTCCCATCAATGGAAGGATTTCCACTTGTGCAATAGGATTCCCCCCCCCCGCCTCCCCCATGTGTCCTAAATCTATCCTAGGAGTTCCCCAACCCTCAGGGGCAGATTTTGAGAGGATGCTCAGGGGGGAGGAAATTCTCCTGCGCAAGCCGAAATCCTTGCACTGATGGGACACTTTAGTTGGCTTCTACCCAAATAGCTCCAATGACTCAGGAACCCCCACCCACACAAGAGCTCCAACTTCTAGCAGAAACCTCTTTTACATATACAGTCAGTGTGTTGTAAGAGTGTAAGACTAGAAGCGAGGAGGCCCAGGTTCAAGTCCTGAAGCTTCCTGGGTGACATCAGGCCAGTTACTCTGTTGAGAAAGACCATAGCTAAGTGGCCAAGCATCTGCCTGCATTGTGAGAGGTCCCCAAGTATCTCCAGGTGGGACTGGGAAAACACTCCTGCCCCAAACCCCAAAGTGCCACTTCTACCAGTCAGTGGGCAAGTGGTCTTGGCTTGGTGTCACATTCCAGGAGATGGCCTCAGGGGCTAGCATCTCAGTTCAAAGAGAGCCTGTCACTGGAATACTCATCAGCATAAGTAGAGAGTGTGATGTTGACTGGCTGGAGACTTTGGGCCAAGAATAGACACCTTGAGTGGTATGGTGGGCCTCCCCTCCCAACCCTGGAACTAGGGAGTACTTCAGAACAGCATTCTTTAAGACCCCTGCTGGATCAGACCAAAGACCCACATAGTCCAACATCCTGTTGTCACAGTTGCCAACCAGATACCTGTGGGAAGCCCACAACAGGGGCATGAACACGACAGCACACTTGCAATTCCAAGTAGCTGTCATTCAGAAGCATGCTGCCCCCCACCGCGGAGGTACTGATAGCCTTATCCTTCGTGAATAGAGGAGTCATGGCACCATGCACCCCTTTGTTTTATGCTCAACTTTGAACAGATGGCGCATTGCAATGATACGGTAGGACAAATTAATTTTGCACTGAATTAGAAAAGGCATGTTAATTGATATCTTCCAAACATATTGAGGAAGGGAAACACATGCATAAATCCTATTTACCCAGCTGCTTTACAGTCACAGCTCCTTCTTGTATCCATTTGGAAAATGGTGTCTTACGTAGTCTGTGTATATGTGCATGGTGGAGAAAGGAAACTAAATAAAGCAGACTGCAAAGTTTATTCTATTGGTGATTCCTCTTAATTCCAGACATTCCATTTATATTATACTAGCTTAGTATAAAGTCCCCGTCCCCCCAATCTCACACCAGTGTCCAATAGAATTAGGATAAATGCAACTTTCTTATCCCCTAATGTGGAATTTAAGTGTTGCTTCCAACATTTCCATTGTTGCTGTTACAGTTTCCTGAAAAGACTGAAGGTTTCAGCGGAGTGAGGTTCAAATGCTGTCTTTATTATTGCAAACTCTTTGCTTCTGACCATGTCCTTTCCACAGCCATAATTGCCAAGTACTAACAAATTGCAAATGTAAATGAGGTTACATTGCCACCCAGTCTTTTGTTCTTTATGTGTACATTATAAAAACCAGTTTGTCGTGGCCTTTGGCTAGAACGATTAACCTACAAACTGAAACTGGACTAAAAACCAAATATATAATCATCTTAAAGGGCAAAAGTTAATAATAATAATAATAATAATAATAATAATAATAATAATAATAATAATAATAATTTATTATTTATACCCCGCCCATCTGGCTGAGTTTCCCCAGCCACTCTGGGCGGCTTCCAATCAAGTGTTAAAAACAATACAGCATTAAATATTAAAAACTTCCCTAAACAGGGCTGCCTTCAGATGTCTTTTAAAGAGAAGATAGCTGCTTATTTCCTTCACATCTGAAGGGAGGGCGTTCCACAGGGCAGGCGCCACTACCGAGAAGGCCCTCTGTCTGGTTCCCTGTAACCTCACTTCTTGCAATGAGGGAACCTCCAGAAGGCCCTCGGCGCTGGATCTCAGTGTCTGGGCTGAACGATGGGGGTGGAGACGCTCCTTATGTAGTTATTGCAGTCTCTACTTCCCTCCATTTCATTATCATGCATTCTTTAATTATTACATTTATATTCCATAAATATTTCACGTATATTCCTCCAAGAAGATCAAGGAGGCGTTCATAGGGATTCGAACCCACACAGGGGGTTGGACAAGATGAACCCTGGAATCCCTTCCAGTTTTACAATCCTATGAACCCTGGTCTTCTCTCTCACTTCTGCACAATGCCTACTGTGCATTCAGGTTGCTGACCATAGTTCATGACTCTCTCTGTGTGCCAGGGACTGGCAGGGCTCTGTGGAGTCGGTGGAAGAGGCAGCAGGACCAGAGGGAGCGGGAAGCAAGTAAGGGCTTTTGTCTCCTGTGAGGCAGGGGACAGGCTGGAGGATGGGGAGGTGTCTGAGTTGTTGGACATGCAGCTGTAATTGGGTTCAGAACCTTCTTCTGGGCTTTCCCATGGGCATCCGGCTGGCTATGGTGAGAACAGACGGGCCTTTGCCCTGATCCAGTAGCACTCTTCTCATGGTCTTGTGTTGGGGGGTGGGTGGGTTGGCCTTGCTGCTGACTGCTGATGCCCACTGTTCCCTGTGGTCTGGCTGCTGCTTCTCTTCAGTAGAGCTGTTTGCTTACCTGCCCAACCAAGGGCAAACAGGGGCAAGAACCAGCGGCCTGGTTGAAACCTCCCCCTTGCCATCTCCCTCCAGGAAGATGTGTGGAATGCCAGGGGCAAAAAAAGAAGAAAAGAAGAAAGCACGACAGTGGTAAGGAGGGAGACCCACTTAGGACATCTTGCCTCCCCTCAAACATGGAGCCAGAACTTCTCTGCATTAATGGCGCACGCACAAAATAACCATTGTTCAAGAGTGCAATTTTACGTTGAAGATCAGTTTAACTTTCTTATCACCCATACATAGATGGTGCTTGTGGTTACTATAAAACGGTTTAGAAGTGCTTTCCTTTGAGATACAGTGGTACCTCAGGTTACATACGCTTCAGGTTATATATGCTTCAGGTTACAGACTCCGCTAACCCAGAAATAGTGCTTCAGGTTTAGAACTTTGCTTCAGGATGAGAACAGAAATTGTGCTCTGGTGGCTCGGTGGCAGTGGGAGGCCCCATTAGCTAAAATGGAGCTTCAGGTTAAGAACAGTTTCAGGTTAAGAACAGACCTCCGGAACGAGTTAAGTACTTAACCCAAGGTACCACTGTAATGCTGACAGGGTTCATTGGCGTTTCAGGGTTCTCAATATCGTAACGCAGGCACGCCCAAACTCGGCTCTCCAGATGTTTTGGGAATACAACTCCCATCATCCCTGGCTAACAGGACCAGTGGTCAGGAGTGGTGGGAATTGTAGTCCCAAAACATATGGAGGGCCGAGTTTGGGGGTGCCTGTCCTAACGTGTCCTTCAGCTGGGCTCCCTAGCTTGACTCTACAATTGCCGTTAAGCCTTCCAGTGTTAATAGTTTCAGTACTGACTATTGTTGTTCATCAGCTGAAATCACGTGGTTCGGTTGGGAATCTTCGCTTTGAAAAAGCAAGCAGCTAGCTTTTATAACCGCAGTGACAAGCTCAAGGACGAGATCCAAGTGTCTTAAGAGCTAGCACTTTCCTTAATTTTGTAAAGGATGCAGATGCAGATGTGTGTGCGTGTTGCAGGGAGGGGGGGGAGGAACGGAGGGAGAATTGGGAAAACTGGCTAGAGTTTTGCATATTGGGGCCCACCAGGGAAATATGAATAAGCAATATGAGGTTACGAAACACACACACACGCACACTGCCGTTCTGGATTGCATTAAGGGAAGCATTGTTTTTTTAAAAAAACAATAGATAATATGACATTGCTCAATTTGGCACGGCTTAGGGATAAAGAAGGAATTTTCCACTTTAGGCTGCCATATCAGGAATATAAACAGGCTGGGAGCAATATGGGGGAGATGGGGCTGAAAGGAGGGGATGGGTTGTGGAGGCTGGAGGGGGGGGGCTGCAGCTTGATGCCGGTTTGGTTATTTCTAACAGCAGGGAGGTGAACATGATGACCTTTGATTTGCTCCTATGGAAGGCTTATTGGGCACAGTAGAGGGGTGGGGAGGTGTTAACAGAAATGTGTGGTGAACAGCTTAATGGCAAAAAGCTGTCACAAAGGAGAAAGAGAAATACTTTTTTTTAAAAAAAACAACCATTATAACAACAACAACAACAACAATCTTTATTACGGTCCAGAGACCCAACAAAACATTACAAATCAATACACAGTTCATACAGCCTACCTCCAGGTTAATTAAGCATTTTGTTTAGAATATAGGGCTCATTTGTTCTTGCAACCACCGATAAAAACTTTGCCACTGCCAATGTTCTAGCTTTTGTCCGGTCTTCCAGTAGGAACCTGACATAGTGAGCCTCTGATTTTCCCGGGAAAGGCACCAGCAAGGGTAGTATCAGTTCAGCCCTGGCCTGCTCATACTTCACACAATGCAACAAAATATGATTTATGGAATTGATGTCTTGAGCACACGAGCAAAGTCTGTCCTGGTAGGGAACTCCTCTCAACCTACCATCCAGCACTGCAGAGGGGAAGAAATTTAGTCTGGCTTTAGTGAAAAGCCTTCGATAGTTAGGTACTGTCAGGTTTTTGATGTAAGATGTTAACTCAAAGACATACCCATATTAAACTCCTGCTGCCAGCGGACTACAGACTGCGTGTGATCGAGATCGCAAGTTGCTGTGTGCATTGTCCCATAATCTTTGCTTTAAAACCTTTTGGGCGACTTCATAACCCAGGTAATACAGTTGGGGGGGGGGGGGAGACAGACCAATAGAGGTGGCTTTTTTAGCCATGGTTTTCTGCCATTTGCTGGCAAATTCCTCATTGGTCAAATGTTGGTACAGACCCTTCCCTAAATTAAACACTGAAATCCTGAGCCAATGTTTTAGGGCAGCCCACCACGCTCTAGCTGAAATTGGGCATTCACCAGCTTCCAACAGAAGTACGGAGTTGGGGACGCAGTTAGGTACCTGCAGCAGAGATCGTATAAATTTTGCCTGAAAGCCATCTAGCTTTGGCAGGTCCCCATTATGCCAAACATTTGCTGCACACAGGAGTTGGGAAACGGGCTTTGCGTTGAAAACCCTTAAGGCTGCTGGAACATATTTGCTGCCCTTTGTGAAGAAGAATCGATGTACGGCTAGCTTTGAAATCTCCGCCTTTTGAAGGGAGGTTTGCGAATGGTGCTTCCAAGATCCTGTATGATGGAATGTGAGCCCTAGGTAACTGAAGTATTTTACCTGTTCAAGGTTATGGCCATCCAGCACCCATTTAGACTGGGAGAATCTTCTTTCGAAGACTAAAATTTTAGATTTTTCATAATTAATGGATAAACCATTTCCAGAACAGTAATCAGAAAATTTCCTCAACAGATAATTCAAGCCCGGTCTGGAACGCGAGATGATGGCCACGTCATCAGCATACAACAACAAAGGGGTCCTTCTCATTCCTATTTTTGGAATGTGTCCATCTGGGTCCATTAAGTTCTCTTCTAGGTCATTTAAGAATAGACAAAACAATGTGGGGGCCAAAATACAACCCTGTCTCACCCCCCTAGTCATCTCGATGCTGTTCGATAGCTGTCCCTGTCGGCCGCATCGGACCTGCAGTTTGGTTCCATTGTACAGGGCTTTTATAAGAAAGAGAAGTCGTTTGTCCTGCAAAATCAGACTCAATTTGGACCATAGCTGGGATCTGGGGATGGATTCAAATGCTGATTTCAGATCCATAAAGGCCACGAAGAGTTTACCCTGTAGAGGTCTGGTATACTTCTCAGCTAGGAAGGACAGCATTAGACAGTGGTCTGTTGTTGAATGGTTCTCACGAAAAGCTGCCTGGGCTTCGGATAGTATATTATGTTCATTTAGAAAAGTTGTCAGTCTGCTACTGAAAAACCATTATAACTGCTGAAATATACTCGGAGTCGAGAGTAGATTTCATGCTCTTTATTCAGCTCATAGTGGTGAGGAGGAATGGAAGTTCCCCCAGAATGTCTGCTTTATATACATTATTTACACAATGGGCCCCACGTGACTGGCTAATTCCGGGATTCAACTGTAGGCCAATTAGGTTGCGGATTCACTTCCACCTGGAGCTGGATTGGGTGGCTCCTGTGGACCAATCAGACTGCTGCATTTTGAATCCTATTGTTCTAGGACCAATCAGACTGCTGCCTTTTGGATCCTATTCAACTCAGTACATAACAACTGCCTTGTAGCAACAGCCAAAAGGAATGTCTCCACCAACAGGAAGGTGAAGGTCCCACCGGGACAAACACAGGGCATGATGTAGACAACAATAATCCCCTGCTGTTGTTTATTATAGAGGTCTACTGGGTCAGAAAACAAAGGTTGAAGTTTTAGCTGCCGTAGCTCAAGTCACCTGTCCTTCACATGTTCATCTACACCAGCCTTCACTAACCAGATGCCCTCCAGATGTTTTGGACTACAACAGCCCCAAGCCATCCCATCCCATCACCAGGCTGGAGAAGACTGGTCTATGCCTTTCAATAGGCAACCTAGCCTGGTGGCCATTGTCACGTGTTGCAGCTGTGAAGGCCATAGCCAGATGTGGGGAACCTCCAGGTGCTGCTGAACTACAGATCCCATCAGCCTCCACACACATAGCCAAGGATGACGAGTGTCGTAGTTCAGCACATCTGGAGGGCCAAAAGTTCCTCGCACCTGCTGTACAGTAATAATGCATTTTTTAAAAAAGAGAGAGAGAGAGAAAGAGATGTTCTTTTAATCCTTGCTGAATCTGCTGTAAAATGATTTGCTTGAACAGCCTCTGGTCGGATGCTGGTGTTCCAGCTGTAAGGGCACACGAGAGTGTCAGCTGGGAGCCTGCTGAGAAGCTTAATTCATGGGACTTCAGTCGCTAGCAGTCTGAATCCTGAAATCACCTCCCCATCTTCTGACTCTTCAGAACTATTACACTCTCACTGTCAGTTGGAATTGTGGAGAAAGAGGTCAATGGACTTATTCTCTGTGTACATTAATTGTCCCCATATGGCTGTATGAACATGATGTATCCTGCTGCAGGAAAAGCTCCCCTCTCGTCCAGCTCCACCCAGGTATCCAGTGGAGCATCAGCCTCAACTGGAGGGCTGGGGAAGAGGAGTTGCTGTAGTCCATAAATATTCCACCATGCTCATCAGATAACCTCTATCAGCCCTGCGAGGTAGATCAGCTTGAGGGACTATGGCTGGCCACAGGTCACCCAGTGAGCTTCTTACCTGAATGGAGACTTGAACCCAGGCCTCCCAGCTCCTGCTCCCAACACTCTAACCATTGCACCATGATGGCTCCCATATCTGAGATTATAAATCTCTTACTTGTGTCCAAAAGTGTAGCTGTTCCGCTTTGCTCAGGTGTGCCTCTTTAAGCAGCGTGGAGTACCACACACAGAGAAAAGCAGCCAGGTAATATTATATGCACGCACAGGCTTTACCCAGATGTGCACTCCTGTCTTAAAAGCCCACTTTGAATATGTGTGGTCTCTTTTGCCCTCTAGTGGCTATTTTTCAGAAAACATGGGTTTTTTCCTTTTTCCATGTTTCCTTTAACAGAATTCAGAACTGAGCAATACCTTTATATGAGAAGACCATCCAAAATTTCCAACAACAACAAAATCAGGCTGGATAGTGTACTCATGAGGTCAGTTTCTGGATGCAGCTCCAAGATGGAGATTGCAGGCTGAGTAAATCCCTCCCAGTTGCGCCTGGTATCAGGTTTCGCACCTATGATTTTATGGACAAAGAAGCAAAGTCTGCTCCACATTTCTGAGTCTGGCTTTTAACTCAGACCTGTCCCAAACTTTAAGTGAAACACACAGGTTCCTCCAGAGAGTGAAAGTGCTGAAAAATATTGCAGTTCCAGCACCTCTCAGGTGGGCGCCATTGCGATTCTGTGATAATGAGGGAGATGTTCTTAGTGAGTTCCAGCACCTATTTTTCTTTTTTTAAAAAAGCACTGATCATGACATGTCTGATAAAAAAGAAGTTCCACTCAATTCAGTGCGTCTTACTCCCAAATAAGTGAGTAGAGGATTGCAGCCTAAGAAAACTGAAGTTCTTTGAGTACATACAATAGGACTTCAAAACAAACAAGCAAGCAAACAAGCAAAACAGGGATGATTACATATCCTGCAAGATATGTTAGAGAAATTAGCTTGTTAGACAAATTGTGCTATACAGTGGCACCTCTGGTTACGTACTTAATTCGTTCTGGAGGTCCTTCTTAACCTGCAACTGGGGGCCTCCCGCTGCCGCCACACGATTTCTGTTCTCATCCTGAAGCAAAGTTCTTAACCCGAGGTACTATTTCTGGGTTAGCAGAGTCTGTAACCTGAAAAGTCTGTAACCTGAGATACCACTGTATTTTGTATAGTACTTATCCTCTAGTGATAAGACTTTGACATTTTCCCAGTATAAGCAGAAGCCAAATAATAAGTGTGCTGAGAAGAGTGTAAACACAAAATCTAATGTTCCTTTCATGAAACGATTTTGCTTTAATGTATCTTAAAGATCCAAAACATTAAAACAAACAAAAGAAACTTTGCAGTGAACTATTGACGCTGCTTCAGACCTGTGATTGCGTGCCTTTCTCTTCGCCCAGTGCGCCCCACTCTTCCAGCAAATGCATAGGCTGCCATGCCCAAATCCATTAGCATGTTCAAAGGTCAATAGCACGTTATCATATACCGTGATTGAGAATGGGACTGTTGCACAGGCAGAAATGGTGGGCTTGGGTGTGGTTAAGTGCTCTTCACTTGGCAAAGTTCATAAGTCGCTTTTTGATTCTTGGCAGTTGTTCTTCATGCAGCGTTGACTTTAACCTGAGCTTGGCCTTGGAACAGGGGGACTATGTGATATGCATCAGGTTGATAGTCGCATGCCAACAAGATAAGTCCTGTCGTATATACATGGCTGGTTGACTTTCATCTCTGGAAGAACACTCTCATCTGCATTGTTTGCAAAGGGCTGTTGGACAGGCTGTGTGGTACACAGCTCTGATCTCCAACAGAGGGGTCATGGAGGAAGCTCAGAAAGAAGGACTGGGGGGCCACCACTGCTGCCCTTCAGAACCTGCCACTTGAGATTATTGCCTCCCTCTGCCTAGTGGTAGAACCAGCCCTGGGAACAGGCAATTATTTTGCTTTTCTGTGCACACCGAAAATGCTCTATCACAGCATTTTAAATAGCTGAAAGACCCTTTTCTTCTGTTTTTTCTTTGTGTGTGTGTGTTGCAATTCCAAGAACTGATTATAAAAGTATAACCCTTTGAAATGAGAGGCACTTGCTGTTCCGTACAGATATTTAGGATGGAGCTACAAGCAAAGACAAGAGGTTGCAAAATATCTGGCAGCACCTTCGTTGCATTTGGTCCAAATGTACATGTAGTTTCTGGGGTTGAGCTCAAGGGAGCGGGGGAGATTGGAAATTGGCTCTGCAGGTTTGAAGCAGAGGTACTGGTTGGCTGGCCTCTGTGAAACCTCCCCAGGATCCCTGA
Organism: Podarcis muralis; assembly: GCF_964188315.1. Taxonomy (NCBI): domain Eukaryota; kingdom Metazoa; phylum Chordata; class Lepidosauria; order Squamata; family Lacertidae; genus Podarcis; species Podarcis muralis. The sequence goes on from NC_135665.1 coordinate 52,134,209, forward strand.
AACACTTTTGCTTACTAAAAAATAGAGTTTCCAGTGTTTTTAACAAAAATACAAATTAATGTATAAATGCATGAACTTTCATATGATGCTTTGCTTTATTTATTTTTTAAAAGAAACAAATAGCAAGTCTGGGATGGCGGTGGGGAGACCGGTGGCTCAATGCCTATGATTTCAGTTGCAAAACAAGCTCTCTATGGTACTGTGACTGTCTTCACTGTTGCACTGTTGTGCTCATGTCTTGATTGTGATCTTCCCATAGACATCTGGTTGGTGAGTGCGAGAACAGGATGCTGGACTGAAAGGGCTTTTGGTGTGCTCCAGCAGGGTTCTCTTTAGGTTATCCCTAAGAAGACCAGCCAATTATGGTGCAATCCAGAGGTTTTCAACCTTTTTGAGTCCACAGCTCCCTTGACCAACTACATTCTTTCTGTGACACCCCTGTGGGGCTCAGGAGCCCAGTTATGTCACCCCTTGCCTGCAGAGCCGGCAGCCCCTCACTCTTTTTCAAACAGCCTCACACTGCCCAACAGGAGCCTGCACACCATTCATCTGAGGAGCTTGTAGCCAGGGCTGCTGTAACAAACAGTCACACAAGCCTTTGGAAGGCAGAGACATGGGCATCAGTGGAGGGCATCAGTGGAGGGAGGGAAGGAAAGAGGCTCAGAGGCCAGTGTTGCATGTGGTACCCCTGACCATCATTCAAGGCACTCCAGGTGCCACAGCACACTGGTTGAAAACCATTGGTGCAATCATATCCCTGTAAGAAGTCAGTATCATTGAGTCCAATAGGTACAGGACTGCACTGCTAGTTACATCACAAAGAGGTACTGTCAGTTACAGGAAGGTCTTTGTATATATTTAGCTGCTGCAGTGCTGTTATTATAATTGGTTCAGCGAAGTTTTTAGCGTATGAATGAGATAGCGCATAAGGGTTGAGTTTTTTCTTTCGATTACTCTGTGAGCTGCACTTTACACAAAGGCAATTGTACAACCTCACCTTGAACAGGAAAAGCCCTGCATACGGTAGAAAAACAAAGACCTAAAAATGGAAACTTGAGATGTTCCATCCAGAGATAGACATTACTTCTGTTGTGTGTGTGTGTGTGTGTGTTTTTGGACGATATACACACTTGGTGCTGCAAATGTTCCACCTGGCATCTGTCTGTTTATATTTTATGAAGTCTGAAGATAACCAGAGATCTTCCACCTTGCTGATGTGAAAAGGGATGAGTATGGATTTGAGCAGGATTTATGAGCACTAGGCAAGTCCAAGTTCTTTGCAAATAAAAGCCAGCAGGCTGGCCCAGGAACAAAGCAGAATTGATGTTCTGACCAAATGCAGGAAACAAGATCCAGAGCTGACCTTAGATTGAGATAGGGAGCCAGAGATCTCCCTGGGCAGCACGGTTATATATAAAAGGAACACTAGTTGTCAACTCAGTCATTGTTACTATTCAGCTGTTATGAGGGTTGGTTGTCCACACACCCAGGTGTATCCAACACACAAGAGGGTTGAAACCTTTTGCTGGAGTCAATATGTGTCTGTTATGAATAAGTGTCTTAAACTATGTCCAATAAAGAAGCTGACACACTAGAGGAATAAACGAAATAAATACGAAATATCACACGAAATAAAAAGAGGCAGAGTATTTAGATGGCGCTTCAGACAAGGTTACAAATATGCAGTAAATTATGCAGTATAATACACACCTTAATTATGGGAGAGAAAGAGAATTCCTAATTATCCAAGCCTGAAGAACGTATGTGGAAGGCTATAGTCTCCCTCACCTGTTCCCTGGTCTGCCATCCAGGAAGCATGAAAATTGATCATTGAGATCACAGAGCAAAAAAAGGGGGTCTCATTAGAGCTGTGAGCTAACCAGTAGTTGAACATCTGGGGTTTAAATACAGTTTTAGGTTGATGTACTTCTATGCAGTGAGGAGGTGGCTTACTGAGTGAGGGGGTGATTATGATGATTAATACCCCACCCGTCTGATTGGTTATACTGTAACATCTTTATTCCTTTGAACCATTGTTTTATTTCCTGCAATTTCCTGTCCATTTACAATTTTGTTTACTGAAATAACTTTGAAGTTGAAGGACCTTGACTGTACTGCGAAATGTCTAAATGGTTGTCTATATATTTCCTGCATCATTTCTTTACTCTTGAAAGAAGATTTCATTGTCTGTGCAAAATCTAGTTCCTTCTTATAGGAGGTGCTGATTAGTAAACTTTGCTGGTAGCCCAGGATTAGTCTGCTAATCGTCACATTAAATATTAGGAGGTCAGAATATTTACTTGTACATTCCAGGTCATGTTTGACCAACAAACTGGTAACAGCACCGGGGTTAGTTCATTGAGGGGTATATTTTATATTAAAGCAATGCCCACTATATATTGACACCATGATTGACAAAAATGAACCACAGAAAAAGTTCAGCTTGGCACCTATCGTTACACAACTACCAGCAGTAAAAATAGGTGAGTGAGTGTTGCACAATTACACCCTCCCTTTGTTTCAGTTGGAGAATTAAGGATTTGCCTAACTCTTCCTTAGAGAAAATAAAAAAAGTAAAATTGCTACAACACTTGGTTAAATATGCTCCCACCTTAGACAATATGCTTGTTAACATGATTTACTCATATTTTATAATATTTTAACTAGAATAGTGCTACGCTTGTTTAAGAATAACAGCACACACTTCGTGATTTAACACCACAATATTTATATGCATGGGAAAACAATCTCATGCCACGAAGCAGATGTTACAGAAAGTCTCTTGCTGAGAAGAAACAACCTTGTGGAGCTGGATTTTTTAAATAGAAATCCCCCACACTGAGAAGAATTTACAGCCTTATTTATAGTTAAGTATTATTAGCTCGAAAACTTCCATTAACGAGTCTAGCAAGAATTCTACACTCTCACTGAGAATAAGAAGCCTTCTGTTTAGTGTTTTAGAAAAGACAGAAATATTTGGTGACCTTTCTGCTCCCAAAAGCTAGCTTTTTGGCAAACACAGCAACAGCTATTGGAGTAGAGGAGGGGTTGTGACCACTAGCCACTTCTTACCAATAGCCTAGCAGTCTCAAATTTCAGTGGCACCCTGTGCAACGTCAAAATTTAGTGCCTCTCACCTTCCATTCTACATCAGTTGTGGCATCCCCAAACCAGTCATGCTCACCTAAATCCACCTCCAGCCTAGCACAGACCCAGATTTTCTAGTTTTGCTACCCTTGGACTAGAGTCAAAGGCTAATATGCAGAGAGTGCAGGCAGGCATCTTGGTCAACTGTATGAAAAGCTGCCCCCCGGCAAATTTTGCTAAAAAGTGAAGGAGCAGCAGTGCCCTTTTCAATGAGGCCCATTTTTGGGAGAGAGGTGCATGCTTACTCAGAAGTAAGTCCCACTGTGTTCAATGGAGCTTACTCCTAGACATCCTTGTTTACAGGAATGTAGCCTAAATTGCAAACAAGCGAACTAAAACAGTGGCTACCGTAGGCATAACTATGGACTCAGCTATACAGCTGCAAATAAAATGTTTTAAACGTGCAATATACAAATGCGACACTAGATGGCAACATTGAGCTATGCCAAATTCAATGTATTTTCCAAAACGTTTTTTTTTTTAAAGCACTTTCACAGCGTTTTTTTATATGTGTGTAGATTCTACCTATATCAATAGCATTCACTGTCAGGAGCTGCTGACTACAGCCTCATGTGTTGAGCCATGTTACTGCAGTTTTTCACTTAGGTGCCAAGAACTGACTGCTGGCTCTTTCTGGATAGGCAGGTGTATAATAGGGTTTTGGGTTACAGCAACAAGGTCTCTCTGTGCTCTATTCTTGCGCTTTGGTCCTGACTCCTGGGTTGTTCCCCAATCCTGTCTTCTGGTTTGCCCTCTGCCCCTGAATGCTTTCTGCTCTTGAGTCCTAACTAGCTGCCTTCTGGCTGCCATCAGATCCTGACTGCCTTTTGATTCCTGGGTCCTGGGTCCTGAGAAGATGGAGGAGTTCGGTTTCTTGATTATGATTGAGTAATAGCAGCAGAAACTAATGCAAAAGCACCAGATGGTGAGGTAAGGAACTTCACTGGAAGAGTGACATTATCCCGAGAACTTCCACAGAATAGTTATGAAGAAACAGGCATAATACAGATTGCAAATCTGTTTGCAAACTGAAAGGGCTAAACAGCAAAGTAATCCAACTCAAACACCTCTAGCCATTAAGATTTATTCATCAAGACTCCCCCGACCCTGAACCAGGAGTTGTTATTTTCCAACAGATGCTGTGAGAACCAGGAAGATTTGGGTTTAGCTCAGAATCCATAGCGGGAAGCAGGACTAGATAACTCATAGATCCTTCCCAGTCTACAGTTGTAAACATGCCTTATTCACTCATATTATTCTTTTGCAAGTGACTAAGCAGTAGCAGAAGCAACAACATTTTCTTAGGCCAAAGGCACAGTAGTTCCAATTATCTAGAAGGCACCATGTTGGCTACCCCTGCCTTAGATTGTCTTCTAGGATCTGAGATTGACGTGTCCCTCTCAATAAATAACTTTGTCTTGACCCTCCTACTCAAGACAGAATTCCTCCAGTTAGGATACAAGATCTGGATGGACTTGTAAAGAGGTAAAGGCTTTCTGGGAAATGATATATAATGAGTTAAAGAAAATGTTAAAGAAAATGCTAAAGAGTTAAAGAAAAGTATTCCAAAAAGACTGGAGTAATTTATACAATATTTGAAAGATCATTGTAAGCAATTAACAACACTAGTAGGGTTATCTGAATACTTGGAATGAGAATTTTTGTTACCTTTCTACATTTATTTAAACTTTGAGGTATTTTGTAATGAGTTATATTAGAATTGGAAAATATATAAAATGCTGTGATATAAAGGTTACTTTTGAAAGCCAAGAGGTGAGAGGAAAGGAAGTCGACAGCTCTAAAGAGCCAAAGAAGAGAGCCAGTGTGGTGTAGTGATTAAGAGCGGTAGACTCGTAATCTGGTGAACTGGGTTCGCGTCTCCGCTCCTCCACATGCAGCTGCTGGGTGACCTTGGGCCAGTCACACTTCTTTGAAGTCTCTCAGCCCCACTCACCTCACAGAGTGTTTGTTGTGGGGGAGGAAGGGAAAGGAGATTGTTAGCCGCTTTGAGACTCCTGAAGGGGAATGAAAGGCGGGATATCAAATCCAAACTCTTCTTCTAAAAAAAATAAAAAATAAAGAGCCAAAGAAGTGAAGTGGATAATAATGATGTGATTATATATGCTTAAATGGAAAATAAATAAATATTTATTTATTTTTTTAAAAAATATCTGGAATATCTGGAAGGGAGTGGACACATATAAATACACAAGACGGTAATTTTAATTTATTAGTTTCTCCATTTTCAATCTTAAATTCAGTTCTGCACATTTCCACATCTGTTCATAATTTTTTAAACAGAAAAGTCCTCATGAAAATCCATCAACATCTTAACGCACATTTCTCCTAATATTTGTATGCACTTTTGCCTAATATACATTTTTTTTTGTAAAGCAATTTTCCATAAGCCAGTGCATTTTTGTAGACACTTTGGTTCAATAGGTGCATGTGTGTGTGTGTGTGTGTGTGTGTGTGTGTGTGTGTATTACTTGTCTGGAGAATGACATTGGAATATTCGGAGAGCTATGAAATGTGAAAGATAGCTGTCTCATTTCCCGTACTGTTTTGAGAAATGCGAATGAGAGATGTTTGCCTTCAAATACGAAGTGAATTGAATTCTTTCCCCCATTGTTGGTCCTGACATGCATTTGCCTTTTGAAGAGTCACAACATTCCTCACTGCTGGGCTATAATAACTCTTAAGTAACCCATTACTAAATTTACCAGTCACCTGGAGGTGGTGGTGAGGGAATGCTGTGCTGACACATTTGGAAGGTGCTATAAATAGCTTGGAAACAAGGAAGGAACCTGCAAAGAAAAAGGTGAATCGGCCACATCATGGTGTTCAAAAAGATGATCATGTAATCAGAAACAGTAACATTGACAGCTCACGCTCATTGCAAGGCTATAGATAAGTGAGTAAACTACTTACGAAAACAGGATTTCTGTGTTATTTATTTATTACCTGCCCTTCACCCTAGGTTCCCAGGGCAGGTTGCAACATTAAAAGACAAGATTAAAAACAGTTTTAAAATGACTTACAACCATACAAGATAACGTAGGTCCTAAAAATATACACCTCAAGTGTCAAAAGCCAGAGCAAAGAAGTGTGCCTTCAGCATTCTCCAGAAGCTGTACAACGAAGCTGCCAGACACAACTCTGTGGGGAAGGAGTTCTACAGCTTAGGGGCCACCACAGAGAATTCCCTGTCAAATGATGCATGCGCGCGCGCACACACACGCGCACACACACACTCAGAGCCTCTGAGGGCCCCTCTGCCAATCTAAGCACTCAAGGGTCTGTAGGAAAGGAGGCTGTCTTTCAGATATTTGTGTGAGAAAAACAGCACAAATTCATCTCGTCCAATTTGTCCAATTTACATTCATTTAAAGTGTGGGGAATGATTGCATGGATTAGATGTAGCAACGCTGCTACATCTTTTCTCGGAATTGTCTGCATTTAGGCACACAATTCCTTTCATGCAGTTTAGCAGGCAAAAACAAACAAACAAACCCAGAAAGAGAAGGAAAGAAAATAGGAGGCAGATAAAGCTTTGTATGTAGAGGAATGTAAAATACTGGCAGGTGGAGGCGCAGGAAGCAGTGCTACAGCAGGGGAAGTATCTCAGTAGGGATGTCTGGTGTCGCAGGAGCACAACACTCCTCTGTCAGCCCGCTTAGTAATTCCCCTGGATCTCATTTTATGGAGCCCTTTCTAATTCATGCAGGTGTCAATGATTAAAAAATGCTGTGTGTGAGGGAATTGAGAGAGTTAAAGAGAAGTGGCAGAAAGAGAGGCGGGAAAGATGGTGGCAGAAGATAAAGGGGGTGGACCCACCCATCTCTAGCCCCAAAATGATTACCTCCAAGAATAGCAATCTTTTTTCATTGATAGGCACCTACCTGCACATGCGGTGGGAATGCCAAGAAGTTCAAGAATCTTGGAAGCTTTTTGCAGAAATTTCTGAAATAGTAAAACAAGAAACAAAAACTGCTCATATGCTGTACTTACTGAACTTATTTGAGGTCATTCAGTTCAAAACTGTACTGATTTTAACCACTGATTTCAAAACTGCATTGATCTTTTGGTTTCTTTGAATTCCTAGCAACGCTGGGTATAAGGCTGCTAGTTATTAACAGAGCATCACCGGTGTAAAAGTACTTTATGGAATAACATAAGCAAAAATACAGGTTTATTCACCGAGAAGTTTTGCGATTTACTTTCTGATAGTGGGAAAGACTATCAAAATTAGAGGGAGGAGACTGAAGCATTAAACAATGGAAGAGAATGTGCAAATGCAATTGCTTTTACTTAAGCACAGTTTCCCTCGAAGGATGAGGCACAGTAAGTTAAGACAAAGGTTTCCTGGAAGGCATAGGTTTTGAGGAGGAATGTGACGGAAGAAATGACATTGCATAGGTGTTCTGGGAGGGTGTTCCAAACAACCAAAGGAGCAGCAAGAGTGAGGGTAGCAGACAGTGGTCATTTGTCTATTTTATCTGAAATCATTTCTAAACCATTTAATATACTGAGATATCATAGAATCATAGAGTTGGAAGGGATCCTGAGGATCATCTAGTCCAACCCCCTGCAATATGCAGCTCTCCCATACCAGGATTGAATCTGTAACCTTGGTGTTTCAGCACCACACTCTAACCAACTGAGCTATGAGGGAAGAGCTATAAGGTATGGTTACCAGACGTCCCCGTTTCCCAGGGACAGTCCCCGGATTTACAAATCTGTCCCTGGACAAAATCCGTCCCCAGAATGTCCCCGGATTTCATTTAATGTCCCCAGATTTATATTTTAAGTGTTGTAGATTTATTAGTAGGGAATGGAAGTTGTGTGATTGGTTCAACGGCACAAGACACATTATATGGCGACTTCCGGCGAGGCAAAATGGCAGGTGCCACAGCAGCGAGCAGCTCCTGAAGCCAGCCAGCGCCAACTGTGCTACCAGGCTGGCTCTGGGCTGCTGAGACTGCCGCTGCTGAGGGGGAACTGGGGCTGCCCGGCGCGTCAACTGGGGGAACCACTGACCCCCCCTCCATGACCCAAATCAAGCCAGGAGCGAGAGCGCCCGGCCACCTGGCTGACTGCCCAGCGGCGCTCCAGGGCCAGTAAAAACCCTGGAACCGATGCAGGGAGATTGAGGAAAGGAGGAGGAGGAGAGAGAGAAAGAGGAAGGAGAAAAAAGAGGGGAGCCTCGACCTTGCCGCGCTGCTGCTGTCACCGCTGCTGAGAAAGAGAGGTAGGAGAGCACTGGGAGGGCAAGGACACGTGGCCGAGCCCAAGCCCGACCCAAGACTACTCCATGGCAGATAGCGCTCCAAGAGAACAGGCCAGGGCCCAGAGGAAGGCCGCGTGACAGAGGAAACCCAGAAGAGAAGATATTACTTCTTTTTTTAAAAAATGTTTTTTAAAAATCACTTTCTTTTCTTTTCAAAAAAAGAAGTGTCCCCGGATTCTTTGAAAAAAATCTAGTAACCTTACTATAAGGGGAGCAAAGTATGGAGGGTGTTGAAGAAAGGACATTGTTTGGTTGTTAGGCTGCATGCAGAGAGAGAACCGGGGTATGGGTTTAAAGAGGGGTGCCACATGGTCTGAACTTTGAGGTGAATGATTTTGGCAGTAAGGTTCTGGATAAAGGACACAGGCTTAAGGTGTGGCAATGGAAAGCCCAATAGGACAAAGTTGCAGGAACCGATAAACGAGATCACCAGACCCAGAAGACTTCATTCTTTGATGTTTGTGCAGCTGAACAAACAAAACCCAAAGAGAAAAGCTGGGCACACCCAAGGGTTGAATGGATCCTGTTAGGAAAGTTGACTTGCTTTCACTTCAGAAAAGACGCCCAACCCATACAGTACCAGAAGCAGGCTGCATCTCAGAAACAAGACTTAGTGAATTCAGTGGGGCTTCTTCCCAGCTATGTGGTGTTAGGATCTTACCCTGAGTTTGACATAATCATAGAGTTGGAAGAGACTCCTGTCATCTAGTCCAACCTCCAATGTAAAAATCTCAATGTGCGACACCTCCCATCCAATTTGAAACCGTACCAGACCCTGCTTAGCTTTGCAAATGTGCTAGCAGTTTTTTTAAAAAAAACCTGCCGCTAGATTCAATGTAGTTTGTCATAGCTGGAGTGATGGAGTTTGAGACAAGGGCAAGTTAGAACTCCTAGTGGGCACATGGAAGGAGTCATAGAGAAATAAGTGGGTGATGCTGTGGGTTAAACCACTGAGCCTTGGGCTTGCCAAACATAAGGTTGGCGGTTCGAATCCTCGCGACAGGGTGAGCTCTCGTTGCTCAGTCCCTGCTCCTGCCAACCTAGCAGTTCGAAAGCACATCAAAGTGCAAGTAGATAAATAGGTACCACTCCGGCGGGAAGGTAAACGGTGTTTCCATGCACTGCTCTGGTTCACCAAAAGCGGCTTAGTCATGCTGGCCACATGACCTGGAAGCTGTACGCCGGCTCCCTCGGCCATTAAAGCGAGATGAGCGCCGCAACCCCAGAATCGTCCGCGACTGGACCTAACAGTCAGGGGTCCCTTTATCTTTACCTAAGCCCCACTTCACATGTTACTTTCATCTTCATGGCTAGCCCAAACCACTGTGCCACACTGTTGCCCTCAGGTCCTGGTTACTGGCCTCCCAAAGTCGGCCACTTTGAGAACAGGATGCTGAACTAGACGAGCAAGCTTTTCTTATGAAGACAAAACAGAGAAGGGATTTCGTTTCCTTTCAGGTAATTTCCAGGCAATTATACTGATTGCATCTTACAGATTTACAACTTCCCTATTCTTTGCAAAGCACCTGCAATACCACTTTTTTTTTTTTAAAAAAAAAAAAAGCTCTTTGGGAACGGGCGACAGTGACGCGTGTGAGGCGCCTGTTTACCACTTACATAGCGCGGGGAGTGGGGAAGGTAAATTCAGATACTGTAATCCTGAATGAACAAGGCCGGGAACCGAATTTAGTTCGCCTCAGGAACGGCGCGCGCGCCAGGTGCGCTGTTTCCCACCCAGCCTTCTCGCGCGCGCCTGGAAACGCAGCAGCTGGAGAAGCGGCCGCTCTCCCAAGCCGCGCCCTTTTTTAGCGGCGCTGGTAGGTAGGGGGCGGTGCCCGCCAGCCGCTCGCGCCCTTACCTGCGAGTCACGTGTTCGCCTTCCGGCAAGGGGCGGGGCTTCTTCTTGTCAGAGGTGTGTGTGTGTCTCTCTCTCTCTCTCTCCGCCTCCTTTTTAAATTTGGCTTCCCTTTCTCTCAGGAGTATCCCAATTAGACTCTTCTTCCCTCAGACCTCTCCACGTTTCACTCGACTTTTTCTCTCGCCTCCACTCCCCGCGCGGAGGAAGACACCTGGCGCGCGCGCCTCGCTTTCTGTGTGTGTTTTGCGCGCTGCCGGGAGAAGGAAGCGAGGAAGAGAGAGAGAGAGAGAGCGAGCAAACTTGAGAAACTTGTTTGTCCACTCCTCGGGCTGGCTCTCCGCGAGCGAGCTCGTTTTAAAAGGGGAACGGTGTGGGGAGGGGGAAAGGAAGGAAGGAAGGAAGGAGAGGGAGCCGCTGGCCGAGAAAAGCATGAAAGCCAGCTGAGCAAAACATCCCCCGCCTGCTTGGGATTCTGCCTGGACACCGAGGAGAGGGTAAGCGAAAGGGGTGGCTATTGTTTGGGAGCGTGAGGGATGTTGGGAGGCGGAGGGAGGGGAAGGGGAAGGGGCTCCAGGTGTGTTGCAGCACAAAGGTAGGGGGACAACTTGGGGCAGAGTCCTGGGCTTTGTTCTTCTCACCTGCCCGTGGCATGACAGCGCCACAACTCCCCCTTCTTCCAGTCTTTCCCATATATCTCTACCAAGAAGTTGTATCAGATGCTGGGCGGAGGTCGGACTCTGACCTAAGCCTTCCACTTCATTTTCGTTTCCTCTGTTCCTTCTCTCCCCCGAAAAGACCGACCTTGTTTTTGAAGAGGGTCTTATTCTTTCCTTTTCACTTCCTGTTGTTTGTTTGTTTGTTTCACCCACCCACCCCTTTTCAATCTCTGCAAGGTTGTGTATGTGGCATGTAATGTCTGGGTTGGTTTTTGATTTGCATCTCTCAGCTGTGTAATCGGGACGTGGACAGATAAATTCAGGAAAGCACACATGCTCTGGACCATATTGCAACCAACTTGCTTTCCTGCTCACAAATCTAACTGTTTCTCCAATTAGATCTGGAGACATAAACAATGTCTGCAGTCCACGCCTTCGGAGATTCCTCCCTTTTCATTTCCCGTTCACAACTTCTCAAATGGATTTTCCTTAATTCAGATCCAGATGATGTTTAGCGATGTCTGGCTGCCTGTTAAATTTGTTTGGTGGATTCTTAGTTAATGATATGAGATAAAAATTGGTGCTAGTGTTCGCTGATGGAGGAAATTGTTGGGGGGACGGTCTTCTGATAGCTGTGAATCTCTGTTTGTGAATGAGATACCCATCAGAGTTAGAAGACAGTGAGTGACACATGCACATATCCAGTTATAGGTAGAGGCAGAGAAAGCAGGAACTCTAGCTTGAAGACACAAAGGCAGAGGGGGAGAGAGTTGTGGGTTAGTTGCAGGAGGAGGATCTGGGGCTCAGAGTTTTTTCCCCCTGGGAATGTGACACAGGGTGGCACTAATTTACTGCCTTCGGCCTATTTAATTAATTATTATTACAGTGGTACTTTGGGTTACAGATGCTTCAGGTTACAAACGCTTCAGGTTACAGACTCCGCTAACCCATAAATAGTACCTCGGGTTAAGAACTTTGCTTCAGGATGAGAACAGAAATCGCACGGCGGCGGCGCAGTGGGAGGCCTCATTAGCTAAAGTGGTACCTCAGGTTAAGAACAGTTTCAGGTTAAGAACGGACCTCCAGAACGAATTAAATTCTTAACCCGAGGTACCACTGTATTAAAATATCTGTCCATATCTGTCCTGTCATTTCTTATTAAATACTGTGCTCTATTTATTTATTTCATAAAGTTTATATACAGCTTGATTGTAAGAACCTCAAAGCTCAAAGTTTTGATGTGTTTCTCTCCACCCCACCCCCACTTTGATCCAAATTGAGAAGAAGAACACCTAGCTATGTTTTAAATTGGTGAGGTGTACACAGCCCCGGATACGCTGTTTAGTTTCTTGATTTACCTATGTATTCAGCAGGTAAATTAAGATACCAAACAGTGGGGGTTGTGTACATCTCACTGACTTAAAACATAGCCAGGTTGTTGTTGTTCTCAATTTGGATCAAAGCAGATTTTTTGCTTATGTGCCATGGACAAATGAGAAAGGACTTACTATTTAGTTTCTAATACAGTGGTACCTCGGGTTAAGTACTTAATTTGTTCAGGAGGTCCGTACTTAACCTGAAACTGTTCTTAACCTGAAGCAGCACTTTAACTAATGGGGCCTCCTGCTGCCACTGCGCCGCCATTGCATGATTTCTGTTCTCATCCTGAAGCAAAGTTCTTAACCTGAAGCACTATTTCTGGGTTAGCGGAGTCTGTAACCTGAAGCGTATGTAAAACCGAGGTACCACAGTAGTAGAACCCACCATTTTCTACCTCTATCCTTTTGGGTATGCACAATACCGAAAGCAGTCGTTTTCCAGCCTGGTGTGCTCTTGATGTTTGGCACACCAGCTTTAATCAGGCCCAGCCAGCCAAGGATGGGGAACCTGTGGCCCTCCAGATGTTGATGGACTGGAGCTCCCATCATCGCCAACCATTGGCCACACTGGCTGGGGGCTGAAGGAAGTTGGAGTCCAAGAGCTGGGCAGCCGCAGGCTATACACCTGCCTTAGACAGTCACCTGCAGCCTCAGTGCCTTAAAGATTAGGCAGGTGGCCCCTAGGAAAAGAGTATTTCTGTGGTAGGAGCTTGTCTTTGTCTTTATGTGCTGGGTAAAATAAAGAGGATGGAATGGGCATAGGCATTTGGAGGGAAAAGGCTTTGGGTATCCCACCAGCCTTTGAACCCAATGTTTTGACTATACAGTGGTACCTCAGGTTAAGAACTTAATTCGTTCCGAAGGTCCATTCTTAACCTGAAACTGTTCTTAACCTGAGGTACCACTTTAGCTAAGGGGGCCTCTTGCTGCCACTGCGCCACCGGAGCACGATTTCTGTTCTCATCCTGAAGCAAAGTTCTTAACCCGAGGTACTATTTCTGGGTTAGCGGAGTCTGTAACCTGAAGCATATGTAACCTGAAGTGTCTGTAACCTAAGGTACCACTGTACACAATTTGGATTTTACGTACAGTCCCTAGAACGTAACCTCCATGTAAGCTGAGAGTCACCTGTACGGAAACCAGTTGATTTAAGAGCTCCTATATCTGCAATCGACCCCAAAAGCAGCTTCTAATAACTAGCCAAATCTCTCTAGGGAGGGATTTCACTATTTGGGATGCTGCAACTAAAAAACAGAAAATATTGTTAGTTCAATGTACGTACTACTGGCATGGATCTTCCTTGAATGTGGTGTTGAGGTGCATGGTGCAGATAGTATAATTGAATTGTAGAGCTCGAAAGAACCCTGAGGATCATCTAACTCAACCGCTTGCGATGCAAGAATCGGCTAATAGCTTGTTCCTTAGAATGTTTACTTGGAAATAAGTCTCCCTGTGCTTAATGTCATCTATTTCCAAGAAAGTGTGAGTAGGCTGCTTGCCTTGGGCATTAGCTATGCTTGTTATGTGCTTTAACCTTTATTCTGTGATTGAAATACGTGTTCCAGGTGTGGTAGATAAAAATGACCCCTTCCTGGTTGGATATTGCTTGGGCCAGAACAACACCGAATATCTATAAGTGATTCACTAGAGCAGGAATTCAAGCAGGTCACAACCAGACTGCAGAGTGTGGTTAGTCTGGAGATTCCACCCTTTACTCCAGAATTCAGAGCATCCTTCTTCAAATATGTGCACTGTTTGCCCAGAGCTTTAGATCTTTCCATGGTAGACATGGCATGTAAACACAAAGTACTGTTCCGAAGCGAAAGTGGGTTATTTTCCATCAAACAACATCAGTGAAGTTTGAAGGGGCAGAGCAAAAATTTACTTCCTCTTGTCTATGTGGCTACAGGCTACTTGCTTGTCTCTGGGGTATTTGCTTGTAAAATGACTCCATGTGGCAGCTTCTTTCAGATTCCTTTAGAATAATTTGGGCTGGCATAGTTCGTATTGCACCTGAAACAGAGAGGATAAGGAATAATAGTTTGTGGCTGTTCAGGGATTTTGTTTTGTTTTGTTAACTTGCTTGTTTAAACCATTTGAAGCACCTCTCCATACCCAATTAATGTTACTGTTTTTTGAGTTTGTATGCGGAGTAGGAAAATAGACCAGCTGTTAGCTCTATCGTAAGCCACTTTGTCTTAGTAAGCCAAGGTATGTACGAGCCTTTTGCTTCCATTGGCACGAGCTGTGATTAAACTAGGAAGCCTCTAATTAGCCATAGTTTCACACTCCTGTGGTAAACTATAGTCACCAGCTACAGAAGGAGCCAGGATCTTTCATCAACTTTAAACCATGGTTTAAGAGCCCGGCTTGTTTTGAAGCTGGTGACCATAGTTTCCCAGTTTGGAGCAACACTAAACTGTGGTTAATGAAACTTTCCTGTTCAGCTTCAGGTTATAGTGAACAGGCTACATGTGTGGGAAAAGACTCATGCATATATATCTTCCCAACAACTGGATACAGAAGCTAATGGAATATGCAGAAATGATGAAACTTACTAGGGGGAGAAGAAATCAAGATAACAATTTTTTAAGAAAGGAATGGAAGTGGTTTATTGAATATTTACAAACTGTAAACAGATCAAGACATTGGCAGGATTGTTGTAAAAAAAACCTGTAGTTTTAAATATACAGTGGTACCTCGGGTTACATACGCTTCAGGTTACATACGCTTCAGGTTACAGACTCCGCTAACCCAGAAATAGTACCTCGGGTTAAGAACTTTGCTTCAGAATGAGAACAGAAATCGTGCGGCAGCAGCGGGAGGCCCCATTAGCTAAAGTGGTGCTTCAGGTTAAGAACAGTTTCAGGTTAAGAACAGACCTCTGGAAAGAATTAAGTACTTAACCCGAGGTACCAGTGTATATATAAGATATATATAGAATACTGTAGACGATTAAAAGAATAAGGCAATTAGGAGTATGCAGGAAAGGACGAAAATAAATGTAAGGAACTGCAGAAAGAGGGGGAAGGGAGTCGAAATTGAAAATGTAAAATCTATGGTTAAATAAAAGACTTGTGCATATATTGACTTAATAAGCTGAGGCAGCCCACGTCAGCTCTGAACACATTATAAGTCCTGCATTGGGATTTAAAAAGAAACCACATTTTTACTATTGTCAGGGATACTCAGTTCCCCCGGCCTCACTTGTGAGTAAAGAGAAGCAGAGGTATCTGCACTTCTTAAATTTTCTGGTGCCATCAGTTCACTCAGAATGCTTTCAGAACCACCTGGTAGCTTAGGTTGACACCAATTGCTAGAGACAGGATAAACTTTACACTAAGATGGTTGGTTTATTAAAGGAATATTAGGTACACAAGGGAATATTTATATTGGGATCATAAAGGTGCTAGTTGACAGTTTCTGAAGACTCGGGAGACACTGTTGCTGACACCAGCCTCCAAGTGGCTTTTACCTCAGGCCCTTATACCTCCACCCTGACCAAATACTCCCACAGCCCTGTCCAGCTATTGGGGACAATCTGCCTCTGTACCCCAAAACTCCTCTAGCTGTATTCCTGACTGTTTGGGTAGTTCAGGAAGATTTTAAAAACCCGCTGGTGTCACTTTCCTCTGGTACACAGGGCAGCTGTTTGGACCAACTCAGTCACTGGCTCCCTTCTCCAGGTCTTCACCAAAAAAGGTATTAATAAGAAACTGGGTACAGTGGTACCTCAGGTTACATACGCTTCAGGTTACATACGCTTCAGGTTACAGACTCCGCTAACCCAGAAATAGTGCTTCAGGTTAAGAACTTTGCTTCAGGATGAGAACAGAAATCGTGCTCCGGTGGCGCGGCGGCAGCAGGAGGGCCCATTAGCTAAAGTGGTGCTTCAGGTTAAGAACAGTTTCAGGTTAAGTACGGACCTCCGGAACGAATTACCGTATTTTTCGCTCTATAACACGCACCCGACCATAACACGCACATAGTTTTTAGAGGAGGAAAATCCGTAGGCATGCCACCTGTAGGCATTCCCTCCATAACACACACAGACATTTCCCCTTAGTTTCTAGGAGGAAAAAAGTGAGTGTTATGGTGCAAAAAATACGGTAAGTACTTAACCTGAGGTACCACTGTATTCAATTCAGGCCTCAATATTTCTCCTCAGCTCATCTCTGGTCTATTTTTCACATTACCCTCATCAAATCCATTCTCCCCCAAACTCCTTAGCTGACAAAATCTCAACTACCTCTCCCTCAACCGGCAGTTAACTCTCAAGTAACTAGAACCTCTGGCCAATCAGAGTCTCCTTTCACCCAGACCAATTAGTCCAAATTCATCCCATTCCACCTTCACCTAATGAATTCTCAATGCAATCGTATCTCTCTCTCTCTCCTCTCAGAACCTGTCATCTTGCCGCACCGCTAACCAGGCTTGCAACATCATGACAGAACAACTCCTTGAGCTTCCTTGGTCACAGAATATTTCCCCCTTCAGAATACAATCATAAGCAGACATATATACATCATTTCTGTTCTCTGTTCCTGTTGCTTAATCCTGTCTTAATCTGCACTGGAAAACTAGTGTTTGAATGTTAAGAATCCCAAGGGTTAATCTGTGTAGCTGGTGTGATACTGCACTGGAGAGAAACCAACAAAGTTTCCATTTAAGAAAGCAAGCTTACTCTCTTGTCTTCCAGTCACCTGGAAATTTAGCAGGATATATTCAATATGTACATTGTTTGGTCATGCATAACACTGCACACAGACATGTCCATAATGAAACATCGTATAAGAATTCCTGCTAACTATCCTCTGTTTTGTTTTTTAAACACATGTACACTTTCTGATTGGTTATGGATTTTGTGTTCCACTCCTAAATTCATTCTTGCAAAAGACTTAACTTATGCAGTCACTTGGAGATGTTTCACACCAGCATGTTTTTTCCACAGTAGTAGGGAAGAGTTGCTGCGATAACAAAAGCTTGAAAACTTCCTTTGACTTCATTAGAGGGGGAGATGAGAGTACACAAGCCTGCGGTTTACTGTGGCATATATGTGTCACACTAAACTATGACTTAGTGTTCCTGACATCCAAATTTTGTGTTGCATCCAACTAAGCTATAGTCGGACTAGACCCATTGATATTATTGTATATCACTAACTTTCGGTCCATTGATTTCAGTGGGTCTACACTGAATAGAGAATAGCTGGATCCAGCCCTCAGACGGTATGTGGCACTTCCATAGACTTGTGATGACTAATAGCCATGGAAGGACTTATGATCTATTATTTTTATAACCAGTTAAGCTAGTGGCCATCATCACATCCTGTGGTACCGAACTCCGAAAAGGAGAGGAGATAGACAAAAATGATGAGGCTGTAGCCAGGCATATGAAATGTGACCATTCTCTCAAGCTGCCGTCAGATTCCATTGTTGTAAAAAGCGCTGGATTTGGAATGGAAAATTTCTCACGTAAGACCAGTAATTAGGAATTAGTCACAGTTCACACAAGCCTTGTATAATTCTTTAGAGCACGTTTATGAGACAATATTTGATATTTCTCACGCGCCAAAAAACATCTGACTTAAAAATAGTAGAACCAAAGCAAACAAGGTATGAGTGATTCATGCTTTGTTTCAATCCAGTCTGAGTAGATCTTGTGATACCTCAAAGCAGTATTACCTTGGGAAGAAAGGTTGGTTGCTGATTACCCAGATCTAGTCTATTTATAGTATAAAATCAGTATGCAAAGCCAAATGACATCTGTTAAATCATAGAATCACAGAATTGTAGAGTTGGAACAGGAGAAAACAAGCTTGCTCCCATCTTTCATGTGACAGCCCTTTAGATATCTGAAGATGGCCAACATATCTTAGTCTCCTCTTTTCCAGGCTAAACATCCCCAACTCTCCCATCCACTCTGATAAGGCTTGTTTTCTAGACCCTTGATCATCTTGGTCACCCTCCTCTGTACATGTCCTGCCGTGTCAATATTCTTCTTGAATTGTGGCGCCCGGAACTGGACACAATATTCCAGGTGTGGTCTGGCTAAGGAAGAATAAAGCAATGCTATTACTTCTCCTGGAGGGCACAAGGAGAAAGGGACCACAAAGGACGAGATGGTTGGACAGTGTTCTCAAAGCTACCAGCATGAGTTTGACCAAACTGCGGGAGGCAGTGGAAGATAGGAGTGCCTGGCGTGCTCTGGTCCATGGGGTCACGAAGAGTCGGACACGATTAAATGACTAAACAACAACATTACTTCTCTTGATCTGGACACTAGACTTCTGTTGATGCAGCATGGAATAGCGTTAGCCTTTTTCTGCTGCTGCATCACACTGCTGATTCACGTTAAGCTTGTGGTCTTCTAAGATCCCTAGATCCTTTTCACATGTACTGCTGGCCACCTAGATGTCCTCCATCTTATTGTTACAAGTTTCGGGTGCCAGCGTTTGTGGGTCCTCCTGCAGCTAGGGCAGGGAGGATGTGTGTGACTTTCACCTACCCTTCCTTTCTCTCCCCACATTTTCCTCCTCCTGTGGGTAGTGCAAGGAAATTAGCATTGCAAGGTTTATGGCTGGCACTTTTGAGGACTCCTTTGCAGGGCATATCAGGGAACAAACAGGCTTTAGGATCCTGCAGATTCTTATTTGCCTCAGTAAGCCCTGCTTAAACTCTCATTGACAGTGGAGCGTTGCTGATGGGAGAGCTTTCCATCCTCGCATCAGGCCTCTCTCACCACCAGCAGAACAGCACTTATATCCTTCCTATAGATGCTCTGTAGGGTGAAGGGCTCTGCTTTTGCAGAAGAGCATCTGAGCGTCAGAAGATCCCAGATTCCTGGCATCTCTAAGTAGGACTAGGGAAAACCACCACCAAAATCCCGAAGAACTACTGCTTGTCAATATAGACAATACTGAGAGTTGCCACAGTACAATCACTCTGCATAAGGGAGCTTCCTACGTTCCTAAATGCCAGCTGTAGGATTGCATCTTTAGTGTCTTGTTCAGAAGTTTGCTTCCTAATTGCTGCTCAACCTTGCAACCTTAACTTTATTCAATCTTTAAAACTTGTTTTATTCTCTTGGGCAATCTACCAATGTTCTAGTCCCCAGGCTTGCAGGTTACAATGAAGACTTAGGTGAGCTACTTGCCTGCCAAATGTCTTGGCCTCCTCGTTAATTTTGCAGTTTCTGCTGTAGCCTGAGAGCTCTTTACTGAGATGACAGATTTGATTGTGAAGCGGGTGTGTGTGTGTGTCTCTTTTTTTTTTTTAAGAGTACAAAACCCCATTCAACTGTTCTTGGCTTCGTCCTTGTCGATGACACCATTCCAAGTTAAATGAGTTTTTACTGCTGTGTTTTTAAACACAGTGAAATTACGACGAAACTATTGTCTCCTTCCCTTGATAACTATCTGATCTCAATAGACACACTCTGCAATTATTTTTTTAAAAAGCTATAGAACAGGGGTGCAGAATCTTCTTCAGCACAAGGGCCACATTCCCTCAAAGGCAAACTTCCAGGGGCCACTTGCCTGTGGTGGGCAGGGCCCAGTGTTCGAAACTCCCATTGTTCTTGGTGCATTTTGCGACAGAAAATTTCATTGGGACCAGCAATTTCTGAGCTCTTGGCACGGTACTGCACCTAAGATTTCAGATTAAAACTGCAGTGTGGAAGGAAAGGAAACCTTTTCCTGCTTCCCCACGTCCAGCTACTGTCTGAAGACTGGAGAAGAGACCCTCTTAAGAATATTAGGGGGGTGGGCAGGGGAAGGACTAGGCCACGTGAAAAATGAACATAATATTTTAGCTGCAGTTCATTTATTTTCAGCTTTGTTTTCTTGTTATTAAAAAGCGTGTCTAGACATTTCGTTGTTGCGCCCATAACCTAGGTTTAAGGTGCCATTTAGCTCCTAGCCTTCATATCTAACACTGGTGGGGCCATAAGCAAAAGTGCGCAGAGCAACAGACGTGATGCTTAGCTTTGTGCATTAGGCTGCACAAAAAGTCTAAGGTCTCTGCATGCACATATATCCCCAACCCTACCCATTCCTCTAATTTTTTTAAAGGTCTCCATGCTTTATTCTGTGTATAGAGCAGGTTGTTCCCATCAGTAAATATTAAGAAATCATTCTTGAGAGATGCAGCCTTTGGCTTTACACGAATGTCTTCAGAACTGGTTTGCTTTCTGTTGAACTTTACAAGTGTAAAGTTCAAACATTTGCCTCTCTGCAGTAGCAAAGTTTCCTGTACAAGGGAATACAGTTCGGAAAGTGCTGTTAAAGTGCACAAACCACCTATCCCTTTTCATGCGTCATAGGCGTTTTCAGTTTGCTCAGTACTTGAATGGTCCCAATATATCTTATCTCACTTTTATGTGATATCTTGCTATCTGCTCAATCCTGTTGGTGCATGCCAAGTTGATCAGGGAAAACCATGTAGGAATGATTAATTGACTTTCACGAGTCCTTTTCAGGCAAAAGCTACTCTAATTGTGTGGTTAGCAACCTTGTTTGGGTATTTGGCCGTTTTCATTAGGACTGCAGCCTGCAGGGGAGAGGATCTATGTTTGATAACTTGCTGGAATTGGTTCCATGACTTGGTAAACCAAGCCATGGCTTACTGCCATTTTGCTCCTCTGTTCTTGAGGTTCCTTGAGCTATCAAGGTTTGGCTTAGCATGTTGTCTGAATCTGGGCTTGTGGTTAAGTGCTCTCCTCGCTTATCAGAAGCTGTAGTCTTGAAGAAACCTTCGTGGTTCATGGTTGTGAGGACAGAGCTGAACCATAAGCCGGGGTTGCAGATGACATGCTAAGCCAAACATTCATTCTGCTACAAAGCATATTGTCCATTGTATTACTTAATGTTTACTTTCTATAAAGGTCATGGTGGGAAATGTTTGGTGAAAGAACACAAAGTGAGACTGTGTACTTTTTTATATATATAATAAACGTAGTAAAACATACAACAATAAAATAATGGTTAAAATCACAGGTAAATCATCATCAGCAATATATATTCTCTGATGGGACAGTAAAAGACAAAGTCACTTATGATCCAAAAGTTTGGACAAATAAAAATGTATTTTAGCTTATGGTTACCACAAAAACCACCACCACCACCACAACAACTGATCATTGCTGGCAGAAACATTGACTATGAAGGGGGCAGAAATTACTTGGTGACACAACTTAGGTGACCAGGAATGATTGCTGGTGACTTGTTGGTATCTGTCCATCTCTGGAGTGGAGAAGTGTGCTTTTGTGGGTGAAGTCAAATTGTTGTAAGCTTACAGCGCCTGCTGTGGCTGTAGAGACATGTTTTGTTGCAGCTTCTTCTTTCCACTCCTCCCAGCGGTCATTCCTCCTCTGGTCACTGCTGTGGATACACAACCTAATTGCCTGTCTCCAGGCATGGTGGTAGAAATCTGTGCTAATTAGGCTTTGAACCATTTGTAGCATGATAGTGTTCAGTAGGAACAGTCTCAAACTCTCTTCTAGAACTGTCAGTAAATGCAGTTTTAAAACAAGGATAGGGAACCTGTGTCCCCCCCCAGATGTTCTTGGTCCCGCTGAACTCTGGCTAAACTGGTTGGGGCTGATGTGGGGATTCAACATCTGGAGAGCAACAGGCTCCCCACCCCTGCTTTAAAGCATCCTGTGCAAACCTGTAACAGACTGCTTCTGATCCTTTCTACATGAAGTTTCAATGCAGGTACTTATATACTTCCTGGTGTCTACAGCAATTTGCAAGTAATAAATCATTAGACAGCTGTCTTGCAACTTCATTTTAGCCCTGGAAAGTTTGTATAGGTGCAGAACTGACTTGAATGCTGCATGCGTTCTCATTAGTGCTGGAAGAGACTTTTAATTAGCCCCATTTCATTGTGCCCCAAGGGAAGGTAATTCCCTATTTACTATATCTTTTTCTTCCCTGCTCTTTATATAATAAGCAATCTGTTCTGCTGGGCAAAAAAGTCAACAATTAAATCGCGTCTATAAGAAATCTAAATGATTTATAGCAAGAAGAAAGCCACAGTGCTGCTATAGATCTAGCATTAGATTGGAAACTGGGACTGTAATTGTAACCCCATTTACCCAGGAATAAGCCCCATTGAATTCAGTAGGAACTTCCTGCTGAATAGACACAATTAGGACTGTGCTGTTGTTAATTCTTTGTTAAAATGCATGCTAAACACATCTTTAGACTTGATTACAAGGCACAGTCAAAAATGCACCTGTGGATTTGAAAACCAAAATAATGGAAAGTCTTCCATATATTTAGCAGTGTACATTGAAGCAATGTAATGTAAATAAAGGTGCATATTTGAATGTATAGTGAGACAAAGTTTCAAAAAATTAAATTCTGGTTATGCTTTTTATAAATATCTTAAACTGTGTATAGTGAACAGTGCATTAACCTTCAGTGCTATCAATCAGATACTTCATGATGCAAGAAAAGAACCCACATCCCTATTCTTTTTTTAAACTGCAGTCTATTTTTCAGTTCCATAATATAATCCACTTGCACAAAATATGTACAGATTGTTTCTCTTAGAGGTAGCCCACTAAATCAACATACAGCGTCTCTGCTTATTTATTTATATGGTTATTGAAGTTTATTGTCTTGCTTAATGTTTTCCTTTAGTTCCCTAAATGGTTTAATGCCTGTTTTAATCCTGCCACATTGAGATGGGCAGAATGATTCCCCTAAGTGAGGATATAAGATGCTCTTCATGTTTCTCATGATGTAAGCTCTGGTCCAGAAGCTTATTCTGCAGTAAATCTATTAGTCTTCAATGTGACTCCTCCTTGTCTTTGCCCTAATGCAATCAGTCCTCCAGTGGTGGCAATCAGACACACTCAGTGGTGGTTTAGTCATGTCCGACTCTTCGTGACCCCATGGACCAGAACACGCCAGGCACTCCTGTCTTCCATGGCCTCACGCAGTTTGGTCAAACTCATGTTAGTAGCTTTGAGAACACTGCCCAACCATCTCGTCCTCTGTCGTTCCCTTCTCCTTGTGCCCTCCATCTTTCCCAACATCAGGGTCTTTTCCAGGGAGTCTTCTCTTCTCATGAGGTGGCCAAAGTATTGGAGCCTCAGCTTCAGGATCTGTCCTTCCAGTGAGCACTCAGGGCTGATTTCCTTCAGAATGGAGAGGTTTGATCTTCTTGCAGTCCATGGGACTCTCAAGAGTCTCCTCCAGCACCATAATTCAAAAGCATCAATTCTACTTTCTTTAGCCTTCTTTATGGTCCAGCTCCCACTTCCATACATCACTACTGGGAAAACCATAGCTTTAACTATACGGACCTTTGTCGGCAAGGTGATGTCTCTGCTTTTTAAGATGCTGTCTAGGTTTGACATCGCTTTTCTCCCAAGAAGCAGGTGTCTTTTAATTTTGTGACTGCTGTCACCATACTACAAATCCATCAGGACAGACCGTGTTGGATCACAGCATCTTTGCTTTCCCACACAACTTTCAGTTCATTTTCGTTAAAAGTTTTAAGCAGTGGCTCCTCAGTTTCTGGTTTGTCTTAGGAAGCACAAGACAACAAGATTGCATTTAATGGCTCTTTAATATTGTTGCAGGTACCATGTGTCCTGCTGAACAATTGGATCGACTGTTTAGCTATTAAAACATTCCTGAACATTTTGTGACTTCAGAGGAGCTGAGATATATGATCAATTAATTGATTAAATAAATTTGTATACCGCCATATGCCCCTAGATCTCAGGCAGTATTCTACAGGTTGTGGTATTAGTGTGGGAAAACGGCCACAATCCAAGGGTTCCCGAACATGCACCTCCAGATGGTGCAGATCTCAGGTGAGATGATGGTACCCAGACATCTTCACTTGGTTTCAAGCTCTCAGATGGGCGGAGTACAAATAATAACATTTTTATTAGAATTACTATAGTAATAAACAAGCATGGTACAACTGACACAACATTTAAATAAGAAGAAAAAAAAATAGATTTGGGGAGAGAAGGCCAAGGGGAGACAGACCAGAAGCAAATGAGCACAGGACTCTTTTATCTTTTAAGATTTATGAAGGAGGATTTTGGCAGGTGCAACATATTAAGCTGGGTTTGAGAGAACCTGTAGCTGCCAAAATTCCTTCCTCTGCTAAGCTGTTACAGGTACAATATCCCTGCCCTCATTTGCATCTGTTCACCTTGGAAAGCGAAGGGCAACATCAGGTATGCATGATACAAATATTAAAAGTGGATCCCATGTTGTAGGTAGTGTTAAAATAAAAATGGATCTGAAAAGACTGACAATTTAATTCTTTTTAAATATATATATATATACAGTGGTACCTTGGGTTAAGTACTTAATTCGTTCTGGAGGTCTGTTCTTAACCTGAAACTGTTCTTAACCTGAGGTACCACTTTAGCTAATGGGGCCTCCTGCTGCCGCCGCGCCGCTGGAGCAAGATTTCTGTTCTCATCCTGAAGCAAAGTTCTTAACCCAAGGTACTATTTCTGGGTTAGCGGAGTCTGTAACCTGAAGCGTATGTAACTTGAGGTACCACTGTATATTCTTTTTTTGTCCAACACTCCTGTTTGTGGAAATAAATGTTTTCTCTTCCTGGTATTTCGCTACACCTTAATTTCTGAAGTTGCATCATCCCACCTTCAGACTATACTATTTTCAAAAGGGCATGCTCTGACTTGGAACGCCTGCTTCCTCCTCTCTTCCCACACATCCTGACGTTTCTGTGGAAGTTGCAGTCTCCCAATTCATGCTTGGGCACCTGTGCAACATACAAGGGGATACACATGCAGGTCTACCTGCTGTCTGGGTCCAGGCCACTCCCTTTAAACATGAGGCTAGCTTCCTTTTACAGGAGCACATCTGTTCCCAGGTGATGATAAATGACAGTACCAATTGCTCAGATCCTCTTTTTTCCCTGACTTCCATTCTTTAGGCAGATGCATTGCTGGTTAGCGCACTGCATTCAAGCTTTGTAGGCACACTTTCTATGACACATTCCAAGTGACAAAGCTTCACGCTACCCTTTAGTTAACCTCCTCCCCGGTGTCTATGTGAATTGGCTATGCTGAGCCAAGATGTGACTGATGTTAATTATATAATAGCGGAACGTGCGTCCTGTTGAAATGTGCCTAACTGCTTGTGGAATCCGTGTGCACTGTGAACAGTATGGGTCTGCAGATGCACTGCGTGGCCAGATGTTACTCAGAAGAGACACATCTGGAGTGTCACCTTCTGCTTGCTTGTTTTTGAGAGGCAGGTTTACGGGTGCCGGTGGTCGCACCCAAGCTTTTTAATTTCTGGCAAAGTAGTTTGGCTCCAACATGCTTTTTGGGCAGCGCTCACTCTGGTCAGTACTTGCATGTATGTGCTGGGGTTGATTTTGTGAGAACTCGCTTTCTGCAGCTCCGGATTCCCTGCACCTTGTGTTGAACAGCGGAAAAGATGGACGAAGGACACAGCTGTGTTGGATTCACAACTCTTTATTGCAGTAGTTAGAACTGCTCCTGGAATCAGAATGACTGCAGCCTAGCTGGCTGCTTTACATAATACTAAGTAACTTGAAACAGTAACAACTTACAACTAGCTAACCAATCAGGAGCGACAGTTTTCAATCCTTCATTTACATACTGGTGGCCCTGAGTGAGAACTGCACACACATACACAATGTACGCCTCCCATTCTTCCTTGCCTTCTCTGGTCTCAGACTTTCATATCATCCAACATTCCTCAGGTGAAAGAAAATAGGGACATTTCTCACTCCCCCACAACTGACGCTCCTTGGCCCCCCCATATTTTTTTTAAATAATATTTTATTAAGTTTAACAATAAGAAACAACCACACACACAAAAAAAACAATAAACACAGAAGAAATATAAAACATACAGAATTTCACAATACAGTACAAAAATACACAATACAAAACTACAAACATTTAACCTAACAAGGGAAAGGGATAAAATCAATACACACACAAAAAGGTAGAACACATATCACTCTTTTCTATTTTCTTATCTTTGATAACTTATTTTCCCGACTTCCTCACGCCTCCCTTTTTTGTATCCCTTTTTAACAGTTAATTCAGCAAATTCATATCCTGTTACTTTATCTTTACTTAAATTAAATTCCAAATTTCTAATTTCTAATTTTTATCTATCTTATTACTAGAACCCCTTCATTTCATTTCAATGACATCAGCATTCATACATTTTGCAATATTTCTGTAAATAGATTTTAAATTTCCTCCAATCTTCTTCCACCGACTCTTCTCCCTGGTCTCGGATTCTGCCAGTCATCTCCGCCATTTCCATGTAGTCAATTACTTGCATCTGCCATTCTTCCAAGGTGGGTAGATCTTGTGTCTTCCAATGCTTTGTGATGAGTATTCTTGCTGCTGCTGTAGCATACATAAAGAAAGTTCTATCCTTCTTTAACACCAATTGGCCAACTATACCCAGGAGAAAGGCCCTTGGCCCCCCCATTTTTTGCCCCCTCCTTTCCTATCAGAAGAAGGGGGGGGGTGTTACCACCACTACATGTTCGACATTTTGTGTGACATTTTGATGTATTTTTAATCTTTGTTGGAAGCCGCCCAGAGTGGCTGGGGAAACCCAGCCAGATGGGTGGGGTACAAATAATAAATTATTATTATTAATACATCAATGGGACACAACACACACGCCCTCCACCATCCTGAGGAAAGTCTCCAATTGTCCTTTAAGACAAAGTAATATTCACTTAGTAGTTTGAAAGCACATCAAAGTGCAAGTAGATAAATAGGTACCGCTCCGGTGGGAAGGTAAATGGAGTTTCCATGCGCTGCTCTGGGTTCGCCAGAAGCGGCTTAGTCATGCTGGCCACATGACCCAGAAGCTGTACACCGGCTCCCTCGGCCAGTAAAGCGAGATGAGCGCCGCAACCCCAGAGTCAGCCACGACTGGACCTAATGGTCAGGGGTCCCTTTACCTTTAATATTCACTTGCCACTGGAAGGGATACCGTGGTGCCATTATGGCAGAGGTCCTAACCATTTGCCATATGCTCCTCAAAACAATACAGGTACCTGGAACAGGGCCTCCAAAGCAGACCAGCTTCAAGTCATTTATGTAGCATTCAACAGTAATGGTCCATTTTTGTTTGGTAATTATAAATTTGAATCACTGATTTGGATTGCAGAGGCATTCCGGCTTATGACTGATGCTGGTCGCCACTATTTGCAAACAGACAGCTTTGCTGCCATTTCCCATTATTCTGTGCTCTGCTCATGCTCTTAAAATGCCCAGTTGGTCTAAAAACAACAACAGCACCTCATGATCTTGCCTGTCTCTAGCATGCGAGTCTGAAGTTTTTCTCATTACTACCTCAGCACGTGGGAGCCATAAGAAAAAAACAGCAGCTTTTGTTAGCTGGCAGTGCCATCAGATGTGCTAGTCTGCAGCTAAGCAGTTGTTCGGGAACACCCTTCCCAGGGTTCTTGATGGCTACGCTTGAACGCTAAGCGAAGAGTACTGTACTGTATATTCTTTTCCGGAGTTTCTGCTTTAGTGAGATTGAGTGTTTTGGCTAATTCTTCTCTTAAGGGTTTTGATGCTGCTTTGTTTTTGTGGGGCGAAGTCTGTTTATCGTCTTATAGTGATTTAACCTAAGCTCTTGTGCTGTAAACTGTGAATGCATAATGTGGAGAGTCGTAAGGTGAAAAAGAAAAGTAAGTGCTGGAAGTAGTAACCATCTTATTTTGTACAAATCAGGAAAAAATGTGGACAGGCTTGGACTGGTAGTAGCTTTAGCTCAGTTCTGTCAGTGTTGCTGTTGTTTAGGTTTTTTTTAATTTCCTGGTTTGCTAGAACAGGCTTAAAATCAACAATCCATGCTGCCAATATGGTTAAAAGGCACCAGGCTTCTATTGGGAAGCCTGAATAAATAGCTATAAAATTAAATAACAGGATGTGTGTTTTCCTGAGCTGCCTTAGGTGTGCCTTGATTCTATGCTGAGTGAATATTGGCATGCTTGCACTTACCTGGTTTTTTGCATGTTGCTGTGTGCTTATAGAATTGTAATTTGTTGTATAGGCACACAGATCTCTAACTAAGGAGGTTAGGTAGCAGAATCGCACATAGCTTCTGGTAAGTGATGCATTTTCCACATTTTTAACAGTCAAGAGTGGCTTCGTTAGTATCTCTAATTCTGGACAAGTTTCTCATCAGGTAAGTCAAGTTTAATCCAGTCTAACGGCTCTTCCAGACAGACAGTGTTGCAAAAAAGTTGGCAACTGTAAACCACTTGGAGACAAATAGGTTTTTTGTTTTGTTTTGTTTAGATGCCTTTTGGATAGCTCCAAACTAGATTTTCAAGCTTCTTTCTGCAATTCAGGGCATGTGATTCCAGCTCTCTCTACCCTCCCTGCTCTCCAACGCACTTCAAGCGCTGACCAGAATGTGGTGGTTTTTTGGCTGAAGTGAGGGAGGGAGAAAACTGGAGGGAAATGCTTTTTTTGCACACAAACAAAATAACAACAATAATAATGAAGTTGAGCTGAACAGAGTCCAAATAGGGTACTAGTGGTGTTTTGGGGCAGCTTTGGAGTGAACTGTATGGCACCAGTTTTGTTCAACTTGCGTTCTTTAAGGGTAAGGCTACCTTGATCAGATTCTTCACTTGCCATTTCGGTGCTGGTTCTAAACTGGTATAATAGTGCTTTGGATGTGTGGTGTGGCTGCGGCCCCCTGCATGTGAGAACCTTATCCTACAATGTCCGTCCCTCGGCCACCACAGCTATGGCAACCCCCACCATCAATTCTGTCCCAACATTTTCTTTTATCTTAGAACGACAGGTGGGTCGGGGGAACATATATTGGCTCCAGGAAGAAAAATTGCAGGTGTTTCATAAGTTTCACTGTTTGTTTTCCCCATTTTTTTTCTTTCTGGGCTTTATGTGTGAGATTTGGTGATTGACAGCCTTTTGGAAATACGGTTTCTGGTCTCTGCTTATATGTAATCAGATGGCCTTGGGGAGACTTGCTTTCTTTCGAACTTGGTTCCGCACCTGCCTACGGATGCATAAATCTATATCTCAGTGGTATTTTAAGAGCAAATAGATTGAGAGCGGAAGGGCGTGTGGACATAATCCTAGCTCATGGTTTATGAGGTGCAAAAATTAACCAGCTTTCTTCTGAAGTTTTCCTGGTTTGCATTTGGGTTTTATGCACAATCTATGCCTGGAGCTTTGCAAATCTGGTTCCTTCTCCTTAGGGGAAACGTTTAGAGAAATGTTGTTCAAGTATGGGGTTTTTTTACTGAAACTTCTGAGAACAGTCTTGAGCAATTTGACAGGAGAATATGTGTGTGTGTGTGTGTGTGTGTGTGTGTGTGTGTGTGTGTGTAGAAGTTTAAGTAGAAGTGCAATAGGATTGTCAGCTAAGGATAGAAATAAGAGGGGTCTGGGAAGCAGGGTACTGTCAACTTGATGGGTTTGGCCGTGGGTTGGTGAGTTGGAAGGTACTGGGCTTTTGAATGCCACCTTGTTTTAGGCACCGGTTAGCACTACAGCTAGAAATACACTGGTGGGAGAAATTACCTGTGTAATTTATCGTAAGATTATTTTAGCGTATCGACTTTCAAAATCCTTTTTAAGTTCAGAAGCCTATGTTTTGTATTTCTGTGCTATTTTATACTAGTTAGGGCTAACAGAAAGTTGTTATCGTGGTGTAAAATTAGAATCCATAGAGTTGCTCACGCTATTTCAGAAGTGAGATACCAGCCTTCAGAAAAGGAGGTAGAAGAAGCCTAACCTGTGAATCTCCCAGTTCAGTGCCAAGATTGACTGTGATACACGAAGGAGGTCCTGTTCTGCTCTGGGGTTTGGTTATTCTATCGCCTTCATTTTGATCCAAGTGATAAATCGGGAAGATCGCTGAACACTCATCTTCAGCTTGACACATGTTAATGTCGTGCTTGACCTGGTTTGAACTCTTGTTAATATTTTCGAAGCATATCTGGTTGTGCAAATTGGACTCTTTTTTTCTGGCAGAATCTCCTGTTACAGGAGCAATTAATACATCTTTAAGCAATTAAAGGCAACTAATACAACTTTAATGAAGGATAATATTCCACGAGGCTGTTTGGTTAGGGATTGCTCAAAATGACAAGAGCAATTGCTTATCTTCAATATGTTGTGCATATCTGACGGATCCTTTTGTGAAGAATTAAATGGACAAGAGGGAACTGTAGAAGTATGTATTCAGCCTGTGTTAGCTGCTTGATATTGTGATTGATGTAAACTCTTAGAGATCTTGTGTTGCTGTCTTTATATTTTACTTTTGGCCTCCTTTATCTGCTTCTTAACATTACCGCCACTCATTCTTTCTGGAACTAATTGCTGTCTGTGCCTAGAGCTCCTATCTCTCATGTCTTCCTTTTCTTTCTCAATATCAATTTTTTATTTAACATATTTTAATGCCGGAAAGCGTGACAAATGTGGTTTAAGGCAGCAAAACGCAGCTGAAAACTAAACCTACTTTTAGTTTTAAAATCAGCACCTTAAAATAAGAGCCTGCCCATTGCAGGTGTAAATGACACAACGTGAATAGAATAAAACAGCCTGCCATATCCCCAGATCACGTAAAACCATTATATAAAAATGTCAGAGATATCTTTAGACCCTGCTTGAAATTTTGTAGGGATAGGGCTAGCCCAATCTCACTTGGGAACATATTTCACAGGAAGTGGGGCCATTGCTGAAAAGGCCCTGTCCTGTGTGCCTGCAGTTCTGCTTGCTCTCATAGTTGGGTATGTGAATGGGGCCTGTGTTGTGGATGGCATGATAAGGGCAGGTTGGTGAGAATGAAAGCAGTCCTTCAAGTAACCCACACCCAAACTTATTAGGGCTTCAAATATCACCACCAGCACTTTGTGTTGGGCCTGGGAACACACTGTCACACAATTCAACTGGTACAATACACATGAAGTGTACCGAATCAACTTCCTGGTACCAGCCATTACCTGTGTGGCTGCATTTTTCACTGGCTGACGTTTGAGTGCATTGTAGTCCTTAATGCATCTTTTCTTCAGCTACTGCAGTTTATCATGTCTACTCCTCTACTGCAACCTGATTCTCCAAGATTCCATCTGAACTTTAATCCACCTGAACAGACACTCCTCTGCCTTGTATATTAGGTGAACATATAAATGTCCTGTGTGTCTTGACTCTAGTGCGGTGGTTGTCAACCTGGTCCCTACTGCCCACTAGTGGGCATTTCAGGATTCTAGGTGGGCGGTAGGGGGTTCTACGGCACAAGCTGAATCCTCCTTTCGTCAAGCACTGGTGGGCGGTAAGGAAATTTTACCATCAAGAAAGATGCATTAGTGGGCAGTAGGTATAAAAAGGTTGACTACCCCTGCTCTAGTGAATGAGAGACAACCGTGCCGCTTCTACTACTGATTCAGCAATTGCACCTCTCCAGCAACACAATATCTGTAATATATTTGACCTCTTTCTGCCTGCCCCCTCTCCATTGCAATGATTAAGAATCATATTAGTTAAATGATAAGAGGCTAGGATCCAAATAGTTACCTTAGGCGTGGCCAAAAACTTTTGCCTCCCTAAGGTCAAGAGACCATGATACCTTATCCTAAACTACATTTGAAAACCTCATTGGTTCGAAAAGGCTTTTTGTTTTGAGAGCAACGAGCCCGAAGCTCTCCCAACCTACTTGCCTGTGTATAACTACGGTATTTTTCTCTCTATAAGATGCACCAGACCACAAGACACACCTAGTTTTTGGTGGAGGAAAACAAGAAAAAAAATATTCTGAATCTCAGAAGCCAGAACAGCAAGAGGGATCACTGCGCAGTGAAAGCAGCAATCTGTCTTCCTGTTCTGGCTTCTGTGATAGCTGCGCAGCCTGCATTCGCTCCATAAGACGCACTCACATTTCCCCTTACTTTTTAGGAGGGAAAAATTGAGTCTTATAGAGCAAAAAATACGGTAATTTTGCGGATCTTGGGGATGTATGGATCTGTGATCACAGCACCCTAGGTTGTGCTGCTGGCACTAAGTTGCTGTAAACTAGGAAACAGATTCCAGCTTCAACTCTTGCGACAGCTGCTGTACTTGGTGGGGAAAGTTTTCTTGGGGTTAGTTTGACCAGGGTGGGGGTAGTTACGTGGCAAATCAGGATCGTGGAGGAGGTAGAAGTAATTCAGTACCGTAGAGAAGGTGGTAGTGACGCATCAGAAGAGCTTCTTTTCCTGTGGGAGTCTTCACCACTTGGCATTTCCTCAATTGCCTTTCAGATCTGTGGCAAATGTGACCCAGTTTGGGCATTGGCAGCATTCGGCTTATGGTTCCCTCTGGCGTCCTCACCCTGTGCCCAGAGGGCACTGTTGTCACTCAACAGAAGGGAGAATGGCAGGGAGAAAAGGATGATTAGAGCAATTTTGGAATTGGAAAGACGATCAGGAGAAGTGTGGAGGCAGGAGAGAGAATACCTGTTCCTTTTAGGCTCTGAAACTTCAAAAGATCTGGTGTTTACTTTTCCACACCCTGCTCCATTATTGCAATATTTGTTCTTCAGCAAGCATTGTGCATGGTTCTTAGAATTCCAGTGGCATGTGGAATATACTCATAAATGTGAACGCCACCTGTCTGGGTAGTCTTGTGTTGGTACACTCAGTCGTACATATATGAGCTGTAGCCTGTCTTGTATAGTTTTTGTATATGCATGGTAGGCTCGAACATGTCATCTTATCGAAAAGCCCTTTGTCCCCAAAGTGGAGATCCATACATGTACAAAGGGGTGGGTTGTCTGAGGCAGTCCAAAGTACAGGAAAAGGCTCTCTGTGCATGCTGAGTGGCATTGCATTTGTGCCAGCAAGCGGGTGTGAAGGAAAGGTTGTTAAGAGTACATGCTGCGCAATGTTTCACAGATGAAAACAGGGACACTTTTGTAATACTACCACTTCTCCAACCAGGGTTAACTGTCTGAGCTTCCTATCCCTTTCATTCCAGTATCAGCTGCTCAATCTTCTAGTCTTCTTCTCTTCTTCTTCTTCTTCTTCTTCTTCTTCTTCTTCTTCTTCTTCTTCTTTTTTTTACATTTTTAAATTCATTTTCACTTTTAACATTTATCATCATACATAAATCATAATCATGGCTCCCAGTATGTTTCCAAGCACAATTCAAAGTGTTGGTGCTGACCTTTAAAGCTCTAAACGGCCTCGGTCCAGTATATCTGAAGGAGTGTCTCCACCCCCATCTTTCTACCCGGACACTGAGGTCCAGCGCCAAGGGCCTTCTGGCGATTCCCTTACTGTGAAAAGTCAAGTTACAGGGAACCAGGCAGAGGTCCTTCTCGGTAGTGGCGCCCGCCCTGTGGAATGCCCTCCCACCAGATGTCAAAGAGAACAACAACTACCAGACTTTTAGAAGACATCTGAAGGCAGCCCTGTTTAGGGAAACTTTTAATGTTTGATGCATTACGGTATTTTAATATTTTGTTGGAAGCCGCCCAGAGTGGCTGGGGAAGCCCAGTCAGATGGGCGGGGTAGAAATAATAAATTATTATTACTATTATTTGTTATTTTACAAACAGTATTCTCAGAATCCCCAAACTTCCCTCCATGGTTTTCCCAGATATTATTTTCAAACTGCATCATACCGTATTCTCCATATTTTCTTAAAACTCAATTGTTTTATCATAGTTCTCTCTTCGCTGCAAGTGTTTTCAAAATCCTGCTAATGTTTTCAGTTGTTTACAGTGTTCTTTCAAGTAACTTAAAAAAATCCCCCATTCTTTGTTCAGTCCAGTCGTCCACATTTTCACATCGGTTGGCGAATTTGCCCCTGCCAATGAAATTTGCCCCTGCCAATGAAAATACTTCAGCATTTCTGTGCAAATTTATCCTGCTGTATACATGTGATGTGTGCAGTTTTGCCTCGTATACAATTTTTCATGAGGCAAGTTCCCCTGATAAAATGTGATTTTCACAGACATACGTTTAAATGTTATTTATAATGCTGTTGTTGCTTTGATTCTTTTCGTGCACTATCTTAGTTTGCAGAAAGCTGGCATTAAAAAAATAGCAATAACGAAATAGCAAAATGCCCGAGTAATTGAAAGAATGAGCATGAGTTCCTTCAGAGATCCTGTTTTGGATCATTTGCTACGGAACTTCCTTTTCCTGCAAACTACTTAGTTTTCAGTGCACGTAACTTAAGGGTTCAGAAATAAAGGCAAAGGGCTTAAACACAGTACAGTTGTACCTTGGAAGTCAAATGGAATCGTTCTGGAAGTTCGTTCGACTTCCAAAATGTTTGGAAACCAAAGTGCAGCTTCTGATTGGCTGCAGGAAGCTCCTGCAACCAATCAGAAGCCGTGGAAGCCCCGTCAGACGTTCAGCTTCCAAAAATAGTTCACAAACCAGGACACTCACTTCTGGGTTTGCGGCATTCAGGAGCCAAAACGTTTGAGAACTAAGCTATTCAAAAAGCAAAGTATGACTGTATATAGCTTTTTAAAAAATGGATGCTGTGCTGCTGCTGTTCTTGCACCGTGACGTCAATGCTCAGTAAAACACTGATTCATACCGATTTAGTTAGCTTGCTGGAATAATAGTCTGGACACCAGTGCCTTCCTAAAGGGTGCAACAAAAAATGTATAATCTTTCAAATGTCTCCTTAAACAGCTCTATCCATATGCTGGGAAGTCCTTGGTGAATTTCATGTTCCCTGAGGCATGTACACAGCCACTTGAGGATGGACGATTTCCATTTATGTTTGGAAGTACAGTAGGCAGCACCAACAAGCTTTTGGTACACCTTCAGCAGACGCTGTTGCTGTATAGATTGTGGTGTCATGAAGTCACTGTAGTTCCCTACCTATTCACCTGATGTGCTAATGCCTGAAGACCAGAATTCGAAACTTGTTTAATCCATCACTAGGCCATTCCATGTTATCCATATGCATACACAAGTGCAAGTGCAGAGGAGAGGAAAATGACTGGCTTTTTGTTTGCTCCTTCCCTCCCAACTTATCAGTCAGGCTGGGGTGGGGAGAATTGGCTTAGAGAAAGGTAGATCTCTCTTCCTTCATCTGCTGTTATTTCAGAGGCAACGGTAGGCTGAGCCTGAATAGTTCCCCCCTCCCAATGCCCAAAATGATTGTTGGGAAAGAGGGTAAAGGGGTGTGTAAAAGGTCACACTTCCTTCGAGCTCGTAACAAGTCTGCAACCTGTACAAATCTGAGTTTTCAGCGTATCTGGGCTCAGCTGACCTAGGCCAGCAAACCGGTTTCCAGACCAGGAAGAAGCAAGTGGCAGTCTGCTTGCTTTCCCTGTGCCAGTGAAACTCCTCGCCTCAGTGGGTTGAAGGCTACCCCCTATGTACTGCCATGTGCTACTGATGACGATGCAGCATGCATTGGCTTAGTCGGCTGAGCTTTTGGGTACTGAGGAGTACCCAAAAGTTCACCTTGTCACCTGTACAAGAGGTAGGGTTCCAGGACGATCTTACATGAAATATTTTGTTGAAGTTAGCAAAGTTGCATGGTTCAGGAGCAAGAGTATACAATGTAATCAAAGAGGTAAGCGACGTGGGTGGTGCTGTGGTGTAAACCACTGAGCCTAGGGCTTGCCAATCAGAAGGTCAGCGGTTCGAATCCCCGCGATGGGGTGAGCTCCCGTTGCTCAGTCCCTGCTCCTGCCAACCTAGTAGTTCAAAAGCACGTCAAAGTGCAAGTAGATAAATAGGTGTCGCTCCGGCGGGAAGGTAAACGGCGTTTCCGTGCGCTGCTCTGGTTTCGCCAGAAGCGGCTTAGTCATGCTGGCCACATGACCCGGAAAAACTGTCTGTGGACAAATGTCGGCTCCCTCGGCCAGTAAAGCAAGATATTCGCCGCAACCCCAGAGTCGTTTGCGACTGGACTTAACTGTCAGGGGTCCTTTACCTTTACAAAGAGGTAAAATGTGGGGTTTTTCCCCCAGACCTGATTGTTGCATTGAGCAAAGCCATTGGCTTGAGTGGCAGAAAAGAATTAGATGCCTTAAACTCTTGTTAGCTCTGCACTGTGCTTGACGTGAGAGTGTCTTTAAAAGTGCTTATTTCAGGAGCATAATTAATTGCAGAGTGTGTCTTCTGGGGCACTATTAAATACAGTGGTATCTCTGGTTATGTACTTAATTCGTTCCGGAGGTCCGTTCTTAACCTGAAGCACCACTTTAGCTAATGGGGCCTCCTACTGCCACCGTGCCGCCACGCGATTTCTGTTCTCATCCTGAAGCAAAGTTATTAACCCGAGGTACTATTTCTGGGTTAGTGGAGTCTGTAACCTGAAGTGTACGTAACCTGAAGCATATGTAACCCAAGGTACCACTGTACAAAAATGAGGAAAGCCATGGTTAGAAAAGAAATTTCCCTATGAAGATTTGGAAAAACATGATATCATCTTGTCCGCTGTGAATATTTGGTCTGTGTTATATTACGTGGATGACGAAACTCTTGGTGGCTACTGATCAAGGTTTGCTTTCGAGTAGCAACTTTCTCTGTCTAGATGATTGGCTGACGAAAATTCCATGAGTTCAAGTTTTTAAAAGGATTCTTCTTTTGAATCTGATGGGAACCATTCAATCTAAAGGGATTGCTGAAAGTGGAGAAGCAAAGACACTGTTGTGGTCCTTAGAAATGGTTCCAGGAAAGTGGGATTGGTGCCATGCTGGAGTTTGCAAAACTCTTGCATTTTCAAAGGAAGCGCTCCATTCCTAATTGTACCTCCTAAAATGATTGATAATATGAATTACTTATGTTCTGCTTAGTTAGAATCAACAAAACCCTCTGCTCCATATCCTTTCAACAAATCTATGAGATTGGCAATCATTTGATGCAGAAGAGCGGCTCATTCAGAAGTTAACATATGCAGGTGCTCTCTTGCCTGTAACTTAAGTTATGTCCCATGTGCTGCTTTATTATTATTTATCACCACCATCATTTATTAAACTTGTTAGCCGCCTGCTTACCCAGAGGGCTCCAAGCGACCTAAAACACATTTCATTGCTTTAGCCTTTGAACCAACAACAAAAAAAAGCAGTCATGGAGTTTGAAAGCTAGTTAGGGAGAGAGGTTGCATCCTTGAAACTGGCATGTTGCTTTAGTTATTTGACTGTTGATTTAAGTGGCATAATACACAATTCCTTTGAGTTTGTTGTTATTGTCTTTATTAGCCATCTAGCCTTGTTGTGTTTTGAGATGAAGGAGAAAAATATTGCTGAATCAGAATGAGATCACCCAAGTTGCATTTAGGACTTCAGAAACTAAATCGACGCCAGAAGGCTTTCTTTCTTTCTTTCTTTCTTTCTTTCTTTCTTTCTTTCTTTCTTTTTAAAAACCTGTTTGGAGTGTGTTGCTCAGCTTACCCGGCCGTCTACAATTTTTTAAAAAAAAACTAAAAGCAATTCTACATGTCTCGTGAGCATTCTGCCTCGCTTCTTACTATACATCAGTATACCTCTTTTATATAAAATGGGGATCTGGTGTGTGGGTAGTTAGCATAACTGATTTGTCACGATTCTCTCTCAGTTGTTTTTTTTTGTGTGTGTGTGTGTGTAAAGGAACTGCTCAGGGTCATAATACTCTTTTCTTTATGAGTATCCGGTATCCAGCACAAAGAGTTTGTTGAACAGTTGGCTAGGGGAGCGGCTAAAAGGCTTTGGTTTGTGTGTGTTTTTTTATTACTCTGTTAGGCATTAACAGGGCCACTCCCTAGCCTAGACTGTATCAGCAAAAACAGTCTTCCTAGTATATGCAGGTGTGGAAGCACATTTATGTAGCCTTACTAGGGTTCAAACGGAAAATCATGACTTAAAGTCCTTGTGGCACATGGAATTGTGCTGTTATGACTACTGTCTCTCTGCAGGCCGTGATTGTTGCCCAGGGATGTGGAGCTCCATTCTCCTACTCAAGTTCCTTTTAAACCAAATCTTAATCGTCGGGGCTCTGAATTTTAGAACACACTTTTTTATTTCTTCAGTCTGTTTTGGTGGCTTCAGTCAATGTAATAATGGCCCTTCCCTCTAGCAAATGGTAACTGCTTGTAGAATTGTAAGCTTACCTCCTTTATACATCACAGCTTTTATATTTGATAAAATTCAAATTTAAATGTAATGATCTAATCCAACTAATTTGTCTGTTAAGCGCCCTAAAGCGTAGTGACATTCATGTTAAATTTCAACGCTGTTTAAGTTCGTTCCACTTTCAAATGAGTTTCCCTTGAGCTTTGGATCCCCATTGCATATGCTTCTTACCCACGAAATTTTTAGTACTTTTTAACAAGCTTTATTGCAAGGATGGGCAACCTGTGGCTGTCCAGATGTTGTTGGGTTCCAACCTCCCTGCCTGCCCTGCCCCAGCCCTAGCCTGCAGGGCCCAATGATCAGGGATGGTGGAAGCTGTCATCCAGCAATTTTTCAGAGGAGCATAGGTTCCTCAACCCATCTTCTGGACCCCCTGGGAAACTCAACAAACTGTGCTGCACCTGGAACTGGGTGTGGAGAGGGGAACTGAATGGGACACAACTGTGGGCAGCCTGAGCATGTACCATCCACCTTGGGCCAGTCTGTAAAATGCAAGTCTGGAGTGAAAGACTAGGGACTCTTATTGTGAGACTTTTGTGGATGAGCTGAGAGTTTGTTTGGGCCCTAGGAGAGAACCCAGAGGCTGAGAGGAAGAGGGTGTGCCAGAAGGAAAATGAATTGATGTTGATTTTCATATGTTTTGTAACTTCTTTGCAATGTTGTTGTTTCAGTTTTCCACGTACTGCTTATATTAACAGTATACAAATTAAATCATCAGTCAATCAGTTTGTGGGGTGGGGTGTAATGCTTGGTTATTGGCAGAGGGTAAAGCTTCTTTAAATTACAACTTTCTGCTGCAAAACCATTGTTCAGTTCCCCTGAGAGAGAAGGATTGTAGTCATACTTCACAATGCAACATATTCTGTTCTGTTAGGCTTTGTTAAGAAGAAACAAAACGGTCTATTAGAGGTGCCCTTCTTTGTGCTGTTGTGTTTTATTGGACAATTGCCTTTATTGTCATCTCTGAAGCACATATGTGAGCTTTCTCCCTTTTATTATTCATTTCCACAGACAAATACACAGAAATTTTATTTAATAACATATTCTTCAAAGGCCTGCTTTTTAGTATTCAGTTGCTGTACTGATAAGAGATGGCTGCATAATTGCACACCTCATTCTAAGGAGTTTTCTGGGGACTGAGTGCAAGCTACATTTGGCAGAAGGCAGGCGGCAATGCCAGGGTTGTGCCTTAGGCAAATGATCCTTTATCATAGAGATGAAAATGTGTACTCAGAGGTCATCCAGCTGAGCCCCCTTGCAATGCAGGTTCTGTAATGCCAACTGCAGCTCCAGCGTCTCTGACGGATAGCTGTCCAGCCTTTGTACACATGCAGGATAGAAGCATGTGGTAATTTTATTAGATCCTGCCACTTGTTGAAAGAAAGGTTTGTTAAACATTTGAGTTTTAATGCATTGGTTAACTAAATTTGCGTCTCCAAGTGAATGAGAGAATAAAGGTATATTTGCAGGATGCAGATATCGAGAAGAAATCTAGGATTGTCTTTGCCTGTGTGCAGTGTTGGGGAAACAAGTGCTGTATGTATAACTCTGCCTGTATAAGGTTGGAGCTAGAGATAAATCTGACCTTTCAACATGATTAAAATGGCTTAACTGGAAGTTGTCTGAAGCTTTATGCAATCTGACAGTTACACCTTTTTGTTTTTGAAAGCACATCTTTCAGTTGCTTACATTTGTTTAAAAAGTTACAGTATCTCTGTCCCCAAGGTTGATGTTGTTTTTCATTGGTTTTATGGATTTTAGCTGCATTTTATCAGTACACTACTTCTGATGTGTTTAAATTTGCCATGAGGATGATGGCTAAAAAGGGATGAGTGCAGAAATCCCGGTGTAGGGTAGGTGAAGAACCAGAGCAATGGATCAAATTTTAACATCTGCTGTGAACTCACTAGGCACCCTGCTCTCTCTCTCTCTCTCTCTTTCTGCCTCAGTCCTCCTCATCTTTAATACAGGAGATAATAAGACAACAGCTTTGTTTACAACAACTGTATAGTGCATGTGGACCATTTTGAATCCTTGAAATCACTATCAAATTTGGGCAACTGTTGACACTGTGGCAGATGTGCACATCCAGGCTGATTTCCCTCCTTTCTCTGATAGTTCAAATGGAAGTCCTGTTGCAGGGATAAAGAATCTGTGGCCCTCCAGATGTTTCTGGGGTTCAGTTCCCATCATCCCTGACAATGAGCCATCATGGCTGGGAGCTGATGCGAGTTGGAGTCCAACGTCCTCTGTAAGGGCACAGGATCTTCACCCCCCATGATCTAATGCCTGGGAAGCATGTGTGTTGCTCATGTATATGGAGGCAGCTAAAACCCTCTGGCTCTTTGAAAGGAATTTGATGGGTGAATTGACTTCCCTTTGGATGTAAAGTACCGTATTTTTTGCTCCATAAGGCTCACCTAGTTTTTAGAGTGGGAAATCAAGAAAAAGAAATCTGTCCGCTTCTCCCAGAGCTTCTGGAGCTGCCGGGGGAAGCCCCCCCCCCCCCCCAGAAGAAGCCATAGCCGCACGCAGCCTCTCCCGGCCGGAGGGGCTGCGTGTGGCTATGGCAATACCACCACCTCCCGCAAAAGCCCACAGGAGCTGCACACCCTTTAAGGAGCGCGCAGCTCCTGCGGGCTTTTCTACAAGGAGGGAGAAGGGACTGACTGGCAATGTCAGTCCCTTCTCCCTCCTGGGGAAAAGCCCGCAAGAGCCGCGTGGAGCTTGTGTGCGGTTCTTGGGGGCTTTTCCTGCCTGACGCACACACATTTCCCCTTACTTTTTAGGAGGGAAAAAGTGCATCTTATGGAGCGAAAAATACGGTATACGCCCTCCCCTCAGTAGTCCACCTTGAGCTTGATTGTCTGCTAGCACCGTGGGCCAAGAACAATCAAGGCTGGAATACATGAAGTTTTTAGCTGTACCTATTCACTTAGAAAATGATCCTTTAACGTTTCCCCACCACCACCATTACATTTTACTGCCTGTAAACTCCCAGGTGTATTTGCACAAGACTACAGAACTCTCAGCCCAACTTCCTTTGGCAGTTTAATCTGTTACCAGGGACTATGTCTTAGGTGAGAGACTTCAACCACTTCAGGAGAGAGGTAACTGAAAACAAATGCATGACTGAGATTCAGAAAAAAATAATACCCTTTATTATTATTTTTAAGTGGTGCTAAGGGAACTTTGTTCCAGCTTGCAAAGTCTCTCGGGGGGGTGGGGTGGGGCTGTATCCTGTGGCTATCCTGCTAGGCTGAACTCAGGTTTGCTTTCATTTCCGGCTTTAGGAACGGCTAGGAGGATGAATTCGGAAAGAGATTCGGAAACTACCTTTGACGAGGACTCCCAACCAAACGACGAAGAGGTGCCATATAGCGATGATGAGACAGAGGATGAATTGGACGTTCCGCCTCCTGTCGAGCCAGAGCAAAACCGCATCAACAGAGAGGTGGAAGTGACTCGAGATACGCTTAGAAAAGGTGAGTCGGACGTGAATGATTCCGGAAGGGGAATGTAAGGTGAGCCGCGCTGGATCACGTCAAAGGCCCATTCAGTTCTGTGTGGAATGGCCAACCAGATGTCAATGGGAAGCAGGGCCTGAGCGTGGCAGGACTCTCCCCACTTGTGACCCCCACACTAACTAGTATAGCTAGCAGACAGAACACAGCTAGCCGCCATTTATAGCCTTATTCTCCATGAATTTGTCTAATCCTCTTTTAAAGCCATCCAAGTTGGTGGCCACCACTAGGGCCGGCCCTCACACGAGGCAAGGTGGTCCACAGGAGCAGCAACTCCAAGGAAGTCTTTGTCTGCTGCTGTTGCTTCCACTGTGGCAGTGAAAGCCGGGCCCACTCCTTGGAAGTGGAATTTGCCACCTCCTTGGCGGACTCCCCCTCCAATGCTGCCCCCACAGTGGCCTCTTGGAGAATAGGAGATACGGCTGGTCTACTCCCACCCCCTAGGAAGGAAATGGTGGGGGCTGCCCTCTGGGGTCTCCTGGGCTGTGCACCTACCGAACAAGATTCAGAGTGGGTCCATTTTCCTCATTGCAATGGCCTTTGATTTCCATTTGACCATTTAGTAAGGCTGATTTGAGTTTCCCAACTTGTTTCTGATGGAGATCTTCACTCACCCCTTCTTCCCTGGTGTGGTGGTGGTGGGTTCCATTTTGTGGTTTGCTTTGGGTGGCAAAATGTATTGGGCCAGCCCTGGCCATCACTGCACCGTATGAAGTACTTTCTTTTGACTGTCCTAAATCTTCCAACAGCCAGCTTCGTCGGAAGCAATTACTCTGAGCGTTATGTTTTTACTGTTCAGTTTCCAAAACACCACAGGGTCATTCCTAGATTGATCCAACAGGGAAACTACCAATGTGGTTTGGAAGTGGCATAAGCCTGTTTAAAATGAAATTTATTTGGCCATATCCTCTAAACAACTGGCTGAAAACGCACAAGCCACATTTTATGCATGGGTTTTCTTATTTTTATATTATTTGTACATACAAAGTATACTATAAATATACAAGAATGCATAGTAATATAATCAAGATAAGATATGGATGCAGAGAAAACTAATTGTCTAACTTATAAATATAAAACAAGGAGTATGAATCTATGCATGAAAGTAGGAAATAGGTATGTGGATAAATAGGTTGCAATAGTTAACTTCCTATATATTTTACACTAGCATATAAACAATCCTTGTCCTAGCTATTTCCAACTCTGTTTTTCACAAGCTTTGAATTTTCAAGTTGATGCAAAGCAATACTGTAAAAATTATCACTTCCCCCTTCTTTTAACCCTCATAAACCACCACATTTTAAAGCATAATTTCTCTACTTTTATTAACTTAGTTTTTCTGGCACTCCAGAAAAATCCCCCTAGAATATGCAATGTACTTCCAAAAATACATAATTCGTTTCTGCTTAGATGAACTAGCCCACTTCTCAACAAGAAAACTCAGCAAAGATAACAGCTGCAGTTCTGAAATTTCTTCCAGTAAATGCTGAGAATCCCCAGAACTACAACTATTCGCTGCCAGTTTTTGTCTGTGGAGAGGTGGTGATGGAAATTCCCATAATCATAATTTCAGGACTTTGCAATGTAGATTTTGAAAGGGTATATGCTATCAGGCTCAAGGTGCAATTTGACACAAACAGTGCATTCACACTCTATGGGGCATTTATGCACAAACCAATAGCCAGGGTGGATTTGATTTAAATCAAATTGATTTGAATCACGATTTAAGTCAGTAAGACTTGATTTAAATCATTTTAACAGAAAGACTCATTCTTGTTGGTATAATCTTAATATTTAGAAATGAGAAGAAGGTTCTGGAACCAGCAAACCCTTACTAGTTGACTGGCAAGCACTTCAAGGTCTCGCCAAGGACTTACAGATCCCAGTTACTATTTCCACACACACACCTATTTGAATTTGCTTCTACGTTCAGGTGCCTATTCTGTACAGTTATGTGTTAGTGCATTTGTTGGAACCTAGTGGGATTGGGAAGAGGTTGCCAGCCCTGAAGTGCCTTCAGCACTTGCCTCAAGTCTGAGTTGCACAGAAATGCAACTCACTTGCACAATTATTACACAAAGATCCCAAGAATTGTGGAGTATTCCGCTCACAAGGTTGTGCTTTCATTTTTCCTTCTTCTTACTTAGCTACTTGTGTAGATCTGTTCCACTCCAAACAATCTGTTCATTGAACCTCTTGGAACTTAGTATTTAAGAGGGGCTGATTCTGTGTATATAAATTTGCAGCGGAACAATGGGATTAAGGTCCCCCCCCCAACTCTGTGTATGTTTATTTTACAACATTTTTCCTGTGAAGAAAAGGCACGTTATCTCTGCAGACGCAAATTCACACTTTTGAAAACTGCAAAAAAAAAAGCATCTGTGATAGTATCTTCTTGTTAGAAAAACTGCCCCAAATAATCTTACAGAAACCTCTGGAAGAGCATGACATTGTGAATGGATTAATGGAATTCATTTATCAAAAAATTAAAACATTGCATATAAAGCCTCATGCAACATAATTAAAAACAAATCCTTATTTCCTGATGGACTATAACGTAAGTTAAATAGAAAACTATCTTAAGAAAGATTTTTCCTCCGAAAGCATTTTATTTTTA
This sequence comes from Podarcis muralis, assembly GCF_964188315.1. Lineage (NCBI taxonomy): Eukaryota > Metazoa > Chordata > Lepidosauria > Squamata > Lacertidae > Podarcis > Podarcis muralis. Next base: position 52,178,802 of record NC_135665.1, read on the forward strand.
AAAATCCAATTTAAATTAAAAAAAAAAACCAATTTAAATTTTAAAAAAATCTAATTTAAATTTTTAAAAAATCCAATTTAAATTTTTTAAAAATCCAATTTAAATTTTAAAAAATCCATTATTATTTTTTAAAAAATAATTTATTTTTATCCACCCTGCCAATGGCTCTACATCAGGCTTCCTCAAACTCGGCCCTCTAGATGTTTTTGGCCTACAACTCCCATGATCCCTAGCTAGCAGGACCAGTGGTCGGGGATGATGGGAATTGTAGTCTCAAAACATCTGGAGGGCCGAGTTTGAAGAAGCCTGCTCTGCATGCTGATGTGAAAAGCAGGTCTGAGATGAAGAAAAACAGTTGTGGCAGTAAATTAACTTTCCTCTCCTCTGGATCCACCAGTAGATGAGTCATAAGGTTAACCTTTAAGTGAGATTTCCAGTCTGTTCTTTGCTAATTTTCTAAAAGACAAACGGTTGACATCACCACAAATTGCATCGTATTTACCTGGGATGTTCTCCCCAAGGTCATTCCGGTAGTAAAGCTTATTTCTCTCTCTCACGGCTAACTTGTTCTCCCACTTCTGCCTTAGCGGAAGCAAAAGTTAGCAGCTTGTAGGTGGTTTTGAAATTATGCAAATCAAGGGAAGTTGTTTGGAATTCCTTCGGGTTCCCTTGTTCTGTTAATTCTTTGAACAAGGAGTAAATGTTTAAAAGCAGAACATTTGTTCCTCTGCTCATCTTTGTTGCATTTGTAGTTTCTTTCTGATCTTGGGTATGCTAAGACTTCTAACTGGGACGCGGAATGGGGGCCCTAACCATTCTAGCCTTCATATGCTGGTGGGAGTTAATAAATTTCCTGCTTTCAGTCACTTGATTATTATGTTCATGATGATCACACTTTATGGTTTTCATTCTTTTGTTTTGTTTTTCAGAATGCGGCTGGCAAGTTAAAGCCAATGATCGTGCCTTCTATGAAGAGCCCCAATTTATGAAAACGACTTATCTGTGCCTTAAGAAAAGTAAATATGCAGTAAGTGGATTTAAAATCATGGTATTGAAGGGGCCATTCACCTAGTCCAGAGATCAACTACTCATGGTTCGTTGGTTGTCATTACTGAAGTACAACTCCCATCATCCCTGAGTATTGGCCCTAGATAGGACTGATGGGAGTTGGAGTCTAATAGTATCTAGAGAACCACAAGTTCCTTACCCTTCATCCATTCCAATTCAACACCTGACCTGGAGGAAAAAGTTCCTGCAGGTTTTGTTGTGGTGTTTTTTTTTAATGCCTCGTTTTAGCACTCTTTAAAGCACAGAACCAAACTCTTCAATAACATGAAGTGGGTTACACCAGGGGTCAGGAAACTTTTTCAGCAGGGGGCCGGTCCACTGTCCCTCAGACCTTGTGGGGGGCCGGACTATATTTTGAAAATAAAAGTAAAAATGAAGAAGAAGAAGAAGAGTTTGGATTTGATATCCCGCTTTATCACTACCCTAAGGAGTCTCAAAGCGGCTAACATTCTCCTTTCCCTTCCTCCCCCACAACAAACACACTGTGAGGTGAGTGGGACTGAGAGACTTCAAAGAAGTGTGACTGGCCTAAGGTCACCCAGCAGCTGCATGTGGAGGAGCGGGGAAGCGAACCTGGTTCACCAGATTACGAGTCCAACGCTCTTAACCACTACACCAATTCCCAAGCCCCACAAGTAACCCTGAGATGCACGGACAGGCCGGATTTAGAAGGCGATTGGGCTGGATCCAGCCCCTGGGCCTTAGTTTGCATACCCACGGGTTACACCTTTTCACAGAACATGAACACCCCCATATCCGTTTCATATGACTTGTTCAAGGTGGTTACTAGTGGGAAAACTATAATGCACTTGCCTAACTGAAGGATGATTTCACTAAATGATAATGTTTTGCATGAAATGCTACCTTGTTAGTATATTTAATGCTTTTTCTGTAATTTGCTTCTTTGTCTTCTTCCACAGGGGAATGCAATCAAAACCTACAAGTATAATCCCATTACCTTCTTGCCACTGAATTTATTTGAGCAGTTTAAAAGGGTCGCCAACTTCTATTTCTTGGTTCTACTTATTTTACAGGTAAAACAGGACTGTATAATTCATTGTGGAGACTGGGTCCCCCACCCCCACCCCTTTGTGCCCCATTTAAAGCAGGTGTGCGACGAAGCACAACTCTTCATAGGTGGCGGATCTTGAGGTCTCAAATGTCAGTGGCACCCTGTGTGATGTCAAAATTCAGCACCCCTCCACCTATTGCTCTTCATTCTGAATCGTAGTTATGGTGCCCCCAGCAGTGACCCCAAGACCCAGTGCGACTGAACTGGTTGTTCTCCCCTAAATCTGCCTTTCCTTCTGCAGCTGAGCCTATTGAAGCTGAAGGGTTGGGAAAGTCAGGTACCATTATCAGTAGGAAATGGTCAAAGAGGATATCTGGGTTGATTGAATTTTAAATTTATTATTTTAGTGCATGAACGATGGAGCATGTTGGTGTTAGGGCTCAGAGAATCACTCCACCCTGACTTGGGAGAACAATGGCTCTCCAGCTTAGACCTTTCAAAGTCCTCCTCCCTGTGTAACTGCAATTCCATTCATTCCTGGAGGATCAGCTGTGATGCTGGAACTGGTTTTGAGCTTAACATGTAGATGCAAGCTTGTCTCGGTTAACAGCATGCTCTGCTCTCCCATTACACCTGCCTGTTGACTTGCTGGCGCAGTTCTTCTTCTGACCATTGCTTCTTTTCAAAACGTACCTTAGTGGAGGTTGGGGGGGGGGGACAGGACTCCCCATGGTGCCAGGCAAGGAGAGTTAACAGCTCAAAGATATTTACTGTGTGAAAAATTGTATATGCAAGCCATGTGGTCTACTACTGAGATATGGCGTCTACAGATGTGTAAAACACCTTGGATGTAAATGCAGGGTAGTAGGTTTTTTTTTGAATTTCAAAAATAATAAATACATAAATAAATATTCCTTTTTTTCTTTTCTTGCAGTGCATTCCTCAGATAACCACCCTCTCATGGTATACAACTCTGATACCTTTACTCTTGGTTCTCGGCATCACTGCGATAAAAGACCTAGTGGATGATATCGTAAGAATTGTTTTATTTATTTATGTATTCTTCCTATTTTTATATTTCAGGGTGTGTGTCCCCCTCGCCCCAGCATTATATTGGGGTAGCAAAAAGAATTGTCACAAGAAACCTTCCTGAACCAGAGAACAGAAAGGGTGAATGACAAATTATAATTGTAACAACAGGTCAGTTTGGTGACCTGCAACAAATACATAGAAGAGAGAATTGTGTTTGTGCCACCCCAAAGAATGAATCTGCGAAACCTTTGTTCCTAGCATGATTATTCACCACAATTGGGGCTTCCCATTCTTTGGCTTCTGATCTATCAAGGAATGTCCAAAGTTTAATTTTGTTCATTCAAAATAGAACGGATGATTATTACTATTACTGTTTCTTAAGTTTAGTAGCCACTTTACACAAACATCTAAATATATATATATATATCTTACAAATAATAGTTACATGCACATTAATTGAAAGCAAAGCAGGAGGAGATCAAACCATATGAACAACCCATTCCCTGTCCACCACAGATAGCAAAGCAAAACCTAACACCACTCAGTTTCCTGGGAGAAGATAAACTTCTTTGGCTGGTACTGAAAAGATGTCAGTGTTGGTGCCAGGCTAGGCTCTCTGGGGGGAGAATTCTGTAGACGAGGGGGGAGGACACGAGCCAATTCCCTTGTTGCCATCCCCTGGATAGTTCCTAGGGGGTGTGGGGAATAGAGAAGGCCTCTGGTGCTGGGACATGGGAATGCACACTTAGAAGTTGATGTTCTGTAAGGTCTTAGGGTTCTAAACACACACTCCTTCATCCCAACTCCATTCATTCTTCTGGGCTCAAGGAGCTGTGCTGAAGGAGTCTGAGGGCCTCGTACAGGTTGCCCAGCTGTGCTTTAAGACGACAGCAACAACGATATAGGTTCTTTTAATCTCTTTCCTTTCTTCTTCCTTTTTTTTAGGCTCGGCATCGGATGGACAATGAAATTAACAACCGCACGTGTGATGTAATCAAGGACGGCAGGTGTGGTTCTATAGGTGTCACCTTAACAATTGTCTGTCAGAACAGCTATCACACTGCACTAATCATACATGTTTCGAAAAGATTTTCTGTGGAAAGTTAGCATGGCTGTTTTTAATAACTTTCTGCACAGCCAGAAACTGAGAGGGTTGAAATATTATTAGTTGATATTACCTAGAAGAAATGGCGTATATTCTTTGAGAGCATTCAGCCTTTTTCCTAAATGTTATCCAGTTCACTTTTAAAATATATTATTTCTCGCTACTTCAGGTTCGAAAATACAAAATGGAAGGACATCAAAGTTGGTGATATCATCCGTCTTAGGAAAAATGCCTTTATTCCTGTAAGTGAAATGCTGTGTGTGTGTGTGTGTGTGTGTGTGTGTGTGTGTGTGTGTGTGAGAGAGAGAGAGAGAGAGAGAGAGAGAGTTTTTTTTTGCAGTGTGACAGCAGTATCATTCACATGCATTTAATTTTCTTTATTCTTTATTTAATCAGGCTGATATCCTGCTGCTGTCCACTTCAGAACCTAATAGCCTTTGCTATGTAGAGACAGCTGAACTAGATGGGTAAGGATTCTTTCTCCTAACGTTTACCTCTCCGTAATATTAAAAAGTTATTCTTGTTTGTAGCCTTAGCCTTAGCCTTAGCCATGCTAAATTCCCAGTCAACATGTTTTTTTTCTGGTGCTGTGTTTTAAAACTTGCTCTGTCCATTTTAAGGTTGCGTGGATTCAGAAAAGCACATTTTGACCCAACGTGCATAGGATAAGGGAATACTGCTCTTAAACATAATTAGGTTGTACAGTGGTACTTTGGTTCTTGAACTTAATCCATTCCGGGAGTCTGTTTGACTCCCAGAACCATTCGAAAACCAAGGCGTGGCTTCTAATTGGCTGCATGACCTTCCTGCACTCAAGCGGAAGCCACGTTGGACATTTGACTTCCAAAAAACGTTCGCAAACTGGAACACTTACTTCTGGGTTTGCGGCATTCGGGAGCCGGTTTCTTCAGGAGCCAAGCTGTTCGAGAACCAAGGCACTACTGTATATAAATATTGATTTCTGGGAATCGCAAGAGCAGAGGTGGGGCTATTCTTTACCATTACATTCTGGGAGGTTGTCGGTTTTGGATCTAGCTGAGTGACATGACACTCAGACCTAACCAAATATAGTCTTATCCATCGAGCCATTGTATAAATTGTGCTTTTTGTAGGGCATGGCTCACCATGGCCAGGGCTGCTACTGATAACTCCTTCTACTGAAGGATAAAAACTATTAATTGGCTCTGTTGTTTTGAATCATAGAATTACAGAGTTGAAAGAGACCACCTAGTCCAATCCCCTGCAATGCAGATGGCCAACTCAACTTCAGCATTTGCAGGAATACTTAACTATAGAGAGAGAAATTAGCCTGAATGATAAGGGGCTTACACAGGGACAGGTGCAGCCATTTCTGTGGTCCTGGCTTCATACAGCCATTTCCCCCCCAATCTTCTGCTTCTGTAATCATGGTGCAATGCATATTCTCCCGTTGTGATCAAAGAAATGAAGAAAAGGCCTGCTTGCATGTCTAAGCAGGCTCCAGGTAGCTTCCCCAAGCGGTGCTTAATAAAATCGATGTGCAACAAATGTGTTAGGGAAACCTGTTCTGCCCTGTTGGGATTAACATTTTATAGCACCATCATCTGATTGACCCAAATGGACATGCACCACTGTGTGTTCTCATACTTCAGTAGCAAAGAACACCGTGTGACAAAGCACATCTTGTTGCTCTCTTTGGAGCCCCAGGGGTTTTGCCATTTTTGTTTGCTTTGCGTGTTGTTCAGCTGCTGTTTTGTTAGAAACCCGCAGAACACTAGAGCAGAAAGCTAAGCTAAGGTTCCTTTTAAGTACTATTTCTAATGGTCCATTGTCCCTATAGAATTTGCAACATTACAACTTTGCATTTCCCTCCTGTGCTTCAGTGAAACCAACTTGAAGTTCAAGATGTCTCTGGAGGTGACTGACAGATACCTTCACCAAGAGGGCGCCTTGGCAGCATTTGATGGTTTGTACAAACGTGCATTTCTTCTTAATTATATACAAATATGCTGTCTTATGCCAAGTCAAGGCACTGGACCAACTAATGCAGGATGGTCCAGCAGCAGGTCTCCAGGTTTGCAAACGGAGACTTTCCCAGCTAGTGATTTCAACTGAGAACTGTGCATGCAAAGCCTGTGCTTTACTAATGAGCTGCAAGTACCTAATGCTGTTGAAGTTACAAAAAGAGGGAAAAGCCAGTCTCTTTCAAAAACAAAAGCCTGGTTTGCACAATACTCTTTCCTGATTGCTCTCCTGTGAGCGGTGGGGGAAGCAAGGTTGTGTCATCTCTTCCTCCTTGTTCACCGGTGCTGTGCGCCTATCCTGGGAGATGACTGTTTCAGCAAAGGCTTTGCCACTTGCTGCCCCAAATGCCTTCTCGGAGGTGGCACCCGCCCTGTGGAACGCCCTCCCACCAGATGTCAAAGAGAAGAACAACTACCAGACTTTTAGAAGACATCTGAAGGCAGCCCTCTTTAGGGAAGCTTTTAATGTTTAACAGACTACTGTATTTTAATACTTTGTTGGAAGCCATCCAGAGTGGCTGGGGAAACCCAGCCAGATGGGTGGGGTATAAATAAATTATTATTATTATTATATCACCCTTTAGCCATAGTCAGCAGCACTAGGCTAGGTAGATGAACAGTCTTAAGCTGATGGCAGAGTCGTGCCTTCATGGGGACTGACTGCAGTGGGGCCATCACTTTAGAAGTCTCTTCCCAAAGATATATGTTTGCACCTTTTCTACTGGTTTTCAAAAGAACACAAAAGCCTTAAGGGGGAGGGGGAAACATCTAGTCAGCTTTTGAAAAAGTTTGGGTCTGTTTTTATTCCGTGGACGCTGTTTTCAATTGCTGTTGCTGTTATATTTTTAGACATTTTGTGTTTATACTATGGTTTTTATGGCTTGGACTGTTTTGTGTTTTAATATGTTGTGAGCCACTTTGAAGCAGGTCGCCCTGAAAGGTGACCTATAAATAAGCAACAGGATGTGCACAAGACGGTACAAGTTGGTTTGGCACCCAATTCAGCACTTTGGAAAACAGTTGATCTCAGTCTGAGTTAGCTCATAGGCCAGTGATGGCCAAACTTGGCCCTCCAGCTGTTTTGGGACTACAATTCCCATCATCCCTGACCACTGGTCCTGTTAGCTAGGGGTGATGGGAGTTGTAGTCCCAAAACAGCTGGAGGGCCAAGTTTGGCCATCACTGTCATAGGCTGCCCAATTTGGCTTGCAGTCCATCTGAGTCTGGCTTAATTTCTACCCCATTCATGGTTGGGAAACTAAACAATTGCTATAAAATTTTCCCCTTTCTGACAGAAGTGAATGACATCTGCAGACGTAGTTCTCTTCTCACTGGATGCAGCCTGCTAAATTCCAGGCAAATAGGGGCAGGGATTTTTGTTCTGGACACTCCTAAAATGTGTTGTTTTTCCTCCCAAACAGGAACTGCCTGTGGTTTTTTTATTATTATTGGAAATATTTGGATGAAAATTTTCAGGCAAGATTGCCCCTTCTGAAGGCATGAATCCTGACAAATTTCAGAGCTATATCTGTAGTAGTTTTCACACAAGGGTAGTCATTCAGGGTTGGGGGTTGTTTTTGAGGGGGAGGCAGAAAAGGATTCGCTTAAATGACCCCCAGTGTTTTGTGATCTGAAAATTGCAGGTATAAGAAAGCTTTCGTGTTAGGCACCTTAATGCTTGTGTAGCATTTCAGGTCAAATAATTCCCTCTTATTACAAGCTTGACATGTCTGTCACGATGAAGCTCTCCAATGGTTAGGGACTCCAACTCCCATAATTCCCAACCAGCATGGTGAATGGTCAAGGATGATGGGAATTGTAGTCCTGCAACATCAGGTCCCCCATATTTGCCATTGCTTGTGATTACTCCATAGTTTCCATTTATCTCGTGTGTAGAAGCACTTCAAGCATCTGATTACATTCTAGTGAGATACAGATGCATTTATTTATTTTTTTGCTTTATAACATGGTCATCCAAACCTCCTCAATAGTTACTGAGAGGTCTCCTTAAATTGTCTTACTATAAATGTATTGCAGACTTATCCACCGTAGGCTAAAAGGGAACTGCAATCAGTGAGTTTCCTTTTTTCTTGATGATTGATCTGTTTCCTCGTTTGTGCCTGTATGTTTTTTACTTCGCTTCCAAATGCCATCTTAACCTCAGCCTCTGAAACATTTCTGCCACAGAGACCAACTCTACAAGTGGTGCATAACTTCATGTAAAAGTTGCAGTGCATTTCTGCCGCAGTTGACGCAGTAGGAAGCTTAGGGGTGTTTTTCCTTCAAACATCTCCTTTTAAATATTGTACTTTTGCAGAATTCATTGCTTAATATTTAAAGAGAATGGCTTACTGTGAAAATGTTTTAATACATTCTTGTGACATGGTGCTTTTTCCCCTCTCCTCCTTGTTCTTTTTTTTGAACTATCACCACCAGGTTTGATAGAATGCGAAGAGCCCAACAACCGACTCGATAAATTCACAGGGACTTTGAAGTGGAAAGGAAAAAGCTACGCTTTGGATGCTGATAAAATCTTGTTGCGTGGCTGCAAAATCCGGAACACTGACGTTTGTCACGGGCTTGTCATATTTGCAGGTACCTGTTTTGGAAATGGAATGCTGCTGCCTGTTTAAATTAGAGCTGGACCAATGCAATAACCCCAGCTTTTTTCTTTTTTATTATTATTATTTCATGTGGTTGGGGTGTAATTGTTGACATTGATTGGCAGGGCTGAATTAGGAGTCTTTCTTAGCCCAGCTTGGAGTTGTTGGAGCCCGAGCCCAAAACCTTCTCCTTCACCTAATGCCATACCCTCCAACATGCTGAGTCCCAAAACTGAGACAAGCCCGTATGTGCTCCCACACAAGTCATGTGACCTGTGAGGGATCATGGAGCCCCAAAAATGTGTTTTGGGGTGCTGCGTGAGATCACTGCTCCAAAAAAGTGGGTTTTTTTTAGGGGGCGAGATCTTGGCAAGAAGTCATGTGAGATCACGGCACCCAAAATGGCTGCCGAGATCTTGGGGGGAGGGGAAATGGGATGTCCCGGTTTTTCTGGGACAATTGTAGGGTATGTAATGCCTCATCCACAGATTGATTCAGACAGGGATGAAATTATTTGGGGAAGGGAGGTCTTTTTACCTTAACACAAGGTAGTGAGTGTTTTTTAAAAATAAAATAAAATACAAAAGGCTTGTTGAAGTTTGCATCTTTGCCATGGGGCATTCCGCTTTAGACTGGAATCTAGGTCTTTTTAAAAAAACTAAGAAAAGGAAATTACTTGCATATTCATGCGAAGAGACAACCCAAAATGTCTTAAAATCCTCCCCGCACCTCTACATAAGCCACACAATACACACTTTTGCATGAGAGGAATATTCGTATGAAAGTGTATCGCGCCTGGGATATTCAGCTGTTTTCGGAAACAGGAAAAGCAGCTTTAAAAAAAAAAGTCACTTGTTAGAGTTGCCACTATATTAACAACACGAGTATATACATTTCTACTTAGAAGTAAGACTCATTGTGTTTGATGGATCCTTCTCCCTCACGAAAATTATGAGAGATAACCAAATGTACTTATATTATTTTAAATTATTCATGTTCATGGTTGTCTTTAGCCGTTAAGAAAGCAGTTTTAAAGTATTCATATTTGTTTAAAATTCAGTGACATTTACACTGCAGTTTTTAATGTGATTTTAGGAGCAGACACAAAAATAATGAAAAACAGTGGGAAAACACGGTTTAAAAGGACTAAAATTGACTCCCTTATGAATTACATGGTTTATACGGTAAGAAGTTTTGTGTTTGCTTTTTGCTTTTAGAGCTTACGGGAGCTGTAGCTCTTTACTGATCACTAGCTTGCAGTTCTGTGCAAATTAAATATTTCTTTTGCTTATTGACAGAGTCATTTGTGTACCTAGCACAGGCTCTGCAAAGGCTTCCTGCTTGCTTCCATGCTGAAGTTTGTGTGGGTGGATGGTTTTCTGTGAGTGGGGCAGGTAGAGAGAGGCCAGGACTTGCAAACACATGGAAGTGTCATGCAGAGATCTGCAGGTTTGGCTTTCCCATTAGGCAACTCTTAAGCGTTTCACCTTATGTGCTTTGTTAGGGTCACGGCCGGCATTTAAAAAAAACACCTTACCTGGAGAAACAGGTTTTGCCACAGATACTTGCTGCTGGCTATATCCAAACTATAGTTCTGCAGCGTGGGCAGCTTTTAAAGATGGTTTGGAAGCTCCGGTTGGTGCATAGCTGTCAACTGTCCCTTATTTGGTGGGAAAGTCCCTTATCCCAGCGCTGTGTCCCGCTGCTGTCCCTTATTGATGATGTCCCTTAAATTTCCCGGGTTTCAAAGGAAGCAGCTCCTCTCCCTCCCTCCCTGCCGGCCAGGGAGGAGGGAGGCTCCAACTGTGTTGCTTGGCTGTGTTGCTCACCCAATAAGGAGTCTAAGAGCGACTGGGGGGTGGAGCTTTCATGCCTTGTGCCGATCAAATTGGCCGCGTTGCCTGGGGACTCGCCTTTGCTCAGCGCTTCCCAGCAGAGAGGTGACGGTGGTTTTCCTTGCTGCATCCCCTTTGCCGGGTTGCTGCGCTGTGGGAACCACCGCTTGAGGCTTCGTTTGGCTGCTGGCTGGGTTTTCTGCCTTTGGCTCGGAGGGGCTCAGAAGCTGAACATACCTGTGTTCGGAAAATCCCTTATTTTGGCTGCTGATCCCTTATTTTCGAGGCTGCTGGTCCCTTATTTTCAAATCTGTAAGTTGACAGCTATGGGTTGGTGTGGAGCTGCATTCGCCAACCTGGTGCCCTCCAGATGTTGTTGGACTGCAGTTCTCATCAAGCCCCGTTCAGAATAGCCAATGGTAAAAGACAATGCAGATTGTAGGCTAGCAACATCTAGAAGCATCAGGTTGGGGTAGTTAGTGCAGCATGTGGCTGCTTGGCTGCTTTGGGTAGCTGGGCAGTTAGAACACACCTATCAGCGGCACTGGATTGTCAATTTGCTCCTTGGCCCAACTGCTGGTGGTTACCGTATTTTTCGCTCTATAAGATGCACTTTCCCCCTCCTAAACAGTAAGGGGAAATGTGTGTGTGTGTTATGGAGCGAATGCAGGCTTCGCGGCTATCCCTGAAGCCAGGAGAGCGAGAGGGATTGGTGCGCACCGATCCCTCTCGCTCTCCTGGCTTCAGGGATAGCCATGCAAAGCCTCCAGAGTGCAGCGGGAGCACTCCTATCGCTGTGCTCCGGAGGCTTTCCGTTGCTTTCGCTGAAGCCAGGAGAGCGAGAGGAATCGGTGCGCAGCGATCCCTCTTGCTGTTCTGACTTTGCTTCGCTGGAGAGGCGCTGCACAGCTTTCCCTCTCTGCGCAGCGCCTCTTCAGTGCTGGAGAGGCGCTGTGCAGAGAGGGAGAGAATATTTTTTTTCTTGTTCTCCTCTAAAACTAGGTGTGTCTTATAGACGGGTGCGTCTTATAGAGCGAAAAATACGGTATCTTTAAAGACCTAAGCAGTTCGATGCATATGGTCCCTACACTGATGGTTCCTAAAGGGGCCTTAAAGACTTTTTTTGTTTCATTCCACATTGCTTATAATTGGTATTTATGTCGGTACTTTTCTGCTTCTGGTCTTCCGATGTACTATTTTGTCTGCTTTTATATGTGTCATAGTTTGGGCTGTTGATATTGATTCATCAGGTGCTCTGATGCTTCTTAGCTTGGCTGGATTCACATGTAACACTGGCCATAAATCACAATTAGAGAAATTAACCAGTGCCTGAACTGCATGCTGGTGCAATTCGCTTTATACCTGCCCCCTCCTCTCAAGGAAGGCAGAAGCAAGCTATGGGGTGGCTGGTTTAGCATTATGCAGTGCTTTCCCCCCTAAAAATAAATAAATGTTTAGGGGTACTCTCATTTTCCTACTCAAATTGAAATACTGCCCCTCAGTGAGGCCAAACTTAGATTCACAAAATGTTTAGGGGTATGCGTCCCCCTGTGTCCCCCCAGGAAAAAAGCACTGGCATTGGGACACGGATGGCGCTGTGGGTTAAACCACAGAGCCTAGGACTTGCTGATCAGAAGGTCAGTGGTTCGAATCCCCGCGACGGGGTGAGCTCCCGTTGCTCGGTCCCTGCTCCTGCCAACCTAGCAGTTCGAAAGCACGTCAAAGTGCAAGTAGATCAATAGGTACCGCTCCGGCGGGAAGGTAAACGGCGTTTCCGTGTGCTGCTCTGGTTCGCCAGAAGCGGCTTACTCCTGCTGGCCACATGACCCGGAAGCTGTACGCCGGCTCCCTCAGCCAATAAAGCGAGATGAGCGCCTCAACCCCAGAGTTGGTCACGACTGGACCTAATGGTCAGGGGTCCCTTTACCTTTACCTTTACTTTTACAATTGCTTCACAGCCTTGGTTCCTCATTTGCACAGGATCGCTCATTTAGTGTCCTCTGGAACCATCTGCCTATTGACATTAGGAAGTTGCTTCCCTTGTACTGTTCTAGATGCTTGCTGAAACCTTTTCTTGTTTCAGTGGACCTATCCAGACATAAGATTTGGGTACAACCGTTTTTAAACTTGTTTAAATACTTTAATAGCTTTTGGGGTTTTTTTTTTTTTTTAATGCTTCCAGTTTTTTTAATGGTTTTGCTTTACTTTCAGAGTGGATCTACACACAGGAAAAAATGCTATAAATAAGTTTGAAAGTTATAACAAAATAAAAAAATGCTATGTGGAAATCGCATAGAATTTTTTTTTTGCTCTCTGGCGCCATCTGGTGCTGCATGTTTATAACATTGTTTTTTGACCAATGTAGCTGAGTCCTCAAGGGTACTGTTTTATCACACATGGGTTCGCCACCCGGGATTCCTTTGGGAGGAAGGGTGGGGTGTAAATGTAATAAAATAATTGCTGAATGGTTTTTGAGGCTTTTTTTTTAAAGAAAAAAACAAGCCAAGAGCCACTTTGAGAGCAGCAACCTTGGTAGCCTATACACAACAGAAAATAAAACAATTCTACTTCATCTGTCAATGACTCCTGTTTCAATTCTTCTCAAGTATCAGCGAGTTGATGGCTAATTCTTCTTCATGGTAGTTAGTCTGGGATGCAGGAAAGGATAAAAAATGCATGAGCTTCAGCTAACCTTTTACAAAGCTTTGTCGTCTTAATGTTTTTTTCTCCAGATTTTCGTTTTGCTCATCTTAGCGTCAGCTGGCCTGGCTATTGGGCACACCTATTGGGAACAGCAGATTGGCAATTCTTCTTGGTACCTCTATGACGGGAAGGATGAGACCCCTGCTACCCGAGGCTTCTTTAACTTTTGGGGTTACATCATTGTCCTTAACACTATGGTTCCAATTTCCCTCTACGTGAGGTAACAAATATATGTAACTTTACTGCAGTTCTGCATGCAAGCATTGAAATTGTTATAGGTTAATGAAATCTCAGTCTGTCCGAGAAGTTTCCTACATAAATAGTTTCTCCCGCGGACCATGGGTTCTTCCAAATGGCCATTTATTGACCATTAACTCTGATTTGTTTATTCATCCTGTGTGTGGAGAATATATTATGTCATTGCTGAGACTTTGTTCAAATTAGTTTGCATAGAGATTATACAGTGGTACCTTGGTTCTCAAACTTAATCCGTTCCAGAAGTCCGTTCCAAAACCAAAGCGTTCCAAAACCAAGGTGCACTTTCCCATAGAAAGTAATGCAAAATGGATTAATCTGTTCCAGACTTTTAAAAACAACCCCTAAAACAGGAATTTAACCTGAATTTTACTATCTAACGAGACCATTGTTCCACAGAATGAAAGCAATAAACAGTGTACTGCAGTCACACAATCAATCAGTAGCTGAACTGGGTTCCACACAGTCACTAAAACAAAAAGAGCCACAAAAACAAAAACACAAAATAAATAGCAAAAAGACATACCTCAGCATCACACTCAAAATGGAAGTGTGCTATTCAAAACAGAAGCATAACACTCAAAATGGAGTACGTTCGGCTTCCAAAAAAAGTTCGCAACCCGAACACTTACTTCCGTGTTTACTGGGTTTGGGTTCCAAGTTGTTTGAGTACCAAGGCATTTGAGAACCAAGGTACCACTGTATAATATTGCCCGATGTCACCATTATCCCACAATTCCTAACGCATTTCTCCATCACTTTTCCTACTACAAAAATAAATAAATAAATTTTTGGCAAAGTGGGGTTTTTTTAATCCAAGACCAGAAGAGCGCTAAATCCACTTTAGTTCTGTAACCTAAAATTGTGGATATACTACATAATCATACCCATAAAAGGGCGACAGTTTGGAAGCAGTGCAAGGCTGCAACAATATCTGTTTGTTTGTTTTTCTTGTAAGTGTAAACATGATTCAAATATTTCCCCCTGACAATCCTGCCCCCTTTTACAAACACCTTCTCTGCAAATAAGTTAGTGAGCATACAAGAAGCTGATGATGGAGATATATTTGCCTGTTCTTTCTGAGCAGTCCTTTGGTGGTGCACGTCTGGTCTTGGTGGCAGGGAAGTGGGACATATTTATAGAACCACTTCATTTGTCTTGGCACCAACTTGCATAGGGGAAGAAAAACGTGTGGTGAGTTTGTTGCATGCATGCAAGAGCGAGTGCGTGTTCAGTGGCTACTTTTACAATGTGCATAACTGCATTGATCTGAACAGCCTCCCTAGATTTAACAGTTAAGAATCTTGCATGGAACTCAATAGTTTTGTTAAATGCCCTGCTTTTGTACGTTGAAGATCTCGAAGCAAGGATAATAATCACTGTTACATCTTACTCACCCAGTGTTGAAGTGATCCGTTTGGGCCAAAGCTACTTCATCAACTGGGACTTGCAAATGTATTACCCAGAGAAGGATACAGCGGCAAGAGCTAGGACAACCACTTTGAATGAACAGCTTGGACAGATCCACTACATCTTCTCAGATAAGACAGGCACACTGACGCAGAACATAATGGCATTCAAAAAGTGTTGCATAAATGGACAATCCTATGGTAAGTCTAAGCGTCACTGGAGTTTCCCAAAGAAATTGGTTGGATGCCACGGAAATATTAGCGGGAGGAAGTGCTCCTTCACTTACTATCAAAAATTATAGAATTCACCACTGCAGAAGATGGTTCTGTGTCCAATGTTTGCCATACTTGGAGCAGACACATTGAAATTAGTGGGCATTACTAACATAAGTGTATTTATTTAACAATTTGTTTATTGCTTAACCGTGAACAAAACCTCTAAGTGGTTTGCCAAAAACACAAAATAAACGTTAACTAACTAACGTTAATTCAATCAGAACCAATGTTAAAAGCAAGTTTATTTTTAAAATCAGAATAAATAAAATAACCATTTAATTTTAGTTTACGGTGTAAACTTTTAAATGTTAAAATGCACATCAGCCTTGCATGCCTGGGTGCGTTTGCCAAAGCAGGAAAGCTGTCAACAGGCATGGAAGATGTCAATGGGCACAGAGTCCCATTGGAGCTGTCACACAAAAGGATTGGTTCCTTGCAAGGTGCTTTAATTTCAGTGCATCTGCTCTGAGTAGCATTTAGTTGGATGCAAACCATGGTGATGGCCACCAGCTTTTAGATGGCTTTAAAAAGGTAAAGGTACCCCTGCCCGTACGGGCCAGTCTTGACAGACTCTAGGGTTGTGCGCCCATCTCACTCAAGAGGCTGGGGGCCAGCGCTGTCCGGAGACACTTCCGGGTCACGTGGCCAGCGTGACATCGCTGCTCTGGCGAGCCAGAGCCGCACACGGAAACGCCGTTTACCTTCCCGCTAGTAAGCGGTCCCTATTTATCTACTTGCACCCGGGGGTGCTTTCGAACTGCTAGGTTGGCAGGCGCTGGGACCGAACAACAGGAGCGCACCCCGCCGCGGGGATTCGAACTGCTGACCTTTTGATTGGCAAGCCCTAGGCGCTGAGGCTTTTACCCACAGCGCCACCCGCGTCCCTTTTTAGATGGCTTTACAAGATGATTAAACAAATAAATAGAGGCTGAGCCGACCAATACCATTGAGCACTGTGGCTAATCGTTCACATGCCAGGACTGTGGAAAAGCAGATCCTGGGAACAGGGAACCACCTGTTCTCTTCATTTGTTGCTTGTATGTTTCTTTAAAGGCACTGGCAGACTCCTGAAAACAAATTTTGGTTGTATCAAATTTTGATATTTATATTTATCTATTTTCCTTGCAGGAACGTGCAGGGATAAAACAGGCCAAGAACTGCATCATCCTGAGGTAGGTGACTTTCAGTAGCAAGCAATACATCCCTAAAAAAGGCACAGATATGACCCTTGGCCCACTCCAAAGATAACTTTCTCTGGGGCTCCACCTCCATCATTCAGCCCGGACACTGAGGTCCATTGCTGAGGGCCTTCTGGTGGTTCCCTCACTGTGAGAAGTGAGGTTGCAGGGAACCAGGCAGAGGGCCTTCTTGGTAGTGGCACCCGCCCTGTGGAACGCCCTCCCATCAGATGTCAAAGAAATAGACAACTATCTGACATTTAGAAGACATCTGAAGGCAGCCCTGTTTAGGGAAGTTTTTAATGACTAATGTTTTAATGTATTTTTAATCTCTTGTTGGAAGCTGCCCAGAGTGGCTGGGAAAACCCAGCCAGATGGACAGGGGTATAGGAAATTATTATTATTATTATGATTATTTATTATTAACCCCAGATGGCCAGCCTGTGACATAGATGCCAGAAGCATCAAAGGAAGCAGGAGTTTGTGAAACACCTGTGAGGTAGTTGGAGGGTCAGTGAGGCTGGCTACACATTTTGATAATTAATACCCAAGAAAGAAGTGTTTTACACCCTAGAGCAGCCTTTCTCAACCTGTGGGTCCCCAGATGTTGTTGAACTACAACTCCCATCACCCCTAGCTAGCAAGGACAGAGCTCAGGGATGATGGAAGTTGTAGTCCAACAACATCTGGGGACCCACAGGTTGAGAACCACTGCCCTAGAGGGTTAAGTTACAAATCAGAATCCAAAGAAACCCATGCCATATTTACTTGGCTAGGACAAATCTACTTCTAAGTACAATCCATTGGGTGCTTCCAGTTTGCACCAGGTTGTCCCTTAGCTGGGTGTTAGGCTGGTTTTAATGGTTCCAGCTGTTTGGGGTTTTTAATGTTCATATGGGTTGGGAGCTCCTGGGCCTTTCAGCTTCATGATTTGGTTTGGCTGTGAATTGCATGCTATTGTTGATTGTGAACAACACAAAGGACTTGGTTGGATGAGTAGTATACAAACCAAATAAGTAAATGGCATGCATATCTAGCTGAATCAGGCAACGTGCCAAAATATAGAATAATAGAATCTTAGAATTGGAAGGGACCCAGAGGTCATTTGGTCCAACCCTCTGCAATGCAGGAATCTCAGCAAAAGCATCCATGACAGATGGCCACCCAACCTCTGCTTAAAAACCTCCAAGGACGGAGAGTCCACAACCTCCCAAAAGAGACCGTTCCACTGCTGAACAGCTCTTACTGTCAGAAAGTTTTTCCGAATTTTTAAAAATGTTTTATGGGGTACAGTTGGACTTACACCTGCTTCTCTACTGCTGACCTTTCTCAGTAAAGGTTAAGTTGCCCCAACTGTCCCAGGATGTGGCCTACGTACTGTTTATCCTTTGAACTGGTTGTGCATTGCCAGAAAGATAGGCTGTGTGCACTAACACATTATTCACATACCCTTCTTGTGTAGCAAGTTGACTTCAGCTGGAATATGTATGCAGATGGGAAGCTCACCTTTCATGATCAGTATCTGATCGAACAAATTCGGTCTGGCAAGGAACCTGAAATTCGACAGTTCTTCTTCCTGCTTGCAATTTGCCACACAGTGATGGTGGATGCCTCTGATGGTAAGTACTGCATCCACAAAGAATCTTCATTTTATATGCACTGAGCTGACCCAATATTCATCGAAATGGAATGTTTATAAGACAGCCTAGTTTAGAATTCTACATCTATACAGCAAAAGCTGCTCTTTCGTGCGTCAGGTGCAGCGGCGTAGTGTGGGTTATCAGCACCCGGGGCAAGGCAAGTAATTTGCGCCCCCTAACCCGGGGCAAGGCAAGTAATTTGCGCTCCCTAACCCGGGGCAAGGCAAGTACAGTAATTTACTCTCCCAAGCAGCAGCAGCGAGGCTTCTCTTTCCCCCGCGCTCTCCTGGAGCTGCCTCTTTTCTTTCCTTTTTCCCCTTTCTCCAAGGCTTTTCGCTTTCTCTCCTAAATTGATTCCTCCTCCACACCGCGGCGTTTCCTGGCTGCTCCCCCCACTCCCCCCTCTCTCCTCCTCGCTCTGCTTGCCTTTCCCTGCCCTGCCTGAGGGCGCCCTGAGGAGACTCCGCTCTCCTTTTTGACCAGGCGAGGTGGAAAAAAGGGGGAAAAGTCTCTTCCCACCCCCTCGCCAGACTCCCTGCTCGGCTCGGCTCACTACCCAGGCGGCCAGTGGAGAGAGTCTTGAGCCGCTTAATTCCCAGCAAGGAATTAGCAGGCTCGCTTCACCTCCTCCTCCTCCCGACTTTGCTGCTGCTGCTGCTGCACGGCTTTTTTCCTCTACCGACGGCACGCTGTGCCTTGGAGAGGTTCCCGCTTCCTCGAGGGGGGCCGGCCAAACGCGCCCCCCAAAATGTTGCGCCCGGTGCGGCCGGCACCCCTGGCACCCCCCACGCTACGCCACTGGTCAGGTGTTACTACGAAATTGCAAACTGCTGGCAAATACACGTACTAATGATGTTGCCAAGAAGCCCCTCAAGGCTTTTCATCATCCCTAATATCATAACAATCCCCTCTCCACACTCTAGTGAGGTTATATTTCGACTTAATGAGAGCCAGTGTGGTGTAGTGGTTAAGAGCGGTGGACTTGTAATCTGGTGAACCGGGTTTGCGTCTCTGCTCCTCCACATGCAGCTGCTGGGTGACCTTGGGCTAGTCACACTTCTTTGAAGTCTCTCAACCCCACTCACCTCACAGAGTGTTTGTTGTGGGGGAGGAAGGGAAAGGAGAATGTTAGCCGCTTTGAGACTCCTTAGGGTAGTGATAAAGCGGGATATCAAATCCAAACTCTTCTTAATAAACTGGCATGTGAATGAGTCTTGCACCTGCACACATCCTGCTTCCTCCCTCCTTTCTTGGAACAATTAATCCTGGAGGCCTAGAATTAACCAGAGTTTGCTGTTCCGTCTGAACTGGGAAACGATGGTTACTAGACTAAGGAAAAAGCCTTATGCCAACCCCACAAAAAATGGTTCAAAGTCTAGCATATTCTGTGCCTTCTAACCAAAGTGTACAGGTTCAGATGTAATGGGAAACTGGTTAATTGAAAACTTCCAGGGTTATTGCAGCATGTCAAGAAAGGAGGGGCCAGTGTGAGAACAGAACACATGGGCAAGGGACTCACGCATATATTAACTCACGTAATTCTCCCATCTATGAAGGTTTTCTAATTTTTTGTCTTAATACTCCAGGTGAGCTCAACTATCAGGCAGCCTCCCCTGACGAAGGAGCATTGGTAACTGCAGCCAGAAACTTTGGTTTTGCTTTTCTTTCACGGACACAGAATACTATTACAATAAGCGAGATGGGAACTGTGAAAACGTATGAAGTTCTTGCCATTTTGGACTTCAACAGCGACAGAAAGCGGATGTCTGTTATCAGTGAGTAAGCTGGGGGGGGCGGGAGTTCAAAAGCCCTAAAACCGTGTGCTAGAAGGTCTCTCTGCTGGAAGTGGAAAAACACGTCAACTGTGATCTCTGCCCTTTCTTTTTTAAAGAGGCAATAACAAATGAATTAACAAAACCTCCTTACAGAAATAATTTGTATACTTCCAGCATAACAGCAGACCAGCTCATCATCTTAGCTTTATAGCACTGATGCCCTTCAGACTCCTGTCTTCAAACCAATCTCCCACATGTTTTCCTAATACAGTTCTCCTCCTCCTCCTCCTCTCATTTTAGTCTAAGCATGGAGGCAGTTTGGGAAAGGGCCATAGCTCAGTGGTGAGGCATCTGCTTTGCATATAGAAAGTCCCAGATTCAACCCTCAGCATCTCTAGGTAGGGTAGGAGAAACCCCCATCCGAAATCCTGCAGAGGGACTGCCACTCAATTAGACAGTATGATCTGATTCTTTAGAAAGCACTTCCCTATGTTCCTTAAAGGGTCCAGCATAGGCCACATGAAGGGGAGGTGCATTTTCCCTATAACACAGTGTTCCTAATCCATCTGTTGCTTTTGTAGCAAGAGAACCAGATGGAGCAATCAAGCTTTATTGTAAAGGAGCGGATACAGTGATATATGAACGGCTGCATCCAAGGAATCCTACGAAGCATGCAACACAGGAAGCATTGGATGTAAGTTGGGTTACATGTGTTTCTGTTTTGCTTTGTTTGCCATGTTCCTTTCCTTTCCTTTTCGTATTCCATAAAGTTCAAACACTGCCGGAGTCAGGAATAGGTTGGCAATTATAGAATTATTTTTTCATTAATAACCATCCAGTGCAGGCCACATTAACACAATGCCAAATCACAATACAATCAGAAGAGCCAATTAATCAGTTCCAAATGAAACATTTTTGGATGGCTTCCCGTGTTCTGGCTATCAGGAGTTGATGTCATTCCTTGGTCCTGCACCAGTTCTCTTAATTAGTCCAAGTTCCACAATTCCGATCTTAATCCTTTAGTTTTGCAGCCACTGATGTGATGACTTTCGATCGTATTCAGTAAAGGAATAGGTCGGCAATTGTAGAAGAGCATAAGAAGAGCTCTGCTGGATCAGGACAGTGGCACACCTGATCCAGCATTCTGTTCTCATAGTGGCCAGCCGGACGCATGTGGGAAGCCTGCAAGCAGGACTGTCCTGCTGTTTCCAACAACCGGCATTCAGAAATATTACTGCCTCCAGCCACGCAGGCAGAGCGTAGCCATTGTGGCTGGAAACCTTTAATATAGCCTTATCATCCAGTAGTGTGGATTAGGTGACACTTATAGGTGTGACCCTCCAGATGTTGTTGAACTCCAATCCCCATCAGTCCTAGCCACCATGGCCAATGGTTGGGGATGATGGGAGCTGTAGTCTAACACCATCTGGTAGAAACAAATGCTGACCACCCCCAAACAATTCGCAGACTCGCCTCATTTGTTTCTACTTAGATTTCTCTGCATCTCTTTCGGTTATTCCAAAATGCCTTCCATTTTAGTCACAATCCCTGCTTGGCAGAGTGATATCTGTCAATCTGATTTTGTCACAGAGAGCTTTCTCAGATCATAGAATTGCAGGGTTGGAATGCAAATTCAGGACTCTCAACTAAAGCATCCTTGACAGATGGCCGTCCAACCTCGACTTTAAAAAACTGAGACATTCTCGTTCCTTCCCCCTGGTAGATCTTTGCAAATGAAACCCTTAGAACGTTGTGCCTTTGCTACAAGGACATTAGCGAAGAGGAGTTCGAGGCGTGGAATAAAAAATTCATGGCTGCTAGTGTTGCTACAAGAAACCGTGACGAAGCTCTGGACAAGGTGTATGAAGAAATTGAAAGAAATCTAATTGTAAGTCTAATGGGAGTGGCTGGGGAAGGGAGCTTTTGCTGTCTGCTTCCACACTTGACCTTGCAATACTTCCTATGAGGCTGTCAACTCAAATAGCATTTTCTTAAATACGCACATGTGTTTTTCTGGGCCCCTCTCTCTTCACTGCTTGGATGGCTACGCGTTTATTTTCCTTTGGCACCCACATCCATCCATCCTGACGCCTGAACAACTTCTCTGCAGTAGAGGCTGCCTTGGCATACTAAAAGTTGTTGTAAGTTGCTTTGGGGTGATCTTTTCCATGTCAAGATCATGGAATTGTAGAGTTGGAAGGGCAATGCAGGAATCTTTCACCCAATGTGGGGCTTGAACTCACGACCCCAAGATTTAGAGTCTAATGCTCTGCTGGCTGAGCTATCCAACCTCCTATGTCAGGGTAGGGAAACCTCTGGCTTTTGAATGTAACCTGATAGATTCTGTTAGTCATTTCTAGCATAGCCACACCATGCATTAAAAACACACCCATCATGTGACTTCACCCAAAGAATTCTGGGAAGTGTAGTTTAAGGATGCTGGGAATTGTAGCCCAGTGGGGGGGGGGAGCTATAGTTCCCAGGATGCTTGGGTGGTGAGGAGTCATAGGCTTCAGATCTGACAACCGCCATACTAAAAATGCTTGTTCTTTAAATAACCTGCAGCTCTTGGGTGCCACAGCAATTGAAGACAAGTTGCAGGATGGAGTTCCAGAAACAATATCCAAACTGGCGAAGGCAGATATTAAGATATGGGTGTTGACAGGCGACAAGAAAGGTAATGTGTACATAAATAGCTGCTTCTTATTTACCCAAGGGGTGTGAATGCCAAGCGAATAGCTCTGTTCCAGGGCTTTTTCCTTGTGGTTTGAATTTCTGTCGTAAGTGCAGTGCCGGCATATGCTTGTGAAAAGTCAGGTGAGCCAACAGACCATGACACGGCATTTTGTTGTTCTGTTGCAGAAACTGCAGAAAACATCGGGTTTTCCTGTGAACTCTTAACGGATGAAACAACTATCCACTATGGAGAAGACATCAGGTAAACAGGAAGAAAAACCCTGGGGTTCTCTTTTTGCATGCAAGGGATCTCTAATGAATGGGGTCACAGTGTAGGCTGGTCCATTAGGACAAATGGAGCACAGCAACCATCAACCTCATTGGCCTAAATCTACGTAACAAGGCATTTGTGAGGACAAAATGGGATAACTATTTTTCCTGAAGGAGGGTGCCATCATTATATAACTTTAGGCGCCAGGCAAAAGCTTTCCTCTGTTACTGGGCCTTTGGCCTTTAACAATCTGCAGCCTTTTAGAAGTGGGTGGGATGTTTTTTTTAATGCATTTCTTTTTTGTCTTAATGTATGTATGGGGTCGGAAGTTGTCTTGTCTGTTTGTTTTGTTGTAAGCTGCTTTGAAATGCCCTGGGCAAGATAAAGCAACTAACAAATTTAATAAATAATAACAACAGCAACTCTTACGCACACCTTCCGTTAGCTTTTAGGAGGAAAGGTGGAATATAGGAATTTTGGGGAATGGATGAATGAGAGAAATAGTACTTTAGGTTGATGTAGTAACCTGTGCTTAGGAGGATAATTCCAAGGGTTTCTTAAGGACTGGCGCCACTAACTTGGACAGCTATCGATCTATAAAACAGTGGTAACGAACTTTTTTTCTGGCTACTTGTGCTACAAGTCCAGTACAGAATATTACACTGCACAAGATGTTATCTGAGCCTAGAGACAGTTTTACCCTCTGTTATGTACTGAAGTTCTCACCCTGGGCCAGCAGGGGGATACTGTAGATAGTTATGCAAATGAAGGATCGAAAGTAACGTTCAGTGATTGGATAGTTTGTATGCAAATGAAAGATCGAAAGTGACGTTCAGTGATTGGATATTTTTAGAAAGTTGCTACAGTTACGTTGTTCTGGAGCCCTATATAAGCAGGCTGACTGAGCTCTTCAGTTCAGTTCTGTTCTGGCCTCTGAATAAACAAGAGCTGTTTGAAGAATCGCTGTGTCGTCTGATATGTTTGCCCACAACTTAACACCCTCCTTCCTCTAACTGCTGTCCCCACCCTCCCACTCAATGTGTCACATACATGGGAAACCCAGTTATAGGGAAAACATTCGGTGAATTACAGGTGGAGATAAGTTTGTAGAGGGGAGGGTTAAGCCCCCCCCCTCACCTGCAGCTTCTCTGCTTAGAATCAGCTTTCCCCTGCCACTGAGTCAGAAAAAGAATGACTCAGGTTTGTAGACTCACCTTTGCTACAGGGGTTTTCTTCCTGGTGAAATACCTAGGATTTCTTGTTAGGGTAAGATTAAGGAATTTCACAATCAAGACTAAGAGGTTTCAGAAGCCTTGTAGTCAGTGTAATATGCCGAGGTTCTAGAAGACTTTAGATCAAATGCCACTAAAACCAACTTGAAATATGCTGTTAGGTTTCATACACCTTCAATTGCAAAGTGGCCTTTCTTGCTTAAACCTAGTGGCATTTTCTTGGACATCTTGAATTGTTACACCCATCATGGTTAAATAGTAAGATTTTGTGAGATTTTGCTTTTGCCTCTACACCTATTTAGTGCTCTTCTGCAGACAAGGTTGGAAAACCAGAGGAATGTAGTCGGATCAAACACAAATTCATCCCAAAGAAGCAACGATCCCTTTTTTGAGTCGGGTAGAAACCGTGCCCTAATTATCACTGGCTCATGGCTGGTAAGTATGGATTAGAGGTGCACTGATTACTTTGATGTGAGAGTTTTCCATACCCAAACAGCAGAAAATAAAATGCTAAGAATTTAGCAAATTTAGCAAATTTAGCAAAGGCAGGTAAACACATGGTCTTGCAAAGCCACCAACACCCATATGGAACTAAAACTGTCTTCACATTCAGGAAATTGGAGAATATTCATAAAGTTACTCCTTTTTTAATGGGTCAAAGCCTTTTGCCTTTCATGACTGCTTCCTGTGGAGTCATGGAGTTAGAATATTTGCTTTCTGTTTATCTAGCTTGTTTACTCAGCTCAGTTAGATATTTGGCCATTTGAATAAGTGTAACAGGTGTACAGGATCAGATCAATCATCCTTTGGGACAAACACACATACCACTGACAGCAGGCAGCATTTTCCATAAGGATATTTTACTGAATAAGGTTGTTAATGATTGTGTATTATTAGAAGATACATCTGATGGTGAATGGCATTGCAGAAGGTCTTTGCAACTGATCCACAGAGATGTTTATAAGCCCCTTTCAGACACATCTTGCAGTACAGAATCAATGTGGCTACTAAGCCAAATACTCATAAGCAACCTGAAGGCAATTTTACTGATGATGTACAAAAGAGGAAAAACCTCAACATGCCATTTTTATAGGGGGTGGTGTGCACAGGACCCCAGATTCACTTTCTATCTCTGTTGTGGTGGTGCTTTTGAATTCTGATCAGATTTTGAGTTGCTCTGTGCATTTGCTGCCTGTATTTAGGCTTCTAACTTGCTTTACAATAATCTTTTCAACCAAAGTGGATGAAATTTATAGGACCACTTCAGAAGTAAATCAAGCCTCCCAAATTGCAGTCAAATAGGTCTGGAGACTTTTTGTGGGGGAAGTAAAAGGGATTCACTTTCCTCCATATCACCGGATGAGGAGGGGGGAAATGTGGGTTGGTTGGTTTCTTAGCTCAAAATAATTAAGAGATGGCAAAGTATATATTCTTGCCGGGACATTTAATAAACAAAACGTTTCAGCCTTCCTAATCAGCCTTTACAGATCTTACATATGAGGCTGTCTAGAATTCTACATGTGTATTTCTGAAGTTTGGGAGGGGAAAGCAGTTGCTAAAGAAAAGAAGTGTAGAATTTTTATTTTAAAAAAGTTAAATGATGCTTTTAACTTTCCTTTAAAAAAATGAAACAAACCCAAACTCCTGCTGTATTTTAACAAAAAATAGAATTCCAAAACTCTTCAGTGCTCTATAGGTAACATTTATTACAGCCTCACTTCTTGCAAAGCACATAGACCTAGTCAAACATAAAGGTATTATATAGGAAAGTATAGAGATGTATTGGCACAGCAAAGCATGAATGCAGAGGGCTCTGTGGCTTTCTGGTAAACCTGATCTGACTTGCATGATGGTATTTGCCTCTTAATTCAGCCCCTACAGACAGCCTGTGCACACTCCTAATTTTTATAGCAACTGGAAGTTTACCGAGAACAATTATTTCTTACAGAATGAAATTCTCCTGGAGAAGAAAAAGAAGAAGAAGAAGCTCTTGAAGCTGAAGTTTCCAAGGACAGCAGAAGAAAAGCAAAAGCAGATGGAGAGCAAAAGGAGAGCAGAACTGGTCAAGGAGCAGCAGCAGCAGAACTTTGTTGACTTAGCTTGCGAGTGCAGCGCAGTGATTTGCTGCAGGGTGACGCCCAAGCAGAAAGCCATGGTGGTTGACCTGGTGAAGAAGTATAAGAAAGCCATAACCTTGGCCATCGGGGATGGAGCTAACGACGTAAATATGATAAAAAGTAAGTGGTGCACGCATTATTCTTTTTTTGCCAAAACACATTTGTTTATTTAAATGTTTATATGACTCCTGTTGTGAAAACAACCAAGGCGGGTTACAATAAAATCCAATAAAAAATCCAGTAACAACAATAAAAGAATACCAGCGGTATTAACAGTCTGTACAAAATGTAACTTTCACAGTTTCCGACAGATGCCTGTCATCAGTAGCCTGGGAAGGCCACAGTAAACATGGAACAGGGCTGCACTGGTGCAGTTAAGACAGAAAACATGAAGGCTACCCTCACCTCCATTGTTTTTCAATTTAAATAGCTGGGGTTGGGGAGGAATGCACCTAAGTGCATTTGGGCAATGGTATGTCCCAGATTTTATTCTTGCGGTAGTAATGTTTTAATGCTGCAAATTCTTTTTCTTGACCCAATCTGCCACCCCACATTCCTTATTTTCTGGGTCTACTTTTTCCTTTCTGCTATTTTTGAGAATTCTGAACTTTTTAGATGACACAGTACTCTCATGTCAGAATTTAAAGTTGGGAAAGCAGGAAATATTGGACGGCATGGCCTCGCATGCAGTGAAAATGTTTGTTTTTAATCTTTGTACACAGCAGGTGAAAATACAGATATGATTGATTCATTAAACTGTGAAGCCTCTATGATGCTTAGACCTGGGTTTACATATAATCCTAAGGTAAATGGTTAACTGGATCATCCAGACCTGACCCAGGGGCTTAATAAAGGTTTATTCACCATGAACAAGCCACACCCTTAAGGTTTGTTGTTAGTTGATAAAGCTTGGTTAATGTTAATCATTGGCTAGCATTACAGTGGTACCTCGGGTTAAGAACTTAATTCGTTCTGGAGGTCCGTTCTTAACCTGAAGCTGTACTTAACCTGAGGTACCACTTTAGGTAATGGGGCCTCCCACTGCTGCCGCGCCACCGGAGCACAATTTCTGTTCTCATCCTGAAGCAAGGTTCTTAACTCAAGGTACTATTTCTGGGTTAGCGGAGTCTGTAACCTGAAGTGTCTGTAACCTGAGGTACCACTGTACGTGCATACCTGGCCCTCAACTCCCTCCTTCCCTTGGTGACTGCTTTGCGTGGAAGGAACTCTCAACTGTGTGTTTTCATTGTTGTTCTAGCGGCCCATATTGGTGTTGGCATAAGTGGACAAGAAGGGATGCAAGCGGTCATGTCCAGCGACTACTCTTTTGGCCAGTTCAGATTCCTCCAAAGGTTGTTGCTTGTTCACGGCCGATGGTCGTACATAAGGATGTGCAAGTTCCTTCGGTACTTCTTCTACAAAAACTTTGCATTTACGTTAGTCCACTTTTGGTACTCCTTCTTCAATGGCTATTCTGCCCAGGTAAGAGAGAGAAGCGGGGGCGGGGTGGGGGGCTCATAAATGTCCAAGTTAGCTCATAATCTAAGAGGCAGGAACATCAGTACCAAATAATATTCATGAAGTTTTACTCCAAAGTGAATTTTCTAGAATTGTGCTGAAGATTTAAGTGCTGTTCCAGTCAAAACAGTTCCTGGTGACCTAATTTATTGCCAAAACAAAATAAAAAATTCCTTCCAGTAGCACCTTTGTTGTTGTTGTTTAGTCGTGTCCGACTCTTCGTGACCCCATGGACCAGAGCACGCCAGGCACTCCTGTCTTCCACGGCCTCCTGCAGTTTGGTCAGACTCATGCTGGTAGCTTCGAGAACACTGTCCAACCATCTCGTCTTCTGTCGTCCCCCTTCTCCTTGGGCCCTCCATCTTTCCCAACATCACGGTCTTTTCCAGGGAGTCTTCTCTTCTCATGAGGTGGCCAAAGCATTGGAGCCTCAGCTTCAGGATCTGTCCTTTCAGTGAGCACTCAGGGCTGATTTCCTTCAGAATGGATAGGTTTGATCTTCTTGCAGTCCATGGGACTCTCAAGAGTCTCCTCCAGCACCATAATTCAAAAGCATCAATTCTTTGGCGATCAGCCTTCTTTATGGTCCAGCTCTCACTTCCATACATCACTACTGGGAATACCATAGCTTTAACTATACGGACCTTTGTTGGCAAGGTGATGTCTCTGCTTGAAAGCTCATACCAATTACAAACTTAGTTGGTCTCTAAAGTGCTACTGGAAGGAATTTTTTTATTTTGTTTCAACTACGGCAGACCAACACGGCTACCTACCTGTAACTAATTTATTGTGTTATGAAGAGAGCCTACAATTGGAACTGAACTGCTGTGTAACTTTTCAACAACTGAGAACTGCAAGAGAAAAATAAGATGTGCAGTTAATTCTGTTTGTGGATGCCTGTTCTTTAAATTCTAGTTACAATCTCTTGACTGACACACTCTCTTTTTACCATACATGCATGGGAGATAGAAAAAATGATGTAACTGAATTATTATTATATTGTTTATTGCAGACAGCTTATGAAGATTGGTTTATCACTCTCTACAACGTATTATATTCCAGCCTGCCAGTTCTCCTTGTTGGGTTGCTTGACCAGGTATGCCAACAAAGTCAGAATTTATTTCTTTTAAAAGCAGTTCAGACTTTTGGATGCCATGGAAACAGTTGACCTGAATCCTCTGTGTTAGTGACCTCCATCCTGCTCAAAACCACTTACCCATGGTTGGCTCTATTGGTATACTGTAAAACTAGGAGCACAAATCCTGTAGCTACCTCCCACACCAAGGCCACACCTTCAGACCTGCTGATTCTATCATAGGAAAAACCCATGTGACTCTAGGTGAGATTGGGTGTTCAGTGAATGGACTCTTGTATAACCAGCCTCCAGATTCCTCTTCCTCTTTGAGTGAGGTTTTTGCTGGCATTCATCAGTCTTGAGAGACAATGGAGTGTGCCTCTGGGGGTGAGGAAAAACCCTGCAAAAATGCCTGTGTTTCAAGACTTATCGGGGAGCTATATAAAAGCCCTGTGCCTGTAAAGTCTTAGTGTCTTACGTTAGGCACCAGGTTGCTTCTGAGCAACCTTGGAGCTCCCATCATATATTACATGCTGAGAAGGCTGCAGAAGCAGAACCATACTGCTGACATCCCCCTTAGTGCTGAGCATGCCACTGGGCCCACCTTCTAGACATCCCTGCATTGGTGTGGATGTCCGCACTGAGGAAGCGTTTGCATAAGCAGCATAAGGGAAGACCTGGGCATTTTCTGGTTCCATAGTGCAGGTATATGCAGAGCTTTTGTTGAGCAGTATGGAAATAAGGGTGTAACCTTCCACTGGTCAAAGCAGAAACATAAGTCCTTATTTATATTGAAATGCCTGCAAATATTGACCCAGTTTGCTTAGCAGGTTCTCAGAGATAAGATTGTGGCTGCTTTGCTCTTCCTCCTCCAATCCTGCTGCTGTTGTGATTGGGCTTATGATTGGGTCAGCAAACTTTTTCAGCAGGGGGCCAGTCCACTGTCCCTCAGACCTTGTGGGGGGCCGGACTATTTTTTTTGGGGGGGGAAATGAACGAATTCCCAAGCCCCACAAATAACCCAGAGATGCATTTTAAATAAAAGGACACATTCTAATGTAAAAACACGCTGATTCCCAGACCGTCCACAGGCCGGATTTAGAAGGCGTTTGGGCCTGATCTGGCCCCCAGGCCTTAGTTTGCCTACCTATGGTTTAGTGTGTCATCTGAACCAGGGATGGTGGTTTGTCGTGTCCCAGACAAGCCAAAGCTGTAACAAAGGCTTGTTCTTGGGTTTCAGCTTGTGGTTTGTCCAGAGGAGACAAATCATGAGCATCGGGTGAGATGAAACACTAAGCCAAATCATGGTTTTGCTCATGTACTGCAGGACCAGAGGAGAAGCAAAGAGGCCACAATTGCCTCTCTGGGAGCTCACATGCTCACATGTTCATAGTGTTACATGCAAACTGGGCCATTTTTTACTGGGGACCAATTTTTCTCACTGTTTCTGTAATTGAGATATGGCTACCTTTCTGTTTTGGAATTGAATGTTTCTGATTAATATTACAGAGTAGTTGTGGGTGGGGTGCATATTTTATAGTTACCTTTCAAGATGAAAAAAAATTGCTGTAGTAATAAAATTGCAATTATTTCTTTAAGGACGTGAGTGACAAGCTGAGCATACGTTTTCCTGCCTTGTACGTATCGGGACAGAGAGATTTGCTTTTCAACTACAGGAAGTTCTTTGTAAGCCTCCTGCACGGTGCTCTATCATCACTGGTTATTTTCTTCATACCGTACGGTGCTTACCTACAAACCATGGGGCAAGATGGAGAAGCGCCCTCGGATTACCAGTCCTTCGCTGTCACAGCGGCGTCCTCTCTCATAATCGCAGTCAATTTTCAGGCAAGTAGATAAATCTCATATAGCTCCTCTGTCTGCTGTACACAAAGCACATCAGTGAAATGGGCAGCTTGGTAATCAGACTCTGATGCTGTGAACACAGAGATTTGTGGCCAGACATTGTGTGTGCGGGTGGGAGACTGAGAAACTGAACGACCTTTTCTCAGTCCTGCAGGCCTGGAGAAGTTTTATATGATATGAGAACAGGTGTGAGGATGGCTGAGAGAGGGACCCTGTCTGCACTATACATTTAAAGCAGTATTATACCACTTTAAACTGTCCTGGCTTATCCCTGTCCCCACACCAAGAATCTTGGGAACTGTAGCTTGTTGAGAGCTGTTAGGACAGTGGTGTCCAAACTTCTTTCAAAGAGGGCCAGATTTGATGAAATGAAAGCCGTGAAGACTGATCAAAGGGCCACAGGGGCTGGATTAAACCGACTAGTGGGCTGAATTAGACCCCCAAAACGGCCTTTGGACATGCCTGTGTTAGGAGAACTCTATTCCCTTGGCAGAGCTACAATTCCCAGAGTGGTTTAAGAATCAATCCCTCTTCACAGTTGTCACTCTGGGAACTGTAGCGCTGTGAAGGGAATAGGAATCTGACAATTCTCAGCAGCCTCAATAAACTATAGTTCTTTGAGAGAAGCCCATGACTCTTTCAGGTGGCACGATGCTGCTTTAAATGTATGGTGCAGATGGAGCCCAGAGTGTTGCTATGGCTCTGTCTTGTAGCAACTCTGCCCTTCATCTATCCCTCACATCTGTGCATCTTAACCACTGGAACTCTTGCAAGAGGAGCAGCAAACCTGCATGGCCCCTATCACCAGAAGCAGCATCTGGCAAGAGTGCAAGTGTGCCAAGCGATTTGGGCTTTTAGCAGTTGTTCCTTATTTTTCTTACAATCCTGCCCTTCCTCTCATGAGAAACCAGGACACAGCTTTTACAGCAGTCATAAAAACCCAAAGTAAATTAACCCACAACATAAGTAAGTTATGCAGGTCAAAGCTGATTCCACAGTGTTCCAAAGGCCTACAGGAAGGAGGAGGTTTTTAGCTGATACTCCTATGTGCAAACAATGCGTGGACGATAGCCAGATTTTTGTAAGGAGGGAGTTTCATGATAACTCTTTCATGCTGTCTTCTGAGCACAAGCAACTCTTGCTTCTCTTTGAAGAAAACCCAGAAATATTTAAAGCAGGAGAGGCGAAATGTTGGCTGTGGGAAATGGTATGAGGGAAAGGAAATGAGAGAGAGAGAGAGAGAGAGAGAGAGAGAGAGAGAGAGAGAGAAATTGCTCTTGCAGTAGACCAGGAGGGCTGAGGGATGACTCCCTGCTCTGTCAACTTAAGCATGCAGTTCCTCAGAAAGTCAACCTGAAGAACAGTTTGGGCATAGCTGGGAGAAAGTAGCAAATGGAGATACCGGTCTCCTTTGTCCTCCCCTCTCTTGTGTTCATCTTGTCCATTGGAGAACTTTCTTCAAGGTTTTGCAGAATCTATTGACACCTCCCACCTGCACTGTGATCTTCCCTCTTTCTAACTTCCACATGTCTGTCTGTTTGCTTCTAGATGGGGCTGGATACATCTTACTGGACGTTTGTGAATGCTTTCTCAATATTTGGGAGTATTGCACTTTACTTCGGAATTATGTTTGATCTACACAGTGCTGGGATCCATGTCCTTTTTCCTGCTGCTTTTCAGTTTACAGGTCAGTACTTAACTAAGTCACCATAGCTGCAGCCACATTAGTGACTACAAATGCCATGTGACGCACCCCAAAGAGTCTTCACTATCCTGGTGTGCCTTCCATGATGTCGTTGGGACTAAAAATCCCATCATCCCCAGTCATGCTGGCTGGAGCTGAAGTTCAACAGCATTTGGCAAAGGCGATCTTAAAAGAGAAACAAGAGTTTAATTAAAGTTTGGGCCTGGTAAGGAGGGGGCTCCATTTTATTCAATTTCATTGAATTTTATGTACGGCTGAAGCTGTTGAAGTCCAGAAAACTGACAACGTATCACAGGCATATTTGAGGCCATGGTTGGTTGGGAACCAAACCAATGTACACTAGCAATTTTTAATGGGGCTGTTGCTAATAACCACTAATCTTCAAATTTGAGTTCGCATTGGGACATCAAATTTCTGTATCTGTATCTGGTTTCTAATCTGATTCATTGTTTGCATTCATTTAAATCATAATAAAAGCATCACCATCTTATTATTTTTATTCAAATTTGTATACTGCCCTTAACCTGTAGATCACAGGGCGGTTCACAACATAAAAGTAGAAGATAAAAAACACAAAATACAGAATAAAAGCAAGAACGAAAACAAACCAATAACCCCCTCCCTCCCTGCCTTTTCCGCTGCCACCTTTCCACAAAAGAAGTCATCCTCAAAGTGGCTTACAACAAAGAGATCAGGAACGCATCTCTAAATCGGTCATTGCAGGAACAATGCCGTAATAACATAACGAAACAGCAAGCAATAGTGCATGTAAGAACATAGAACAAAACCACAACATTTCAGCACCCTGATTATATTAGCAAGATTGCAATTGACACAGTGTCACATCATGCTGGTAGGTACACCTGCTGGAGACTTAGAAGTGCTGCTGCAAGTCAGACTAGATCATGTTGGACAAGGGAGACCAATTTGGGTCTCCAGCTGCTTTTGGACTACAATTCCCATCATCCCTGAACCACTGGTCCTGCTAGCTAGGGATCATGAGGTAGACCAATGGTTTTGCTCAACACAAGGTGGCTTCATATATTATATATACACACACACCACTTCAGCCTTCACCAACCTGGTGCCCTCCTGATGCTTTGGACTACAACTCCCATCAGCCCTGTGCTGCCTGGAGGGTTGCAGCAAAGAGCCATAGTATTTGGGCCCCAAGAGGCCATGTGAGAAATGCTCTGCAAGTTACTTCTCAAAACATAAATCCATCACCAAAGCCTTTAAAAAAAAAAAAAGCCAGTAATTCTTACGGTAATAACATTGCTAGCATTTTTGCGTGATACTATTAGCATGAAGGGGGAGCACCACAGCCATAGCTATGTGTACATTATTCTTTCCTCTCTTTTTCCTCCTACAGGCACTGCTCCAAACGCTCTCCGGCAACCATATCTCTGGTTGACAATAATCCTATCCGTTGCACTTTGCTTGCTGCCGGTGGTCGCTCTCCGTTTCTTGAGCATGACCATTTGGCCTTCGGAAAGCGAGAAGGTACGTATGAGAAATGTAGAGGGCGTTAACAGGGCGAGAAGTGCTGGGCTCAACGAGCCCACTGGTCCATCTCAATGCAAAGTAGCACCTTAGGGTTCCCAGCATATTCCAGGAGTCCACAGGACTTCACTTAACCTTCTGTCCCTAGCAAGCGAGTCCGTTTCCCTGCTTCCTCGTTAACCTTCCGTGCAACTTTCCCCTTTAAAAGGTCCAGAAGAATCGCAAGAAGTTCAAGGCCGAAGAGGAAAAGTGGAAGCGGAGGCAAAGCGTCTTCCGCCGCGGGATCTCGGGCCGCCGTTCTGCTTATGCCTTCTCCCACCAGCGGGGTTACGCTGACCTCATAGCTTCCGGGCGGATCATTCGTAAAAGGAGAGCTTCGTTAACCGCAGTCCTTGGCAACAATTTAGCAGAAGTCAGGCAAGCTGAAGAAGCCAGCTGATGATTTTCTGTGTCCTACAGGAAGTGGATCCCCCCCCCACCCTTTGAAAAACAATTGCACAAAGTTTTTATTTTTTTATGAAAAACTCAGGATTCTTTTTTCTTTTCTGGGGGAAAAAAATTCAAGATTATGAAGACAGCTTGATTTCCTCCTCAAGCTACTTCGTTTGAGATAACTGAAGAACTGAGCAGTGTTTTCAGATCTTGATCCTTGTATATTTTGTTTCATGTGAAATTGAAGGATATAAATCTATGGGTTTAAAGACCAACAATTGCAACGGTTGTTCTTTTAAAATGATACTTAGAACTTCATAGTTCTTTTTTTAAAATGCAATCATGAAATACAGTTTCAACTGATGTTTTGTGCCTCAACACCAAAGACGGACTTAGCTGAGAAGCAAAACGGTTCTGTTTGCCACTTCATTCCACTAACTCAGCTATGATTATTATTTTTAGCTAACCAAAGATGTCCTCTTTTTCTTTTAAGACAAGAGAGGTGCAGTTTTACTTTGCAAGCATTCGGAACCATTATTCACCGATCCATGGGGTATTGTGGTCCAAGGCAGCATGCTTTTAATAATTTTCAGGGATTTGGGTGGGTTCAGTATATGCAAAGCATATTAACCAGGTTAGCCTCTTAATCTGGCATTGGGGATAGGGAGTCTGTGGCTGCGTGCATGTTGTTGAGACTCCAGCTCCCATCAGCCGCAGCCACAATGGCCAATAGTCAGGGGTGATGGGAGTTGTAGTTCATCAGCATCTGGGAAGTACAAGTTCCCTATCTCTGTTCTAGGTCTGGTCCAGGAGGCATAGCTAGTTTGCAACATTCACTCAATCAGGGCTTTCTTGGGGGATACTCTACTGAAATGACCACCAATTGTTCACCAGCAGGACTTGGTGAATTGAATCTCTTTTCTGGTATATTGTTTTATACCACTGCCTTTCCTCTTTTTAAAAGTCTCTGTGTTCTTTGTATCATGTTTTGCGAAAAAAGGGAAGAGATATCAAACCAGTGAAGGGTGTATCATTGGCATACTTCCTTGATTTTCTACCTGTTTAACCTTTATGCAAGGTAGACGTCAACGATTCTCACATTATGGGAACTGTTTCCATGTAGAACCGGTGTGAGGAACTTTTGGCCCTCCAGATGTTGCTGAACTACAACTCCCATCATCCTTAGCCATTGATTTTTGCTGGGTGTGGTGGGAATTGTAGTTCCCCACACCTGATGTAGAACATGTGGACACCATTGTACTTAAAAGGCACATGTGTTGTCTATTTTACTACACATGTATATGTGGCTAAAACCAGGCGTGCATGGGTTCTTCACACATGATAATGTGCACGCTTAAGTGAGACCCATGTTACCAAGTCATGGGTGAAACAGACTAAACTGAATAAAATGTTTTTTGTTCACTGGGTGATGGTTCAAAGCACAAACTGGAACAAGAGAATTTATCACATCAAGGAGGACTCCTTTTCACTATGTTTTAATAGTAATTTTTTTTTTTTTGAGATTTTTAGTGTACAGATCTTCAGGGTTTTTTTTGTGTTGGGACATATAAATGGTTTACATTTCAAAAATTTCAGCATACACCAATGTGTCTTGTTAAATATTCACTATATAGTTCCACTTTTTTTTTTTGCAAACCATGCAGCCCGGTGTCTAAAATCGTCCTTTAGGAGCATGGAATTCATACATTTCTTCATTATTATTGTTATTTAATGTGCAAAGGTTTACAGCTTTTTCTTTTTAGTAGGTGGGAGAAGATTGAAGACTTGTTTCCTAGATTGATTTCTCTCCATCCAAAGATGAGGAGGTGACGAGCCACACGTTTCAAGCTCCTAATCTGGGTGCAATATTAATTTTAATGTGCTGGTTGAGATAGATATGCCATACACTTGTATCCAAACCATAAACTGTAAATATTTTTATTTGCTTAAAGATAATGTACATATTTAACAGGCCTTAATTTTTAATGCTTTTGACTGAAGTGAAAGAAGTGTTTTCACTGGTCCAAAATATTTTTATTAAACTATACTTCAAATACATATTTGTATATTCATATAGTGTTCAGTGACTTTCGTGAGAGTGCAACCGCTACTTTATTTGCTATGTTTATGTTCCCCCTTTCCATCAAGTAACTCAAGAGTAGCATACACAGTTTTCCCAATCTGTCAGGAACAGGCAGAAGTCCAAAGGAGGCAGGGGGCAGGAGGACAAACCAAGAGAAGGGGATTCTGTGAGGCAGGGAAAAGAGGAAGAGTCTGGGCAGTCAGATGGAAGAAGTTGTTGCAGGAAGGCACAGAGGTAAAGAGAAAGCCCCAGAGAGTGCCAGTGTCATGTACTGATTGGATGAAGAGAGGAACCAGCTGGGGAATCCCCAAGGGAAGCAGGCTCAGAACCTGAGGAGTGGTGGTGGGACGACGATGGGGGTCAAAGGGAGAAAAGACTGGGAGGAGGTGTTGGAAGCTGAAGAGGTAACTGTCGGAGCCTCCGTACGAACGAGCTGTAATGGCTACTCCTCCGGCCGTATCTTCGTAACCCCATCCAGGCTCTCCTCCGACGATGATTAACGACCTAAGCCTTTGAATGAGGCTTCAGGCACGCTCTCCATTCAGAGTACTCAGACAGCAGCAGCAGGAGCCAGAAATATGTGCTACGTTGCTACTTTATTTCTAATTACGCAAGACAGAAAAGAATATGCGTCTGCTCTCTGTGACAGACAGAAAACAACAGAAGAAACAGGAAACCAGTAACTTCAACATCCGTCTCCCGTCTCACTTCCAATAGTCTGAAATGTCTACAGAGTCTTGTGACTCCAAGAACTGCACAGTGGCATAACAGAAACCTAACAGTAACAGGGCTTGGTGAGCTGGGAGAGTCTGTGGCAGAGAGAAGTGGAGAAGCAGAAGAGAAGGGAGGTCAAGAGGCAGAGATGGGTCAGGCTTATGAAGAGCGCAGGTGTGCTGTAACAAGCTCCCCTCCCTGCTGTTCTCCCAGAACCAGGAGAGGCATGAATCGGAAGGAGCAAAGGCAGACACGCAGGCGCAATCTCAGATTGCTTGGGGGTGGGGAAACCCAGGAAAGGCAGAGACATAGCTGACCGTGGGGAGTTGGGGATGTTTATTCTTAGCAACTGCATCATGGGGGACCTGCCAGAGATGAGTTGCTGTGCTCATTAGGCCTAACACTCCTGTATAGATCCTCTTTTGCTAATAAAGAGTTAACTTGGATTCACTCAGGTGATTTTCTGCCACTGGCTCTTGTCAAAGGGCTTAAAGAGATAGGAGCAGCTAGAGATGCTGCGCAGGAGGAGTTTCCAGTCACTTCATACACCACCTTTTGCGATTCCAATTTGTATACTCTCTGCAGGGTCCAGCAGTGCAGCAGTAAAACTGCTACCATATTTGCAAAGCTAAGCAGAGGACGGTATGGTTTCAAACTGGATGGGGGACTGTGCGTTTGGGATTCCTGCATTGTAGGGGGTTGAACTATAGATGACCCTCGGGGTCCTTCCAACTCCACAATTATATGATTCTTTGAGAACACTTGGGCTGGATCTATACAGATTTAAAAAACAAAAACGCCACAGAAGAACACGTTATAAAAGCTCTTAAAGGAAAATCCCATTGGTGATGGATCACTGCTCTACAGCGCCATCTGGTGTCAAATGTTTATAAGGCAGGTATAATGATATACAGTGGTACCTTTGGTTGCGAATGGGATCCATTCCGGAGGCCCGTTCGCAACATGAAAATAGCACAATCCGCAGCAGCGCGTCTGCACACGCACAGGTTGCAATTCACCGCTTCTGCGCATGATGTCATTTTGCCCCTCTGCGCATGTGGCGAAACCCAGAAGTAACCCTTTCTGGTACTTCCGAGTCGCCACGGGATGTAACAAGAGGTATGACTATAACTGAAGAGTCTCACTTTCCTTGCTCTAGCTCAAAAATCTGCTGAAAGTGAAGTCTGACGTTTCACCACTAGAGGTCTCCTCACAGACCTGACTTTAGATAGCTAGAATATACAGTGGTACCTCAGGTTAAGTACTTAATTCATTCCGGAGGTCCGTTCTTAACCTGAAACTGTTCTTAACCTGAAGCACCACTTTAGCTAATGGGGCCTCCTGCTGCTGCCGCGCTGCCGGAGCATGATTTCTGTTCTCATCCTGAAGCAAAGTTCTTAACCCGAGGTACTATTTTTGGGTTAGCGGAGACTGTAACCTGAAGTGTATGTAACCTGAAGCATATGTAAACCAAGGTACCACTGTATATCTTTTAAACAGCAAGCGAAAACATTCCTCTTCAACCAGGCTTTTGGCATATTATACTTTTTTAAAACTTTGCTGCTTTAAATGTACATTCTGCAGATGACCTCCTTTGCAATTGCTTTACTTTGAAATCCCTTGGGTCTTCTGCTGTTTTTGGACTACAACTTCCACCATCCCTAGCTAGCAAGACCAGTGGTCAGGAATGATGGGAATTGTAGTCCAAAAGCAGCTGAAGACCCAAAAGTTGGGAAACACCAGTGCTGGATTTATGTATAAGCCAAACAAGCTATAGCTTAGGGCCCCACCCTCTTGGGCCCCCCAAAAAAAGTTAAAGGGAAAAAAACCTGGATGTACATTTCCAAATATAAGATAAAAAAATAAAAAATAAAACCTACATACAGCAACAGTGTTTCGTGTTGTGTAGGCTCCTATGATGTAAGTAATGGGCCCCGCTTGCTGGCCTTCTCCCTAAAATATCACTGCTTTGCTCATTTCTATATATAGGGTGCCTACATTCTGTACTGGTTGCATGGCAACATGTGCAAATGGCTTTAGATCAGGTTTCCTCAACCTTGGCCCTCCAGATTTTTTGGCCTACAATTCCCATGATCCCTAGCTAGCAGGACCAGTGATGATGGGAACTGTAGTCTCAAAACATCTGGAGGGCCGAGGTTGAGGACGCCTGCTTTAGATACCTATTACACCCATAAATTACCATACAGTGGATGCTTGGATTGCGAACGTGATCCGTGCGGGAGGCACGTTCACAACCTGCAGTGTTCGCAACCCGCAGCACTGTGTCTGCGCACACACGGGTCGCGATTCACCGATTCTGCGCAACCCGAAAACGCATAACCTGAAGCGTCTGTAACCTGAGGTATGACAGTATAGTATATACAGTGGTACCTCGGGTTAAGTACTTAATTCGTTCTGGAGGTCCGTTCTTAACCTGAAACTGTTCTTAACCTGAAGCACCACTTTAGCTAATGGGGCCTCCCACTGCCATGCGATTTCTGTTCTCATCCTGAAGCAAAGTTCTTAAGCCGAGGTACTATTTCTGGGTTAACGGAATCTGTAACCTGAAGTGTATGTAACCTGAAGCGTCTGTAACCCCAGGTACCACTGTACTGTACTGAACACAAAAAACAGCAACAATTTGTTGTTGACAAAGGACAGCTGGACCTATAAAGGGCCCCATTACCTTCAGTAGCTTAGGGGCTCGTCAAACCTAAACCCGGCCCTGAGAAACACTGTTTTAATATAACAGTTTAGCTTCCTGCTTTGAACCTATACTTTGACTTTCTTCAGCGACGTTTCACTTCGGATTTAACTGACGCAAACCGTTTCGAATCTCCCCCCCCCGCCCCCTTGAAATTATAAAGCGGTAATTATTATTATTATTATTATTATTATTATTATTATTATTATTATTTTATTATTATTATTAATCATCATCATCATCATCATCATCATCATCATCTACGCATCCTGCTCCTGACGCCGCCGGCCCTCCCCAACGAGGCGGAAGCGGCGCGCAATGGGTGGCGACGCCGGGGAGCAGCGCAAAGCGTAGCGGCAGCTCCTGGTGCGGCAGCCGGCCTCGCTTTGCGGCAAGGGCGGGCTTGTGGGCGGGCAGGCCTGATGCAATCTCCCGGCCGGGAAGCGCAATCCCCTTCTTGAAAAGGAAAGGGAAAGAGGCGGCTGCCACCTGTCTGGTTCGAGGGGCGCGCGGCGCTTTACGCAGGAGCAGCGATGTCTTTGGAGATCCTCAAGCAGACGGGCGCGCTGGCCCTGGGTGAGTTTTGTGTGTGGGGGTGTGGTTTTTTTTTTGGCAAAGAGAGCCCGGCAGAGAAGCCTTCAGAAAAAAAGGCCCTGGGATCTGGCAAGGGCAGGCGGAGATCCTGGCTCGTTCATAAGCAATAAGAATAATAATAGAAATTATTCACGTTGGGTGAGATGGTGCAGCTGCAAAAAGGGCCCAGGAACAAAAGAAGCGCGTCCTCCTCCTCCTTTTGCCATTGTAGCAACTGCAGCCCTGGCCTCGGATGAATGAGGGGCCCGCCATCTCCACGCGTCGGAACCAGATTTCAAGGCCCGGAGGCGTTTGGCTGCGCGCTCCGTGCGCCCTAGACCTTTCCTTCCCCATCGCAGCTGTTTAAAAAAAGATCAGCTAGCGGCTGGTGTTAAAGGATTTAAATGGGCACTTATAGACCCGCCCTTCTCCCCCTGCTTTCCTTGGGAAGAGGCGCTGCACGCGATTGTATAGGTTTGCTGGTGCCTCGGGGCAGGGGACCTTTTCTTGTAGTCACCTATTTCCCCTGCCTGCGCTATAGCCACGTCCACTTCTACCCCTTGCAACGCAGGCAATCGGTGCAAGGGAGGATGGGCTTCTCATGCCGCTCTTCTGTCTCCTTCCAGCCAGCCTCTTGTCGGGAAAAGCGGCTTGTAGCAATGAGTTGAAGAAATTCAGCTTACCAGAGTCATCCTGGGGGGTTGGAAAGTCGGGGTTGAACTTGCCAGACATGTTCTGGCGCTTGGAAACGGGTCTCCTCCTTTATTACTCATGTTGGGTGAGCTGTGCCAAGCGACGTCCAGGCACAAGGAAT
Source organism: Podarcis muralis (assembly GCF_964188315.1). Lineage (NCBI taxonomy): Eukaryota > Metazoa > Chordata > Lepidosauria > Squamata > Lacertidae > Podarcis > Podarcis muralis. The sequence continues at coordinate 52,219,976 of NC_135665.1, forward strand.
AGCTGTATTAGCAGGCGTGGGATGGGGGGTGGGAAGGTATTAAATATCAGATATTTAAGAGGAAGGACCCTCACCATCCCCCAAAAGAGCCTAATAAGGACTCGGTGTGCAAATGGATTGTTACTGGGGTGAACGGTGGACAACTGGGAAGGAGGACAATTGTGCTGGGTGGATTTCATTTAATTCAAATCGATTTAAATCACTAGTCAGTAAGACTTGATTTAAATCTTTCTTTTTTTTACAGAAAAACTTATTCTTGTTGGTATAATCTTAATATTTACAACCAGAGGAAGGTTTCATTTTTGGAATTATAAATTTCAGAGTAGTTTTTACAGTTACATCAAAAATTACTGATTTGGTTATACAGTGGTACCTCGGGTTACATATGCTTCAGGTTACAGACTCCGCTAACCCAGAAATAGTGCCTCAGGTTAAGAACTTTGCTTCAGGATGAGAACAGAAATCGTGCTCCGGCGGCAGTAGGAGGAGGCCCCATTAGCTAAAGTGGTGCTTCAGGTTAAGAACAGTTTCAGGTTAAGAACAGACCTCCGGAACGAATTAAGTACTTAACCCGAGGTACCACTGTACTATTAGAAATACATAGACAGATAATTATGAAATTCTTGTGAGGTTTAGTAAGTTAACTTTATATTTGGACAACTTCTTCTGCTGTACTTTGTTGGAAGGAGAGAAATAATCATTTCCTTAATAACAATTTAAACAATTTTATTTAACTAAAGCAATAACCTTATAGCATATGTATCCATGTTTGTTAACTGATGTGGTTAAACTTTTTTAAAAAACAAAAACTTAGACTGAGTTTTAGCACACATGAAAAACTTAAAACAAATCCTTATTTCCTGATGAATAGCTTTTGGACTCTAATGTAACTTAAACAGAAAACTATCTTTAGAAAGATTTTTCCTCCAAAAGCATTTTGTTTTAAAAATCCGATTTAAATAATAAAAAGCATTTTGTGTTTTTTTAAAAAATCATTGATTTTTATCCACCCGGCAATTGTGTAAGGCAGAGCTTCGCGCTGCCACATTTTGTGGCAGGCCCTCGCTTATCATTTTCGCAATGAAGTGACTGGCCTTTTAGCCGCTTTGGGGTGACTGACTCCCATTTTCAATCACAAATCCACAGACCACATGAAGGAAGCTTGTGAGACACAGAATTGGAAGCCCTGCCTTAGGTAATGAGAAGAAAGGTTATATAATCAACTTTCCTCTCCTGCTCTGTAGGTTTGAGGCTGGCAGTGCACCTGGGGGGGGGAATAACTCTCCCCTCAACTGGCAGTTTTAAAGGAAGGTTTAGGGGGTGGTAGCAGCACCCCAAATCTGCACTGTGCTCTTGTTGAAAACCTAAAGCATCAGTAGTTGATGTTGTTGAATTCCAACTCCTATCATCCCTGATTGATGAAAGTCTGCAAATCTGGAGGACACTATATTGATAGCCGCTGCTCTAAATATATATATATATTAAATAAATAAATATATATATATATTTAAAGAAAAATGAAACAAACTGGTATATATGCATTTTTTATTATCATGTCCTGGGCATTCTCCATATCAGTAGAACATGGCTTTTAGTTTAAAGCAGATAACATTAATATTAATTTATTTCTATCCCGCTCCCCGTCCCCCACAAACAGTGGCTCAAGGTGGCTTACAGATAAAATAGGATTAATTGAAAAAAATATAAAAAATTGTCCAGTAGCAGCTTAGAGACCAACTAAGTTTGTTCTGGGTATAAGCTTTCATGTGCATGCACACTTCTTCAAATACATGCATGCATACAAAAGCTTATACCCAGAACATACTTAGTTGGTCTCTAAGGTGCTACTGGACAATTTTTTGATTTATTTCGACTGCGTCAGACCAACAGGGCTACCTACCTGAATCTAGAAGATAAAATAGGAACAGCTAAAGACATAGAGGTGGAGGGGAAAACAAACAAATCATTAATAGATAATAAAACCGAAACTGTACAGAGTCTTCTTTTTAGAGCCAAAAGGACATTGAAGTCTTTAATACTGGGCTTGTTTGGGAAGGATGGTGCCGCAATAGAAAAGCTTGATTTTGGCCACAGCTGCCTGGTCTGCCTCACTTGGTGAAGGTCCTTGAAGAAGTTTTGGGTGCCTTATTACAGGGGTCAGCAACCTTTTTCAGCCGTCCCTCAGGTCCACCGTCCCTCAGACCATGTGGTGGGACCGAACTATATTTTGAAGAAAAACAAAATGAACGAATTCCTATTCCCCACAAATAACCCAGAGATGCATTTTAAATAAAAGGACACATTCTACTCATGTAAAAACATGCTGATTCCCAGATCTGTCTTAGGTTACCCAAAGGTAAAGGGACCCCTGACCATTAGGTCCAATTGTGACTGACTCTGGGGTTGTGGCGCTCATCTCGCTTTATTGGCCGAGGGAGCCGGCATACAGCTTCTGGGTCATGTGGCCAGCATGACTAAGCCGCTTCTGGCGAACCAGAGCAGCGCACGGAAACACCGTTTACCTTCCCGCCGGAGCGGTACCTATTTATCTACTTGCACTTTGACGTGCTTTTGAACTGCTAGGTTGGCAGGAGCAGGGACGGAGCAATGGGAACTCACCCCGTCGCGGGGATTCGAACCGCCGACCTTCTGATTGGCAAGCCCTAGGCTCTGTGGTTTAACCCACAGCGCCACCCGCGTCCCTAGGTTACCTACCCATGCCTTATTATATGCTTCCTCCACACCTACTAACGCCATTCTGTTGTGTATGGGTGGAGCCATTTGGGCTACTTAAGAGTTGTCGCTCAAAGAATGAGTTCATTGGTAGCCATTCCAGAGAGGAGATTAGTACCTTCTCTGCATGTTCTCCTAGCCGAGTCTGATCCATCAACAGTCTCCATCTTTAAATGTTGGACTGCCAGCTCCCTTGACCCCCATCCACCTGGCCGGTGGTCGGCTGTGAAGGGAGCTGAGAGTCTTAGGGCCTCCAGAGCAGCAACAGAGGTTCCCCACCAGTTTTTAGAGGCAATAATAATAATAATAATAATAATTTATTGTTTATATCCCACCCATCTGGCTGGGTTTCCCCAGCCACTCTAGGCGGCTTCCAATAAAGGTAAAGGGACCCCTGACCATTAGGTCCAGTCGTGACCGACTCTGGGGTTGCGGCGCTCATCTCGCTATATTGGCCGAGGGAGCCGGCATACAGCTTCCGGGTCATGTGGCCAGCATGACTAAGCTGCTTCTGGCGAACCAGAGCAGCACACGGAAACGCCATTTACCTTTCTGCCAGAGTGGTACCTATTTATCTACTTGCACTTTGGCGTGCTTTCGAACTGCTAGGTTGGCAGGAGCAGGGACTGAGCAACGGGAGCTCAGCCTGTCGCGGGGATTCGAACCGTCCACCTTCTGATCGGCAAGTCCTAGGCTCTCTGGTTTAACCCACAGCGCCACCTGTGTCCCAAGCGGCTTCCAACAGAATATTAAAATACAATAGTCTATTAAACATTATCGAGTGCAAAGCAACAGTTTTGTGTAGATGGATCTCTGTGTGAATGAATGTGTGCTATGTGCAAGGCTCCTAATTTCCATGCCTGCTTTTACAGGAGAGGTCTATGTCTCTGATCGAGAGGGAAGTGACGTTACTGGAGACGGGTCACAGGAGAAGCCGTACAAAACTGCTCTGAAGGTACCTGACAAGCCCAGTTTAGGTCCTCTCATTTTCCCCCAGGAGTTCACATCCACGGCCAATCAGTGGCGGTTCCTGAGGTTACTGCAGCTGGAAAGTCTTTGGTGCAACGGTGCTTGCAGCAGTTTGCACAATGTCTGTGATTGCCTGCTTCGCGTATCCTTAACATTTGTCTGCACAATGGGGTTCCAAAGAGCATTCAGGGCAGCGTTCAAAATTTGCCAGGCGCATTTTGGGAGTTGTAACCTCAGGAGACCGGCGCCACTTTGCACCCGCCTCCCGATGGCTGCGCAGAGCTGCCTGCAGTCCCGGGGGGAGCGCAGCTCTGCGCAGCCATGGAGAGGGGGGTGCGAAGTCGCGCCCGCCTCCCGATGGCTGCGCAGAGCTGCCTGCAGTCCCGGGGCCAGCGCAGCTCTGCACAGCCATCGGCAGCGGGGCGCGAAGTCGGGCCCGCCTCCCGATGGCTGCGCAGAGCTGCCTGCAGTCCCGGGGCCAGCGCAGCTCTGCGCAGCCATCCCGAGCGGGGCGCAAAGTCGCGCCCATCTCCCGATGGCTGCGCAGAGCTGCCTGCATTCCGAAGCCTGGGGAGACCGGCGCAACTTACCGCTGGCCTCCCTAGGCTTGCGGATAGCAGGCTGTTCTCGGGGCTGGGATTGGGGGAAGCTCGGGCTTCCCCCGCGCCAGCCCCGTGCCTGGGGGGGCGGGAATAATTGTTTTTCTTTATTTTCCCCCCAAAAAACTAGGTGCGTCCTATGGGGCGAAAAATACGGTAGCTGTCTTAAAAACAAAAACAAAACTTATTCCATCCTTTTCTCTTTTTAAAGGCTTTGCTGTCTGCCGGAAAGGAGCCGTTTCCTACGATCTACGTGGACTCGCAAAAAAAAGACGAGGTTGAGTATTAATGGGTGTTTTTCTGCCGTTTCCAGGATTTGGTTTTGGTTGGCAGTAGGTTCAGGACAGACAACATATAGAGTCTGCACACCAACACATAAGAATTTGCAAGATGTAGTGATGGCACTCGCTTGGTTAGCTTTAAAGGGGGATGAAACAAATCGATGGAGGATTGATCAACAGTGACAAAAATGTTGCAGCGTGGAGTACTCTGTTCCCTATACCAGTCAGCCAGCCACACCCTTTCCCTGAGACTCCATTATGTTATTTTCCTCCTGCTGCTTTTGCTAATATATTGTGTTTCTGCAAAACTTTGGGGTTCTCTCAATCTTGCTGGATAACTCCTTGCTCCTGGATGGTGCAGTTTTGACAGTGTAAATAATAAATAATAGCACTTATTTTCTGAACATTGGGGAAAGGGGATGATAGCTCTAAGGAACCTTTGAGTCATCTGGTTGGCCACTAGATGGACCTGGGGGAGAGCCAGTGTGGTGTAGTGGTTAAGAGCGGTAGACTCGTAATCTGGTGAACCGGGTTCGCGTCTCCGCTCCTCCACATGCAGCTGCTGGGTGACCTTGGGCCAGTCACACTTCTTTGAAGTCTCTCAGCCTCACTCACCTCACAGAGTGTTTGTTGTGGGGGAGGAAGGGAAAGGAGAATGTTAGCCGCTTTGAGACTCCTGAAGGGGAGTGAAAGGCGGGATATCAAATCCAAACTACTACTACTACTACTCCTCCTCCTCCTCCTCCTCCTCTTCTTCTTCTTCTTCTTCTTCTTCTTCTTCTTCTTCTGTTTTCATCGGAAAGCGAAAGTATAACTCTTCTTTACGCTTTCTCTTTCTCTTCTTTTCATCTGCCCTAGAGATGGGATACCATTTCCAAGACCCAGTTGAAGAATGTCAAAAAGCTGTGGCACAGGGAACAACAAAAAGCTGAAGCTAGAGATAAGAAAGAGGTAAGGTTTACAAAAATTGCTCCTTTTTCTTGTGGCATCTTCAAGACTCCCAGTGGAGGTTTAACAATTCCCCCCAGGGAATTCTGGGAGCTGTAGCTCAAATGGGGCCTTAATGCTAACGATCCCATTGGTCTAGTGTTCCAAGATCACTCCCCACACGCTTGCATTCAGAGTAGAGTCTCGACTAAACCACTCTTTAAAACAACCCGCAGGAAGAAGATCTCTTGCGCCGTGAAAAGAACTTGGAGGAAGCAAAGAAGATAATCATTAAGAATGACCCCAGTCTCCCAGAGCCCAAATGTGTGAGTAAAGCTTGAATGCTTGTGCAGACAACCTTAACCAGCTCTTTTCAGGGGGTGGGGGGGGGGAGAGCCCTTTTAAATGACATACGCTAGGGGGTGTAGGCAATGTGGTTGCTTCCATATATTGGTCTACCAACTCATCCCATCATCCCTGACCCATGGGATTGGGAGTCCAACAGTATATAAAAAAGAAAAAGGTAAAGGACCCCTGGACGGTTAAGTCCAGTCAAAGGCGACTATGGGGTTGTAGCACTCATCTCGCTTTCAGGCCAAGGGAGCCGGTGTTTGTCCACAGATATCTTTCCGGATCATGTGGCCAGCATGACAAAACTGCTGCTGGTGCAATGGAACACCGTGAGAGAAACAAGAGCGCACGGAAATGCCGTTTACCTTCCTACCTCAGCAGTACCTATTTATCTACTTGCACTGGTGTGCTTTCGAACTGCTAGGTTGGCAGGAGCTGGGACAGAGCAATGGGAGCTCACTCCGTTGCGGGGATTTGAACCGCCGACCGTCTGATCGGCAAGCCCAAGAGGCTCAGTGGTTTAGACCACAGCACCACCCACGTCCCTTGCCCAACAATGTAGCACAGGTTCCACACCCCTGATTTAAAGCAATAGTAGGAGGTTCTAAACGTTGAATGGGAATCTGTATTGTGCATGTTTATAGTCTAGCACATTCAAAATAAACTTAGCTCTCTTTTTTTGAGGTTAGAAACCCAAGTATTTCTAAACATCTGGATCATTAGACAAATGCATGGAGGATAAGCGTATATAACAATGGCTGCTAGCCACTGTGGCTATATTCTACCTCCACTGTCAGTGTGCCTTTGAATACCAGATGCTGAGAATTGTAGGGTTGGAAGGGACCCTTAGGGATCATCTAGTTCAGCCCCCTGCAATGCAGGAATTGCATTTGGGGAGAGGACTGTTGCACTTGTGTCCTCCTTTCAGGCTTCCTCTAAGCATTGGTTTGACCATCGTGAGAACAGAATGCTGTGCTTGATTGACCTTTTGGCCTCATCCACAAAGTCTCTCTATGATGACAAATTATGTAAGCCTCTGGATCCATGCCTTAACGCAGATTAAAATCTCTGCTTCAGTCCCAAACATGCCCTGAAATGGTAGTGGGGAACCCTTCCCAGATCATATGACTGGATGCTTAAAGGGCAACTATCTTCTTTGGCGATCACTCGTACCCGAGTAAGATTGTCTTCCATTAACACGGTTTTAATAGTGAGTCTGTAAGTGATTGTGGAGGCCAGTTCTGGATCCACACGTCCTTCCACAGTGGGGACATAGGTTTCCGGGCGGGAGTTGATCATGGTGAGGGTTTGCCAAGCTTGCCTTCCTCTTAGCGTGTTTCTCCCCTTTCTTCCTGAGTTCAAGTGTCTTCAAAGCCCCTGACACCTTTGGTAAAGGCTGTTCTCCAGTTGGAGCGCTCACACGCCAGTGTTTCCCAGTTGTCAGTGCTTATACTACATTTTTTTTATATTTGCCTTGAGAGAGTCTTTAAATCTCTTTTGTTGACCACTAGCATTACGCTTTCCATGTTTAAGTCTGGAATAGAGTAGCTGCTTTGGAAGATGATAAATCAGGCATCTGCACAATATGACCAGTCCAACGAAGTTGATGTTGAAGAATCATTGCTTCAACACTGGCAATCTTTGCTTCTTCTAGTACACTGGTATTAGTTTGCCTGTCTTCCCAAGTGATGTGTAAAATATTTATCAGCATGCTCCAACTTAGGCGAGAACTATCTGACAGACTGCCTCCTTCCATTCTTGGTTGTTAAAATCAGCAGAAGGGGCCCTCACAGGGAGCCAGTGTGGTGTAGTGGTTAAGAGCGGTGGACTCCTAATCTGGTGAACCGGGTTCGCTTCCCCGCTCCTCCACATGCAGCTGCTGGGTGACCTTGGGCAAGTCACACTTCTCTGAAGTCTCTTAGCCTCACTCACCTCACAGAGTGTTTGTTGTGGGGGAGGAAGGGAAAGGAGAATGTTAGCCGCTTTGAGACTCCTTCGGGTAGTGATGAAGCGGGATATCAAATCCAAACTCTTCTTCTTCTTCTCTTCTCATAGTCGTTCTGCCATCAAGTTTTGGGGGGATGGCATTCTCTGTGGCAGCCCCTGAGTTGTAGAATTTCCTCCCCACAGAGGTGTTATAAAGCTTTCAGTGAATGCTAAAAATGGAACTCTTCAGCACCTGAAACGTGTTCCTGTAATCTGTTTTAACTGTCGTTTATACCCAATTTCAAATCGTTGTAACCCCACCCTGGAACCTGCTGGTGAAGTGGGGTTTAAGAAATTTGATGATGGTGCTTTAGGGCTTTTCTGTCCAATAAGCATGCGTGGGGTTGTGGCCGCCATGTGTTAGCTGTGGAAAGTGACCTTGAGTGCTTGTGTCCAGGCAGGCTGCCAAATTTAGCTTGCAGAAATGCGTGGAATTGGTTTCCCAGCTCACCAAATCGTTCCACCTTCTCTGGCAGGAGAATTGGATTGGAAAGAATATTTTTCCTTCCACCAAAAAGAGCAGACCAAGAAATCCATCTAGATTTTGACACATTTGAGGTTAGACTCAAACTACCGTATTTTTCGCTCCATAAGACTCACTTTTTTCCTCCTAAAAGGTATAGGGTGTCTTATGGTGTGAATGCCTATGGATGGCGGGGGGATCCTGCTGCAGTCGCGAGCAGAGGATCCATGGTTCCCCTTCCTTCCCTCCTCCATGGCTCGCTTTGAAGCAGCAAAGCGGGAGAGGAGCTGCTTACACGGCTGTAAGCGGCTCCTGTCCAGTTGGCTGCTTTAAAGCACATGGATCCTCAGGATTTTTGCACTGGGTCACCCCAAGTTCACCATCAGATCACATAGCATGTCCATGCCTACAGCCTGCACCAAAAAAATCACGCACCCATTGTTGCCTGGGGCCGCCATGGCGCAAAAACATGGTTACAAAGCACGGATCCACATGGATTCTCAGGATTTTTGTATTGGGCTACCCCAAACTCACCATCAAGTCACATGTCTGCGGCCACAGCATGAACCACAAAAATCATACATCCACTGTTTCGTTCAGAATATTTTTTTTTCTTGTTTTCCTCCTGTAAAAACTAGGTGCGTCTTATGGAGCGAAAAATACAGTATTTGCTCCTCGTCTTGTGACATAGATTGGTTGGTCCTGATACAACTGGCAAGATTTGGAGATTGTCTAATGTGTCTTGCTTTGCTTTTCATGTGTAAGGTATTGTAAACGGTATCTGAGTAAAAAAGCAACACACAAGGAGAATTTCTTTTGTATTCTTGATTCGGTGTTAGGCAAGCAATCTGTGTGTATATCTTGATAATATTTTCAAAGAAAAACAACTTACTTGGCTGCTTTCTAACAGGTGAAAATTCGTCACTTAGAGGCCCACAGAGGAGAGAGAGTCAAGGTCTTTGGCTGGGTCCACAGGCTGCGTAGACAAGGTGAGTGCCGTGTTAAAAGGAACCAGTTCTGTAAAGGGGGAACAACAAACTCTAGGACCATCTGTAAACTGCCCCTCAAAAGGATTGAAGCCTAAAAATTTTGTGAGAGAACTTAGGAAGTTAGTCAGAAATTTCCCAGCATCGTTGCAAAACTTCAAGTTAAAGCTTCCTTAGGGAAAGCCAGTTTAATTTAGTAGACTGACGTAGTTCGTGGTACGTATCTTATCAAAGCAGCCTATCTTTTGTTAAGACTTGGGCTGCTGTTTCAGAGCACTTTCCCCTCAGAAAATGACTCAGTTCTTACATTGCATGCATTTGGGCTCTGCACAGAATGTGACGCTCCTTTTTTATTTCATGGGCCTTTCAGCTCCGCTGTTTGCAAACTGAAACCAATAGTTCAGAGCTGCACAGTTAGTTTAACTTCCTTGTGAGGGTGTAAGATCCCTGGTGAGCTCTGTAGTCCTTCGCATCTGCGCATGTAGGCTTATTTTTATCGTGCATATTTTAAGTACAGTAATACTTTAATGGGGTTGTTGTATTGCATCTTGAACTATGGATGTTTATATATTTGTGTTTTTGTACTATGCAAATTGCTTAGAAGCCTATTTTGGCATTAAGCGATTAATAATAATAGTAATAGTAATAATAATTTATTTATTACTTATACTCTGCCCATCTGGCTGGGTCTCCCCAGCCACTCTTGGTGGCTCCCAACAGAATATTAAAAACACGATAAAACATTAAACATTATAAACTTCACTAAACAGGGCTGCCTTCAGATGTCTTCTAAAAGTCAGATAGTTGTTTATTTCATTGATATCAGATGGGAGGGCATTCCACAGGGTGGGCGCCACTACCAAGGCCCTCTGCCTGGTTGCCTGTAAACCTCACTTCTCGCAGTGAGGGAACCGCCAGAAGGCCCCCAGCGCTGGACCTCAATGTACGGGTAAAACAATGGGGGTGGAGACGCTCCTTCAGGTATACAGGGCTGAGGCCGTTTAGGGCTTCAAAGGTTAGCACCAACAGTTTGAATTGTGCTCAGAAACGTACTGGGTGCCAGTGTAGGTCTTGTAAGGACCGGTGTTATATGGTCATGGCGGCCACTCCCAGTAACCTGTCTAGCTGCCGCATTCTGGTGATAACATAGTGATAATAGCAGGCTCCTTGACTTCACTTGTTTCTTAGAACACCCTGGAAGGCTTGGCTTGTTAGGACTCGGCTACATTAGTTTAAAAAACAAACCAACAGCTTTTGAATGCATTTTAAACATGCAACAGCAGATGGAGCTGGAGAGCAAAAAATTACCGTATTTTTCGCACCATAGGACGCACTTTTTCCCTCCTAAAAAGCAAGGGGAAATGTGTGTGCGTCCTATGGAGCGAATGCAGGCTTTCGCTGAAGCCTGGAGAGAGAGAGGGGTCGGTGCGCACCGACCCCTCTCGCTCTCCAGGCTTCAGGAAGCTATCCGCTAGCCGTGGGAGACCCAGCTCTCCCACGGCTAGCGGAGCGCTACATTAATCCCGAAGCTTGGGGCGTGCGGAGCTCAGCGCGCCCCAAGCTTCGGGATTAGCGCTCCGCTAGCCGTGTCTAGGCTGCGGATAGCAGCCTGCCGCCCGGCGCGAGGGGCGCCCTGAAGCAGAGCGCCCCTCGCGCCAGGCATACATCCGCAGCGTGGGGAGCCCTGCAGGAGTTCCCCGCAGGGCTCCCCACGCTGCGGATAGCAGCCTGCTGCCTGGCGGGTGGGGCCCGCTGAAGCAGAGCGCCCCGCGCGCCAGGCAGACATCAGCCAGCCCCACAAGCTCGGGGGACAGCAGGGAGGCGCAGCGCCACTATCCCGCTGTTCCTCGACCTGGTTCGGTTTCCCTGACCTGCTTTTTGGGGGGAAATAAAGGGAAAAAATTTTTCCTTTATTTCCCCCCCCAAAAAACTAGGTGCGTGCTATGGTCCGGTGCGTCCAATCGTGCGAAAAATACGGTAACTTTTTTTCTTTTATTATAACGATTTAATTTCTGACTTATTTATAGCGGGGTTTTCCCTGTGTGTGGATTCATCCTTAGTTTCTCTCTCTCTTGCTTTCGATCCTCACACACTACATTTGACGAGTGTATAGTCTGTGTACACAGTAGGCGAGCTGCACAAATTAACAAGTATAAACCCTTTTCCACACAAGCACTTGTACCTGTGTTCAGGATAATATGTGAGCATGCCTGTTCTCTCTTTCTCTCCATGCTTCTTTCACATGCAGTTCCAAGCTCTTCTCCACAAAATAAAATCATATATGTATTTAAGGTGTCGTGGGACTTCTCTCTTCCCCACCCCCTCTGGAAATATTTATCTTCCCTGTTTTGCTTTTTAATAGTAGAAATAGTTTTGATGGTTTGGGATGGAAGGGGATGAAGGATGCTTTTCAACAAAAGGGAATTTAAATTCTAACACTTAATGCTCCTTTTTTGCTAGGGAAGAACTTGATGTTTATTGTATTAAGAGACGGCACTGGATTCCTTCAATGCGTCTTGTCAGACGAACTGGTAAGCTGCTTTAAAGGTGTGTGAGTGTGTGGGCGCGCACACACTCTCTCTCTCCTCACCCATCTGTCTCCAACACACACACACACACACACACACACACACACACACACACACACCACCCCTTGCTTTTACTCTTCTTCCACTCCCAAACCCCCAGGGCCACAAGTTAACAATAATACAGAGAAAGAGGCTGATGAGGAGGTCTGGGTGTGCAGCATCTTTGAGTCCCTTTGATAGGCCAAGGATGATGGGAGTTGTGGTCCAGCAATGCGGTGCAGCCAACATTTAATAATGTTCGGGTGTGGAAAGTTTAGAAGAGGACCCATTACGATCCAGTCCGTCCCAGTTCTGAAGTGCTCTGTCCTCAGAATCTGGCGGCCCACCAGAAGTTGAGTGGGCCGAGACTGCAGCGATAATCCATCACAGTGCATTACAATTGCTAAAACAGGCAGGAAAAAAATAATTAAGTGGTCCATCAAGATCTCTTAAGACCCTCAGAAATCTTCAAGCAGTCTGGTGAGAAGAAAGTTTGGGAACCACTAAGAGAGAACAAAAGGGAGCGATGGGACCTGACGACATTCTGTTGTTCTCAAACGGAATTCTATGGATCAAACATGGCTGCTCCAAGTTCTTACATGGGTGCGGCCATGTTTCCCCACCCCCCATACAGTTCCTTCGGAGAGCAATGGAACATTGTCAAGTCCTCTTTCTCCCTGGAGGAACTTTCTCCGTTCAAGGGGAAAATGGCAGTAGGAATCTCAGTGTGCTAGCTCCTCCATGATATCTGGGGTTTTGCAGAACAATTAAAAGGGGTGAGGGGGAGAGGCAGCGTTGAAACCTGCCTGGACTCAGGATCTGATCTACGTCATGAATCTGCCCCGATCAAATCAGACGAGTCGTCTTTGGAATTCACAATCTATGGATTCCTCCTCCATCCCTAAGCGAGAGACAACTCTTGGCTCTCGTGATGAAGCATTCAAAGTGTTTCCTTGGGAGTGGTGTGCTCCCATCTGCTCTTTAAAAAAAGAAAAGAAAACAGGTAAAAGCCTAGCCCACACAGCCTGAATTTCCCCCTCTGTTTCTCTCTCTATTTGAGAGCCAGTGTGGTGTAGTGGTTAAGAGCAGTAGTCTCGTAATCTGGGGAACCGGGTTCGAGTCTCCGATCCTCCACATGCAGCTGCTGGGTGGGCCAGTCACACTTCTTTGAAGTCTCTCAGCCCCACTCACCTCACACGAGTGTTTGTTGTGGGGGAGGAAGGGAAAGGAGAATGTTAGCCACTTTGAGACTCCTTCGGGTAGTGATAAAGCGGGATATCAAATCCAAACTCTTCTTCTTCTTCTCCCTTCTAGTGCCAGTGTTACAATGGAGTTGTCCTCTCAACTGAGAGCACCATTGCTATCTATGGAACGCTGAACCTTCTCCCAGAAGGCAAACAGGTGAGTAAGGGAGTCTGCTTGCTCTCTCCTTGCTCGTGCCAAGGGAAGGGCTCTAGCTGGAAGGTAGAGAGTTTGCTTTGCATTCCAAAGGTCTTCCGTTTGGCATTTTCTGGTCGGGCTGGGGAAGCCCCTTATCTGAACCCCTGGTAAGTCACTGCCACTCAAAATGGCCTCCCTGTTCTGTAGGTAGTAGGGAATGTTTGTTTTTTGTTTTAGTTTAGGGAAGCTTTTAATGTTTAATAGACTATTGTATTTTAATATTTTGTTGGAAGCCACCCAGAGTGGCTGGGGAAACCCAGCCAGATGGGCGGGGTATAAATAATAAGTTGTTGTTGTTATAATAGTCATCCTCTTCCAAGCATGGTATTGCTCCAGGAGATGATAGGACAGGTTTTGGAAACCAATAGAGATTTGCAGATGACATGGCTGGCCTTGGTTAAGATTCAGAAGTTGATTGTGTGAACTGATTTGCTGTTGGTCTTTTTTTCTTGTGAGAAACATGGTGATTGGCAACTGCCACTGTTGTCTCACAGCTGGAGCATTTCTGGATAAGGTCTCAAAGTGTCTGTAAAGCCACGTGCGATTTTGAGGCTCTGATCAATGTCTTGAGAGTGAGAAGAGTGCTCAAGACTTTCAGTTTCTGCCGCTAGTAGCTGGAAGTCATTTAGCCCCCAAGACCATGGACTGCATAATTCTGTTGACTATATAGCTCTGATGTGGAGATGGGAATGCAAACAAATGGGTTATCTCGGTTTCAAAGCCAGAAATACAGCATGCATGGCGGTTAAGTGCTGCTGTAGCCCTGTGTCAACATCACACGTGTTATTCACCTGCTAAATATATTCCTTGAAAGTCCCCCCCCCCCAAACACCCCGCCATCCCAAGAATAAAGGATTGCCAGGCTGGTTAAATGCGATATTATCAGTGAAGGAAAGAATTTTGATGGCGTTATCCCCCAAGTCTGGTTTTTCCATTGTGATACATATATTTCAGTAATAATAATAATATAATTTATTATACCCTGCCCATCTGGCCAGGCCTCCCCAGCCACTCTGGGCGGCTTCCAACAGAATATTAAAAACACAATAAAAGATCAAACATTAAAAACTTCCCTAAACAGGGCTGCCTTCAGATGTCTTCTAAAAGTCAGATAGTTATTTCCTTGACATCTGGTGGGAGGGCGTTCCACAGGGCAGGCGCCACTACCGAGAAGGCCCTCTGCCTGGTTCCCTGTAACTTGGCTTCTCGCAGTGAGGGAACCGCCAGAAGGCCCTCGGAGCTGGACCTCAGTGTCCAGGCTGAACGATGCAGGTGGAGACGCTCCTTATAAATTCGCAGGAAATGAAATCTGTAATATTAACCAGCAGGGGGAGCTCGTGGAGTTATCTAGAGAAAGAATTTAATTTGCCTGAGAAAAAATGGGTTGGCCTTTGGGATATGTTCAGTACCAGCCATGTTGTATTATTAGCTCAGATATAAAGAATAAAACAATGCAAAATCATACTGTCAGGGGATGCCTCCCACACCCAAGTTCTTGTTTTCTGAATCTCCAGCTCCATCTGCACTGTTGATTTAAAGTAGTACCATACCACTTTAAGAGTCGTGGCTCCCCCCCCCCCAAAAAAAATCAAAGAATCCTGGGAGCTGTAGTTTTTGTTAAGAGTGCTTGGTACTCCCCTGTTCCCCTCCCAGAGCTACAATTCCCAGATTTCCCTGGGAAGAGGGACTGATCGATAAACCACGCTGGAAACTGTAGCTCTGTAAAGTGAGTAGGGGGACGACCCCCATCCTCTCCTGATCTTTGCACATTTAACTTAAAGACCTGCAGGAAGAGTCTTATAACTGCATTCAGCTGATTTGGAAGCCTGATTGCAGAAAGGTTTCAGCTTAACACGGTTAGAAATCCCCCTTTGTGATCTTTTGCGTGAAGTTCAGGAGAAGAGAAAGGGCTTGTGTGGACCTTGGAAGGAGGAGGGGGCTTGCAGGTGTGTCCCTGTCCCATTTTAATCTCTGCATGTGACAATGACAAAAATCCACCAACAGCATACAAATCTATATGACTAACCTGATCCAAAACACCCACCCACCCCACTTACATGTGAAAACAAAGACCACCACAGCCAACCACAAATGAACAACCACACCCTAGGCCAACCCCAACCCCTCTTACCACCAAAGGAACACAAGCGAACAGCAGAGAACCTGCACAAGCAACGCTGACACCAAACCCTACATGTAGTAAGTGAAATAGAAACATCGCCACCCCGACCCCCATATCTCCCCCCCACTTCTTTCCCCCTTTTCTTCCTAATGTCTCAACAAATAAAACTGATTTGTAAAATCATATGTATAATCTCTGCATGTGTGTCAAGGGGCTGCTGGGGAATGCCCCAGAGCTGAGGGAGGGGGAAGAACAGGAGCGTTTAGAAAAGACAGGAGAGGGAGAAGAGGACAAGCAAGCGGAAGGGACTCAAGCAGCGAGGTTGCTCCCGGATGCTGGAGAGCAGCAACACCACTTGACTAGTTCAGGGACAGAGGGAGACTCAATGCCCATTCCTTCAGCAGAGGACAGGAGGGGGTTAAAACTTAGGGAACAAAGGAGGCCTTTGGGGCTTCCCAAGCTCCTCTGCTGGAGGAGGAGCAGAAAGCTCCCACTTCCTGGATCTACTACCAAGGGTTCTTACGCATGAAGCTATGCTCTGTACCTTTGTAAATGAGGACTGTAAATATATCTCCGAGTGAGCAGAGGTATTCCTTGAGAAAGGCTTCTAGACCCATCACAATGTGGACTTTGGACCACCTGATGTGCTGTTGTTTGCTGGTACAGAGAGCCTTGTTGGTAGTGAGTTGCAGGTGATTTTAACAGAGCATAATATTTGTGCTTCCATCTCTTTCTCTTTCAACCTATGCGCACACCCAACCATAGGCTCCAGGAGGCCATGAGCTGTGTTGCGACTATTGGGAGCTCATTGGCCTGGCTCCCGCTGGTGGGGCTGATAACCTTGTCAACGAAGAATCAGATGTGGACGTGCAGCTGAACAACCGGCACATGATGATTCGAGGAGAGAACATGAGCAGGATCTTCAAAGTGCGCTCCGTGGCCGTCCAGTGCTTCAGGGATCACTTCTTCGACCGAGGGTATTACGAAGTAAGTAGATCTGCTGCTTTGCTGATCTTAAAGGAAGGTTCTCCAGTCTCTGAGATCCTCCTTTCCACTCAAAGAAGTACATCTGCAGCCTTTTATAAAGTTATTGTTAGCTCTTTTTTTCTCTTCTCTTTTCTTACTATTTTCTGTTTAGATTTACAGTCGTACCTTGGTACTCGGACGTTTTGGTTCCCAAACGCCACAAACCCGGAAGTGATTGTTCCAGTTTGCGAACGTCCTTTTGGAACCCAAACGTCCGAAGGGGCTTCCGCAGCTTCTGATTGGCTGCAGGAGCTTCCTGCGGCCAATCAGAACACGCGATTTGGTTTTCAAATGTTTTGAAAGTTGAACGGACTTCCGGAACGGATTCGTTCAACTTCCAAGGTACGACTGTAGTTGGCTTTTTAATTGTGATGTCAATTTTTTTTGTAAAACTTTTTTTTAAAAGTTCTTCTTTATTAGATTTCTCTCTTGCTTTTGATACAGCAGACTACTTCTGTCCTGTTCTTTCTGAACTGTACACAAAGAATCCAACATTTAGCTCTCGGGCTTAAGTTAGCTCTTCATAGATAGACAGGAAATGGTGTTACTTTGTACATGCATAATCTCATTTCTGCTTCCCTTCTAGATCACCCCTCCAACGCTGGTCCAAACGCAGGTTGAAGGAGGTTCCACTCTGTTCAAGATGGACTACTTTGGCGAAGAAGCCTTTTTGACACAGTCCTCCCAGCTCTATCTGGAAACTTGCATCCCTGCCCTGGGAGACACTTTCTGCATTGCCCAGTCCTACCGAGCTGAGCAGTCTCGGACCCGCAGGCATCTGGCTGAGTAAGAGACCCTTTTTGTGGCAGAGCTGGGGAACCTTTCATAGCCCTTCAAATATTCCTGAACTACAAACCCCATGGGACGCAGGTGGCGCTGTGGGTTAAACCACAGAGCCTAGGGCTTGCCGATCAGAAGGTTGGCAGTTCGAATCCCCGTGACGGGTTGAGCTCCTGTTGCTCCGTCCCTGCTCCTGCCAACCTAGCAGTTCAAAAGCACATCAAAGTGCAAGTAGATAAATAGGTACCGCTCCAGCGGGAAGGTAAACAGCATATCCGTGCACTGCTCTGGTTTGCCAGAAGCGGCTTAGTCATGCTGGCCACATGACCCGGAAGCTGTACACCGTCTCCCTCGGCCAGTAAAGCGAGATGAGCGCCGCAACCCCAGAGTCGGTCACGACTGGACCTAATGGTCAGGGGTCCCTTTACCTTTACAAACCCCATAATCCTCAGCCCAGTGAATGGCCAGGGATGGTGGGAATTGGAACAGTAAGCCTGCAACTTGCACACACACACACATTTGTGCGCGTTCAGATTTGGCAAAACGAAACAAGAAAGAAAATTCAGAAGGGGGTGAGCATACAGGAAAAAAGACTTTGCCACCTCCCATTGACTATGTACAATTTCTGTTTTAGGCATGATAATCCGAAACTTAACCCCCATGTCTGTTGCGGGCTTGCTGTAGTTCAGCAGTGTCAGGAGGGCCAGAGATTACATACACCTGATGTATGGGGCAGAACAGTGCTGTAGCGTGGGTTGCCAGTGCCCAGGGCAAGGCAAGTACCCTCAGCACTGCCAACTGATAGGCTAGAACAAAGGGGCAATCGTTCGGCAACCTACCATAGTGGGACACGGACTAGGTCAGGAGGTTATCTTTCTAAAGCCCATGCTGAGGGTGTCCTAGGAACTGGACATCTCCCAAATCTGCTCCTCAGTCCACCCACATGAACATTGGGAGATTTTCTGTGTGAGGGGGAGGGTGTGCTATTTATTATTACTGCTGATTTCTTCTTTTTTCTTTTAATGATAATAATAAATTTTCATTTATACCCCGCCCTCCCCAGCCAGAGCCAGGCCCAGGGCAGCTAACACCAGTAAAATTACAATAAAAAAACCCCAATATAAAATACAGGTTAAAATGCAATTTAAAATGCTGCCTCGTTTTAATAGTAGCCTATAGATCAAAGCCATAAGGGGAGGGAAACATAAGGGTCAGACTGAGTCCAAACCAAAGGCCAGGTGGAACAGCTCTGTCTTGCAGGCCCTGCGGAAAGATGTCAAGTCTCGCAGGGGCCTAGTCTCTTGAGACAGAGTGTTTCTCTAAGTCGGGGCCAGTCCTAGTCCTGAAAAGGCCCTGGCCCTAGTTGAGACCAATCTAACCACCTTGCGACTTGGGACCTCCAAGGTGTTGTCATTTGTGGACATTAAGGTCCTCTGTGGGGCATACCAGGAGAGGCGGTCCCGTAGGTATGTGGGTCCTAGGCCGCATAGGGCTTTAAAGGTCAAAACCAGCACCCCTAAGAATTTTGTGCAGTGTGGTTTTGTGCTATTTCAGAGCAAGTAAGGAAGTGGCCTGCAGGTTGTTGGTCACAACTGACTGTTGAGCACTTTGTGTGCGTCGACTTAAAAAAAAAAAGTATTTGACCAACTGAGGTCATGAGGCTGAGTTGCAGAGGCTTTTGGGCCTAGCCTTGTCGGCTTTTCATAGCTACGGAGAAGGGAGAAGTTCAGTTCAGGTGGCTCTTCCCACCTCTGCAGCAGCGCCACGAAGAGACAGGCACCTGCCTAGGTTTTAGAATTGTGAGCCACATTGAGTCCTGTTTAGCGCATTTCCATGTTGTGATCTCAGTCTAATAAGCCACCATTTGCAAGGCTGTGTTTAAAGAAAAGGTGCTCAGCTGGTGCTTTTGTTGTTGTTTAGTCGTTTAGTCGTGTCCGACTCTTCATGACCCCCTGGACCGGAGCATGCCAGGCACTCCTGTCTTCCACTGCCTCCCGCAGTTTGGTCAAACTCATGTTAGTAGCTTTCAGAACACTATCAAACTATCTCGTCCTCTGTCGTCCTCTTCTCCTTGTGCCCGCCATCTTTCCCAACATCAGGGTCTTTTCCAGGGAGTCTTCTCTTCTCATGAGGGGGCCAAAGTATTGGAGCCTCGGCTTCAGGATCTGTCCTTCCAGTGAGCACTCAGGGCTGATTTCCTTCAGAATGGATAGGTTTGATCTTCTTGCAGTCCATGGGACTCTCAAGAGTCTCCTCCAGCACCATTATTCAAAAGCATCAATTCTTCGGCGACCAGCCTTCTTTATAGTCCAGCTCTCACTTCCATACATCACTACTGGGAAAACCATAGCTTTAACTATACGGACCTTTGTTGGCAAGGTGAGGGGAAGCAGTTTGCAGGCAATAAGACTGCGAGTTCCCAACGTATTTTATATTGAAGGTGTCAATGTTCTCCTGCAGATACACACACATTGAAGCAGAATGCCCTTTCATGACCTTTGAAGACCTGCTGAACCGTCTCGAGGACCTGGTCTGTGATGTAGTGGACAGAGTCCTGAAATCCCCTGCGGCTGACATGCTTTATGCCCTCAACCCAGTAAGTGGCAGCATGAAAAACAAAAGTTATCCTCTTTTTACTTCAGCATCTTTGCTTCTAAATCTTCAGGGACCCAAGGCAACCCAAAGTTTCAACTTACAACCAGAGCTTCTTTCCTAAAAAATATATGTTTAGGGGTGGTACTCATTTTGACTCGAGAAAAGCACCATTTTATAGTTCAAATGGGGGGGGGGGGATAAATACAGTAAACGGACAAAAGTACAAAGAACATGCATTACCTCATATTACGTAGTTGACAGCTCACAGTAGCTTCCATATTGGCATGAGGTTGTTTGCACTGACATCTCATACTGAAACACTGCCCCTCAATGAGGCCAAACTTTAATCAGTAAAACACCACACATATCCACATTCCACACTGCTTCACACATTAAACGCTTGCTTCCATCTGAAGCTCAGGAGACTCATTTCTAGGAAAGGAAATGAGGCTGCCATTGGGGGTAGCAACGGAACTGACAATTCACCGTGCTAGAGAAGAAACTAATTTTTAAATTTTTTTTTTTAGTTTCTTCTCCCATTAGATTCACAAAACGTTTAGGGGTGTGCGTACCCCTGTGTCCCCCCCCCCCCCAGAAAGAAAGCACTGCTTACAACCCAAAGAGACCTACTTTATACTGATCAGAGCTCCCATCTTGTGAGGATGGTTGGGGTACAAAGATGATGAAATAAATGTGTATTGTTTTAATTATTACTATTAAGTTACTTTGTATACTTTGGTCTGGGACGCGGGTGGCTCTGTGGGTTAAACCACAGAGCCTAGGACTTGCCGATCAGAAGGTCGGCGGTTTGAATCCCCACGACGGGGTGAGCTCCCGTTGCTCGGTCCCTGCTCCTGCCAACCTAGCAGTTCGAATGCACGTCAAAGTGCAAGTAGATAAATAGGTACCGCTCCGGCAGGAAGGTAAACGGCGTTTCCGTGTGCTGCTTTGGTTCGCCAGAAGCGGCTTAGTCATGCTGGCCACATGACCCGGAAGCTGTACGCTGGCTCCCTTGGCCAATAAAGCGAGATGAGCGCCGCAACCCCAGAGTCGGCCACAACTGGACCTAATGGTCAGGCATCCCTTTACCTTTATACTTTGGTCCACAAGCTACCATAACTTGGCTTTGCAAATTGTTGCTTTTGGGATACTGTGGTCTTCCTCAGGCCTTTTCCTTCCTCTGTGTTTGCAGAACTTTGAGCCCCCAAAGCGCCCCTTCAAACGGATGAACTACACAGATGCCCTTGTATGGCTGAAGGAACATAATGTGAAGAAGGAAGACGGCACATACTACGAATTTGGAGAGGTGAGCCTCTTGGTTTCTTGTTCAGCCTGCTTTTGCCCACTTGTGTTCCTTCAAAATCTATTGCATTACTTGCTAAGTGTTCCGTGTGGAGCTGCCATGCAGAAGACGGCTGTTTGCAGACCTGGGCAGAATTCTGCATCCAAGCAGTTGACCAGGAAGGCCAGTTAAATGGAATACGTGACTCCCAAGTTAAGAACAGCTACACTGGCTTCCAGTCCATTTCCAGATGGAGTAGATCTCAAATACAGTTCTGTGTTTCCACTTCAAGTCTCCCGCCTCTTTTTAAGGGATTCCCCCTCAAATATTTTGTTGTATTCCTGTAAACTATGTAG
The DNA here is from genome assembly GCF_964188315.1 of Podarcis muralis. Lineage (NCBI taxonomy): Eukaryota > Metazoa > Chordata > Lepidosauria > Squamata > Lacertidae > Podarcis > Podarcis muralis. Next base: position 52,241,439 of record NC_135665.1, read on the forward strand.
GTTCCCCTGCTCCCCCCCCCCCAAGCCTGCTGATGCCTCTCTTGTAGTTGTTTTAGCTCCATGAGGCATATTTGAGTTCGCTATTAGCCTATAGCAGCCTTGCACAACCTGGTGTCATGCAGGTATTTGGGATTCGAACTCGCATCAGCCCCAGCCCCAATTTGCTTCTCGGCTGCCGGGGGATAAGTGGTTTGAAGAGGGAGTCCGGCATGTATATCTAAGCACGTATTGCAGGTAAAGGAACCCCCAGCTGTGACCCAACTACAATTCCCATCATCCCAAGGCATGCTTGCTGTGGCTGATGGGAGTTGCAGTTCAGCAACACCTGGACGGCCAAAAGTTCCCCACACACCTGATTTATTGGTTGCCTAGTCAAAACAACAGGCGTTCCAAATCGCAAGCTGAGTTTGCAGTCTCTATATAAGTAAGTAGCAGCAAGTAACACAAAAGGCCAGGGTTCCCTTGAGCAGGGAAGTAGCTTAATGAGCGGAAGCATGGCAGAGGTGTTCTTAGGCAGTAGATGAGCTAATAATAAGTCTTGTTCCCTGTCCGTAGGATATTCCAGAGGCCCCCGAGAGACAGATGACGGACGCCATTAATGAGCCAATCTTGCTGTGTCGATTTCCTGCTGAGATAAAGTCTTTCTACATGCAGCGCTGCCCTGAGGATCCTCGCCTTACTGAATCGGTCAGTTTGCATTCCCCGCACATATCCCATGCAGGGGCTAAGCCTGGGGAGGGACGGAGCTGTTAAGACATCTTCTTGATGGGTGTTTTTGCCCTCTGTTAAAAGGCTCCATAGATATATTTTAAGAGAGGCGTGAAAGTAAGGGTTAGAGGGTTCTCGCAACCAGCGTAATCATTGGAGCAGAACACTCCTCTTGAAGCAAGCCTTGTTTTCCAGTTGTTTTAACTACGTTAAGAGGCTGATGCACAATCACCCTTTAAGGAAGGGTTTTCCAAACTTGGGCCTCTAGCTGTTTTTGGACTACAACTCCTATCATCCCTAGCTAGCAGGACCAGTGCTCAGGGATGATGGGAATTGTAGTCCCAAAGCAATTGTGGACCCAGGTGTGGGAAACCCTGCTTTTTAAGGGTTACATCACATTCATGAGCATCCCTTGATTTCTGGCACTTGCTGAATGAGGTTTGGTCAAAACAGTCTGCAGAATAGAAGTAGTAAGATTGTGTCACGTCAAATTGCAGGTAGGAGGCTTGCTACGTATTTTGAGTGTTCCCTGCATGTAGTAATTTAGCACATCGGAGAGAGCTATGTTAAATTTCTTTCTGATGGGCTCGTTTTCTACATGCAGGGAATCTCTCTTGAAATATGGTCAGGCATTCAAAAATGGCTGCCTTTAGCACCACCTCCACCTGAAGTCTGAACTGATAAGAGCTTAGAATTCTGCCACTCAGTTCTGTGTAGAATAGCTCTTACTCCATAGAAAGAGCCATTGTATGTTTCTAGCGACACATAGGTTCTAATCTGTGCTGGCTCCTGTATATAATCCTATGATAATCTCTGCTGGCCTTCGTGGTGCTGAGTGCCTTCCATCAGCTTTAGATGATGCCCCAGCTGTGTTCCTATCTGGACTGGGATAGCCTAAGTTCTATTATTTATGCTCTGGTAACCTCTAAGATGGGACGCGGGTGGTGCTGTGGGTTAAAGCCTCAGCGCCTAGGACTTGCCGATCGAAAGGTCGGCGGTTCGAATCCCCGTGGCGGGGTGCGCTCCCGCTGCTCGGTCCCAGCGCCTGCCAACCTAGCAGTTCAAAAGCACCCCCGGGTGCAAGTAGATAAATAGGGACCGCTTACTAGCGGGAAGGTAAACGGCGTTCCGTGTGCTGCGCTGGCTCGCCAGATGCAGCTTGTCACGCTGGCCACGTGACTTGGAAGTGTCTCTGGACAGCGCTGGCCCCCGGCCTCTTGAGTGAGATGGGCGCACAACCCTAGAGTCTGGCAAGACTGGCCCGTACGGGCAGGGGTACCTTTACCTTTTAACCTCTAAGATAAGGGACGCAGGTGGTGCTGTGGGTTAAACCACTGTGCTGCTTGGGCTTGCCGATCGGAAGGTCGGCGGTTCGAAATGGGATGAGCTCCCGCTGCTCGGTCCCAGCTCCTGCCAACCTAGCAGTTCGAAAGCACGTCAAAGTGCAAGTAGATAAATAGGTACCACTCCGGCGGGAAGGTAAACGGCATTTCCATGCGCTGCTCTGGTTCGTCAGAAGCAGCTTAGTCATGCTGTACGCCGGCTCCCTTGGCCAGTAAAGCGAGATGAGCGCTGCAACCCCAGAGTCGTCCGTGACTGGACCTAATGGTCAGGGGTCCCTTTACCTAACCTCTAAGATAGATAACTGCAGCATATTATATGTGGGGCTGCCTCTGAAGACTGTTCAGAAACTTCAGCTGGTGCACAATTCCATGGTCCGGTCGCTCACTGGGGCAAGATGGTTTGAGCATATAACGCCAATCCTGGTCTGGCTGCACTGGCTGCCAATTAGTTTCTAGGCCCAAATTCAAAGTGCTGGTTTTGACCTATAAAGCCATCAATGGCTCAGGACCGCAAATACCTCAAGGACCGCCTCTCCCCATATGAACTGACCTGGACCCTGTGTTCATCATCTGAGGCTCTTCTTCACGTGCCTCTTCCATGAGAGGTCTGGGGGGGGGGGGCACAAGAAGAGGAAGAATGTTTTTGCTTGGCAGGGAGAGGAGCTGTGCTTTCAGTCCAGTTGTAGGAAGTCTCCAACCCACCTGGGAGCCACAACCCACCTGGTGGGCCACAAATGGTATTTAACTTGATCCTCTTTCCTTTCTCCTTCTGTGATGGAACTCCTATTTGGGGGCTTCCCTGGCTTTTTTTCTGGCCCACATAGGACCAGTCTGGATAGTTGGCCTTGGTGAAGAGTTGACGTTTTCATCCCCAAAAAGTTGTTGATTTGAGTTTCTACTGAAATGAGGCTGCATTTTAATGTTGTATTTTAATCTTGTTTTTAAGTTGTATTTTAATCAATTGTTTTATACCTGGTGTTAGCCGCCTTGCGCCTGGTCTTGACTGGGAAGGGCGGGGTATAAATAAAATTTATTATAATTATTAATTATCTGGCTCTTGCTTAAACTGTTCAACGTGCTTCGTCCTGCCTCTTTTTAGGTTGATGTGTTGATGCCTAACGTCGGCGAGATTGTTGGAGGCTCAATGCGTATTTGGGACAGCGATGAGCTGCTGGAAGGCTACAAGAGAGAAGGGATTGACCCCACGCCTTATTATTGGTACACTGACCAGGTGTGTGTTGATGGTCTTGTTCCTTTGGCCAACTGTTGCAGCACAGCCACCATGCTCAAACGCAACACGTAGAGCCATACAATTTCATTGTTCTGCATGGGACAATGACAATAAAGATATTGTAATCGTAATACACCAAGGCAGGCAACAACAACAACAAACGTTTGGCGGGCCAGTTAGCCTTTAAATGGCTTAAAAGGTTTTTTAAAATTTCATGTTTTCTGAATACAACCAAGCCAGAGGCAGTGATGAGTCTAGGATGTTGGAGCGAATGTGATGAGGATAAATCTATCCCCTGATCTTTTGCGCTGGGAGTTTTCCCTGGAAATGGTGTCTTGCCTATTTTGGACACCACGTACGGCCACACCTCTTCATTCAAAACCATGTCAACGCATTCACAAACCCGTAGCATGCTGGGTAAGGAGGATGGAGGACCGAGAGGGGAACTACTGCTCCTTCCTCCTGGCAGCTGCTGCCCTCTCCTGCGAATGGCTACTGCTGCTTCAGATTCTTCTGAATTGCAACTTGGGGGGCTCATCTGGCAGGAGGAATTTGAAACACTCTCTCGCTTAGGGGCTGCCTCCTTTTTCTCCAGCTGCTGGGTGACCCAAATGGTCATGCTTGACACATTGTACGTTGCAGATGGCTGGTTTCTGTGGCAGGGGGTGGCACCCCTACTCCCCCACCCCACTTGCCGAGGGAGCAATTCGTTCCAATTCTTGCAATTTCCCATTGCCATTCCTGACACGGAGTTCTGCTGTGTGGCCTCAACTGTAGCGTTCAAAACCTTGGGGAGGTGTTGTCTTTCCTTAACCTGTTTGTTTCATAATTTGCTGAACTGACGCTGGTTTTGAAAACGCCGTGTGTCTAGGGAGCGTGGGCCGATCGGGCTGATCTTAACCCCAGCCGGTGACCCAAGGCGGCAGCCCGTCAGGGCTGACAGAGGGGTCTTAGGTGGAGTGCAAGGGGCAGATTTTGTTTGCGATTGCCAGCGCTAGGCAAAAGCTTGAGGTGCTGGTGCCCTCCTAACTGCTCGCTTTGGTGCCACCACACCACTTTTGAGGATGGATGGGGGATATAAATGTAAATATATTTTTCGCTCCATAAGACGCACCTGACCACAAGACGCACCTAGTTTTTAGAGCCGGAAAACAAGAAAAAAATATTCTGACCGAAACAGTGGGTGTATGATTTTTATGGTTCATGCTGCGGCCACAGACATGTGATTTGACTGTGAGTTTGGGGTAGCTCAATGCAAAAATCCTAAGAATCCATGTGGATCCATGCTTTGTAACCACGTTTTTGCACCATTGCGGCCCCAGGAAACAGTGGGTGCGTGATTTTTTGGTGCAGGCTGTAGCCATGGACATGCTGTGTGATCTGATGGTGAATTTGGGGTGACCCAATGCAAAAATCCTGAGGATCCATGTGCTTTTACCTCCCCCCTCCCAGGCAGCCTCCTTTATCGCTGAAGTTCCTTATCTCCCTCCGATCGCTTGCCGATCAGCTGCTCAGTGGCTTCGTTCCAACACCCCCTTCCCTCTTTCTAAAAGAAAAAAAGCACGATCTGCTTTTTGCCCCTGGGCAATTCGGCTCCAGGGACCATGCATTTGCTCAGTAAATTGCACAGACATTTCCCCTTACTTTTTATGAGGGAAAAAGTGTGTCTTATGGAGCGAAAAATACGGTGATTCTGGGTATGCCGGCACTAGGGCACTGCTCTTGGGATCAGGCTGCGAGATGGCTGGAGACAGGCACGTTTGTGGGTGTTCTTTCCATCTGTCCGTCCGTTGAGTGACTTGTTTCTTTCTCGTTTGGCTTTGCAGCGTAAATACGGCACGTGCCCTCACGGTGGCTATGGCCTGGGCTTGGAGAGATTCCTCACCTGGATCCTGAACAGGCACCATATCCGGGATGTGTGTCTGTACCCACGCTTTGTCCAGCGCTGCAAACCTTAACCCATGTTGCTCTTGTGGCAGAAGTCCAGCAGTCTTTAAGCAACGCCCTCCTCCCCTCAAGCTCCGCAGAGCACATCTCATCATCCTTATAAAGCCATCCTGACAGGAAATCCAAGAGATCAACTTCTTTTCCTTTTTCTACCTCCCAACCTTTTCCAAATGAGAATCTGGAAATTTGAATTGCAGTCCACTGATTTCAGAAAACCCTTCTCTCTCGCCCTTGCCCAGATTTTCTCCCCTCATCAATCCTATTGATATATTTTAACTTATTGATTGCTAGGATAAACGAGCAGTGTGCACTTCCGTAGCAGCGCAGAACCCATAAAATAATTGGGTCGTTTGGTAAAAAGGAGCCAGAAGAGGGCTTTTGAAAAGGGAATATTTGAGTTTTCTCCCCAATACAAAATTCATTAGTAAGTGCACAATGTAACATAATATATATAATACAATAATCTGGGATAGCGTCCTCCTACCCTGAGGGACAAACTAAGCCCCCCAAGCTATTTTGGCCGTATGTCAGTAGCATCCAGTTTAAACGTTTTCCCAATCCCAACATCAGAGTTCGTAAGAAAATCATGCCATCTCCATTCTTCAGGTAAACAGCTGAAATGTAGAGATGATACTGTTCTCCCCAACAAAACACTCAGCTTGGCAGAGTGACTAGAATGATAAAAGCATTACAGTGTAAAGAACCACCCAACTGAGAGGAGAACCAAACTCTAGATACCTTTTACCTCCTTCCTTAAAAGCTTTCAGCCTCAATTCTTAGAAGCGGCGGCTGGGCAGAAGGCAGACCCTTTAACTCTGCCCTGAAAAATTTCTTCAGAGAGGCGCATTAACAAAAATGCTGCCCTAAACTTACTACAGCTCTAAGCTGTAGTAACCTACTATTCCCCTAATGGGTGAGATTAGGGTGGAGAATATGATGGTCTTTTTTCTTTTAGCCTTTCATGTGAAAATCCTGTGTACCTCTTGTTGTGGTAGGATATTCCCTGCTTCGGACAACAGTGAAAAATCAACCCTAAGCAATTGTACCCATAAGGATCCCTTCCTGCCACTGTATTTTCATTATATCTGCATTTTGAACTTGGCACTAATTGATGACTTCACTTGCCCAAGTAAGGATGGCTGCTGTCCAGACTCCCAGTTCCATCAAAAGGTTTTCAGCAAATATTCTCTTGGCCGAAGCCTCCTGTGTTTCACACTCGGTTAAGTTGCTTTTCAACATGCCTCTTGTTATGTAGTTCAGAAAGATGGCCTGATACAGCTTGCATTCCAAGAACCCCGGGAACTGAAGTTTTGAGAAGGTCCTTTGATCCTTCTCAGTTTCTGGCTTATCCTACCCACTGAATGTCTTGGGTTTCTTAGGAAAGAGGGGCCAACTGAAAATTAGAGGAGCTTTCAGGTGATGAAGCTGACTGACGTCTTTGTTCCTCCTCTTTCCAGCAAGTGTTATGAAAATGGTTTTTAGTTATCAGACTAATTTAACTGGAGCAAAGTACGGGGTGTGTGTGCGCGCGCTCTGGGTTGTTCCTGTAGGACCTTGCCTGGCCAGATTTCTCTTATTCTTCTCACTGTTACATTTCTGTGATGATTGTGCATGCCTTGTTTTCAAAGCTGGTTGGATCTCACAATCAGTAAATTCATAGCACTGGAGAGGGGAAATGGTCTTGGTTCTGTTACTGCACTGCGTGTTCTAATTTTGCTGATTTTCACATATTGGTAGAAGAATCCTGCCCTCCCACATCTTGCCTCCTAGTTATTAAGAATGTAAGAACAGCCTGCTGGATCAGATTTAGGATAGAATATATTTGGAAGGGGTCATCTAGTCCAACCCCCTGCAATGTAGGAATATTTTGCCCAAAGTGGGGCTCAAACCCACGACCTTGAGTTTAAGAGTCTCATGTTCTACTGGCTGAGCTGTCCTACCTGTATACAGAGCTGTGGTAGCTGGATTAGGCTACTTTGTGGAGGGTAGCCTTGACCTCCATTAATTGGTCAAACCCAAAGGGAATGGCTCCAGTAGAAGCGTGTGGGCTTCCCCAGCCCATTCCTGCAAAGCGGAGGCAGTGCACAAGTCCTCCTTGTGTGCAAGATCTTGCCACGTGCAAATCGGCTGCATCTGCTTTGCTGCCCTTAATGTGGAAAAATGCCCCAGGCCACAGCTGAAGCTTGATGGTGCATTTGGGCTCTAAACTGAACTGCATTATTTCCAAACCCCCTTTCACTGAGATAAGCAGAGTAAAGCGAGCGCAGCTTTTCCCCTCTGCTTCAGCCTATTCACAATGCGGTTCTTTTATTTATCAAATCTCTGCATTTATCCTACTGGCCTTAGAAGGAACAGGGCTCTTTAGTCTCCTGTTTTGCTTCCCTTTGTGGCCTGTTGTGTGTGACATTTGAGTGCACCCAAGCACAGAATGTGGAGTTTGACTTGATAAAACATCAGGGACTTGATCTGATTGGTTAACCAATGAGTTATCTATGCTGCAAGGATTCTTGAAACAAGACCCCGCTATTGTTTAGTGGCTCTTTGTTTTGCCCTGGGCATTCAAAAGCTCTTTTCTAACCCCACAGAAGCTACCAGCTGCTCGGAATGCAGTAATTCCAGCTAAAATTACACAAGAAAGCTAAACAGAAGGGTCTGAAAGATACCTGAGCGAAATATAAAAGTGGCGTCATTTTTGTTATTCTTGACTTTGATATCCAAAAATCAGTATCTGTCTGGATGTAAACAAAAGCAATTTTTCAACAGTTTGATCCCAGTGTGAAATATGGCTGGCCTAGTGAGTCCTGAAAGCCAACCCAAAACTGATCCCAGATTCACAAACATGTCAAGATAACCTGGGTAGTGAATTCTTTAGCTCAACCTGATACGTTCCAAATGTTGCCGGACTACAACTTCCATCATCCATTGACCATGATGGCTGTGGGTGATGGGACTTGTAGTCCAAAACATCTTGAAGGTACCAGGATTAGGAAAGGCTGCTTTAGGTTTTTTGTTTTTTTAAAAAAAAATAAATTCGACAGCGATCTGCCAGTTTTATGTGAAATTAAACTCTGGGCTATAGGGCCCCTCCCCACTTTTAACCTGACCTTTGACACTTAAGATGTGTATTTTTAGAACCCATCCTATTCTTGCAATTTGTTTAAAACGGTTTGACGTATTTTAAACTGTTGTGGCTCATCCTGGGACCTTAGGGTGGAAGGTGAGTTAAAAAAATCGAATTAAAATTATTGTTGCTTATTATTAAATTTGTATACTGCCCTTCATCTGCAGAGAACCACTTGTAGGAGTGGGCAGGTTCTGTGAATATACACAATTATATTAACCATTGTGCTTGTCTGCAAGCTTGCCCATCTTGGACTCAATAGCAGTTTCGCCGGGCATAGAATCGATGCACAACTCATGCAAAAGCTCAGGTGGGCCTGGTCCCTTACAGACTTCACTCCCCAACCTCCCTTTATTTAGCAATAGAATAAAGAATGGCTGACCATCTAGTTAGGCCCATTGTGATTGGTTAAAAAAATTAAAAGATGCTAGGATGCGATGCGGTCACTTGCGGCCCTGGTATTCCCTCCATCTACATATGGCTATCCAAAGCAGGATGCAGATGTTTTGGTGACTGAGGCAGAAACCGCCTTGCTCTAAACCACACAGCATCCTCGCCCCTTCCCCTACATCTTGTCTATAACTCAACAAGAGCAACAGTAGGAGTTTCTGCAAAAAAACCAAACTGATGGAAATGAATGGAAGCTGAGGAAATTAAGTTCCTTCTGTAGCAGAACTTCCTCAAATACAAATATGACATCCCAAGCCTACCACCTGTGGCAAACACTTTCTACCTTGCCTCCCAGCGGGGGTACCTGCGTAGCCGTTGTTTAGTCTGACTCTTCTTGACCCCATGGACCAGAGCACACCAGGCACTCCTGTCTTCCACTGCCTCCCAGTTTGGTCAGACTCATGCTGGTAGCTTTGAGAACACTGTCCAACCATCTCGTCCTCTGTCGTCCCCTTCTTGTGCCCTCCATCTTTCCCAGCATTGGTCTTTTCCAGGGAGTCTTCTCATGAGGTGGCCAAAGTATTGGAGCCTCAGCTTCAGGATCTGTCCTTCCAGTGAGCACTCAGGGCTGATTTCCTTGAGAATGGAGAGGTTTGATCTTCTTGCAGTCCATGGGACTCTCAAGAGTCTCCCCCATCACCATAATTCAAAAGCATCAGTTCTTTGGCGATCAGCCTTCTTTATGGTCCAGCTCTCACTTCCATACATCACTACTGGGAAAACCATAGCTTTAACTATACGGACCTGCGTGCCTACCTGAAACAAAAGGTTATTTCATCGTCCTTCAGAGACACGCCAGCTCATGCGTTAGTAGTTAAAAGTGTTTTCTGGGTTGGTAGATACAATGGAACTGTAGGGGATGATGTGCTTACTGACCTGATAACAATCGCCACATTTACCCTTGCTTAATACCCTGGAATATAGGCATGTCCTCCTACAGTAGCCTCCCCCCCCCAAAAAAAAAAAACCACACGACATGACAGGATTGATTAAATACCCTAGGGCCTGAAGTCCACCCCATGTGTGCTTGTGTAGCATCTGGAAAAATGCAGCTGGCTGGGATGTTAAACTGGCCAGGGTGTGTGTGTGCATGAAATGAGCAACAAGAATACAGTGGTACCTCTGGTTGCGAACGGGATCCGTTCCGGAGGCCCGTTTGCAATATGAAAAGAGCGCAACCCGAAGCGGTGCGTCTGCACATGCGCGGGTTGCGATTCGCTGCTTCTGCGCATGTGTGTGATGTCATTTTGTGCTTCTGCGCATGCGCGAGTGGCGAAACCTGGAAGTAACCCTTTCTGGTAATTCCAGGTCGCCGCAGGATATAACCTGAAAGAACGTAACATGAAGCAAACGTAACATGAGGTATGACTGTACTGACCCTCATCTCAGCAAAACGAAGAATTGTTTTAAAACTGGCTTTATCTCCAGTCTTGCAATACCAAATCTGGGCACCTGGCTGCTATTTTTATTCATTTTAGTTCCAATATAACATTCTGCCCAATAGCGAAGGTTTGTTCTTTGTTTATTTGCTACGTTTATATTACACCTTTCCTTCAAGAAGTTCAAGATGGGAGACATCTTATATACACCCCTCTCCCGTATTTTATCCTCTTCCCCCTTTTTACCTTTACAGCAACCCTGGGAGGTAGGTTAGGCTGAGAGACAGTAGCTGGCCCATGGTCATCCAGCGAGCTTCATGGCCAAGAATCAGGAGCTCAGGGTGGTTTACAGAAAAAAATTAAGAAGACTTCTGGACGACTCAAAAGGTTTCTCAGGGTTACTTCCAGATTGTTCTTGCTTTCAGGTAGGATTTGATTTCATACCAGCAAATTTAAATTGTGCAGTTAAAATGGTTGCGAGCTCCTGCGCAACAAACCTACTTCTCCCCCCCAAAATAAAACTTTTGGCAAAAAGGAAAGTGATGGGAGATGCACTGTATATCTGAAGAGGCGTCTCCACCCCCACCGTTGAGCCTGGACACTGTGGTCCAGCTCTGAGGGCCTTCTGGAGGTTCCCTCACTGCAAGAAGTGAGGTTACAGGGAACCAGGCAGACGGCCTTTTTGGTAGTGCTGCCCGCCCTGTGGAACACCCGCCTTTCAGATTCAAGGAAATAAACAACTATCTGACACTTAAAAGACATCTGAAGGCAGATGTTTTATTGTGTTTTTAATATTCTGTTGGGAGCCAGCAAGAGTGGCTGGGGAAACCCAGCCAGATGGGCGGGGTATAAGTAATAAATTATAACATTATTATTATTACTGGAAAATGTGGGATAACATCTGCTTGACGCATTGCCATCTAACCTCCCTATAAAGAAATCGCAATGAATATGCAACAAAAAGTCATTGCGTAACTCTCTCCGGAAACTTTGCACAAACACATCAGAATGAGGGCTAAATAAAGAGCCAGCATTGTCTTCTTACTGTGGCACAAGGAGTCAATTTATCTGGCTGTTAAGCAGCAGGTTGGTGGTTCAAACCCACCCAGGGACAGCTGTGGGCAGAATTCCTGCACTGCAAGGGGCTGGACTGCATCTCCTAACTCTTACGATTCTATGTGGTCCTCGCAATCGAATCAGAATGAATGCGTAATATGAAGTCAACATTGTCGATCCACTCTGGAAACTTTTTTTTGCAAACACACCCGAATGATGCTCCTCCGCGAGTAGCCGAACATTGTCCCAAACGCATCAGAATAAATGCGAACTAAATCGGCCAAACTTTGTGCATGCTCAAGAAGCACAGCACCTGGAAGCAACCTTGCCTTTTTGTGACATTGCAGGGTTTTTAAAAATTATTTTAATTTTTAATTTCCCCCCATTCTTTATACTCACACTTTCATCCAGGGATGTCGTATAACTTACAAAAAAATCATTCAGCAGAAAATCTTAACAACAGCATGCATCAAAAACCCTCCTCCTATTAGTTATACATAACAGTATATACTTTTGTCCCTACTCATTTATCCTAATTTCCCCCTTCCTTTTAACCCCTCCCCCCAAAAAAACTTGTTCTCGCTTCAGATCTTTAACCATGTGCACAGATTATTCATTCTAATTTGAATGCTTGAGTTGGCTTCCCCCAGTGCTATCCAATTCCTATAACTTGTCCATTTATTCAAAATCTTTTGACATTTGTTTTCCCATGTATCTTCCGCCATTACCTGTTCAAATATATCAGATTGCATATATTCAAAAACACAGTCATTCCATTTATCCTTTTATTTCCATCCTAATGCACTGCAGTTGACCTGATAAAGGTCAGGTGTGGGGGTTGTCCCCCCCCCCCCTTATGGTCCAAAAAACCTTTTTTTAAAAAGTTAGGGGCTTTTCCAGTCCCATCCTAGCCCAAAGCGCTGACACCCTCCGTCCCCGCACATGACTCGCCTTGCAGACTGTGGGAAGGGCGGAGAAGAAGGCGCCGCCTCCCGCCCCTTTTTGCGCACAAAGGGCTTTTCGCCTTTTCTCTCTCGCCGCCCCGCCCCTCCCGCTGGCTTGTCACAGCCCAGGCGAGCAGAAAGTGCTTCTGGAGAGATTAAAACAAACCCACCAGTGTGGGCGAGACTCCCAGGGAAGGCATGCCACAAAGCAGCTCAGTTAACTCGAGGAAGGAACTGTACCGCTCGGGCTGCTGCACAGTAACGGAATGCATTTAGTTAACACAAACATGGCTGCTGCCTTCAGAGCTGCAAACCGAGCCTTGTACCCATGTAAGTGAACAAACCGGCTGCATCTTTCTCCAAAGGGTCGTTGCAATGCCTATTTCCTTCCCCCTCTCTTCCTTACTAAGAGGATTCTCCCCTCGCCCCGCAGAGGGGGAATGGGGAGAGCACCTTTTAACTGGGTTTTGCTGGCTGCCTGGAGAGGGAGAAAGGAGGGGGCTCTTGAATTTTCCTTTCCCCGGGGTGGCGAGAGATGCGCTTTTGCTGCGGAGGTCGATCTCCCGGGGGTCACTGGAGGGGTGGGAGGTGGGAAAAAAGAAAAACGGCGTTATGCAAGCAGCGTCTCTCTTATATAAGGACTTCTAGCAAATGCATTGCTTTTTTATTTTGTTAAAGTGACAGCACAGAAACCGCTTTTTTGCAATCCTGTGCAACTTTTTACGCGGAATCAGGGTAAACAGGCTGGGCAAGAGAATTGTTCTTTTTTTAATTATAGAAAAGGGTTTTCAGCACGCCTTGCATAAATCAGCAGAACAAGGCTAGTACTTGAGCGAGATATTATTTTTAAAAATTAAAAATCCATGCCCACCTGAGACCCGCAGAATGCACGCGCGGACTATATAGCCCTCCCAGGTAAGGCTAAAGTGCGCGCGGTTGGTTTTGTGCAAGCGGTCGTCGGTTTGGGTGCGAAAACGAAAGGGGATCCGTCTTGCTGACGCCGAGATCTCGTTACACAACGTGGCCGGCGGAGAGGAGAGTTTGCGTAAAGGGCTTAGCACCACCTCTGGAGAGCTTTGCATCCGGCGTGCAGCATCAGGGAAATAGAGAGTTTGGAAAGTGCAAACTGCAGGGAGTTTGATTGTTCTTCTGCTTGGAACCGTTTCACTTGGGGGTGTGTGTTTAAGTTTAAATTAAATAATTGCAACTATTTTTATCTGGTGGTTTTTAAAAAAATAGCTGTATTTTATGGTGCTGTAACCCATCCTGGGAACCTTAGGGCGAAGGAACAAATACTGTGGAATGGATATTGTCAACATTTTAAGAAACCAAAGAGATCTGCAGTTTTTGCTGACCTGCCTCTCAGCTGGATGTTGCAAGGCTCATTTTTAAATATAGAATTCGTGGGTTTTCTCCCTCCCCTGCTAGGTATAATCTTTTCCTTTCAGGGAAAATTCAGGTGGTGAATGTCAAAAGAATTGTAGCATGTTGGGAAGCCTACAAGTTTTCAGAACAAAAAATATTTAAAAGTTGGGAGGGGAAACCAAAGCAGCCAATCTAACCCCTATAAATGAATTTGAAGCCCAGTTCAAGGCTTTCATACCGAACTTGCATGTATGATTATCGCTGTCACTTACGTTTGAAGGCTAGAATTGATCACAGTCTCTCACGTGCACAGCGTTTGGTGAATGGGAGCTGATGAAAAGTTTCTACCAAAAACGCTGTTTGAAACTCTAAGCGCTTTTTGCAGAAGGGAATTGCATTAGCGTGAGCAGTTTCGGAGCTCTGGGCTCAGTACTGTGACTAAGATTTCAGATTAAAACTGCGGAGTGGAAGGAAAGGAGGACCTTTTCCTGCCTCCCCACTTCCAGCTACTCTCTGAAGACTGGAGAAGAGGCCCTCTTAAGAATATTAGGGAGGTGAGCAGGGGAAGGACTAGACCATGTGAAGAATGAACACAATATTTTAGCTGCAGTTCATTCATTTTCAGCTTTGTATTAGTGCGCCTAGACATTCCATTGTTGCGCCCATAACCTAGGTTTAAGGTGTCCTTTAGCTCCTAGCTTTCATATCTCAATTTCTAACACTGACCAAAACACAAAATGTTGAAAGTGTGATACTGGATTATGAAGGTTAGTACAGGGGTACCTCTGGATGCGAACGGTATCCGTTCCGGAGCCCCGTTCACATCCAGAAGCGAACGCAATATGCGTGTGTGCGGGTTGCGATTTGCCACTTCTGCGCATGCGCGTGACATCATTTTGACCGTCTGCGCATGTGCAAGCGGCAAAACCTGGAAGTAACGTGCTCCGTTACTTCCGGGTCGCCGCAGCGCGCAACCCGAAAATACTTATCCTGAAGCTACTTCAACCCGAGGTATGACTATATTGCCAGCTTTACAAGTGAAGGTGAGCAGTTTGCACTTCTGTTGTCAGCTGTGAAGTTGGTTCCCCTGCTTCCCCAAGCTCTAGACCCGGGGTCAGCGGCCCATGGGGGTCGTTTAACCGGCTCATGGACCCCCGCCACTCGGTCGGCTCCCGTGTGCCGCACTAAACTGGCGTGGAGAAGAGCGGTGACTGCCTTCCGCAACGCTAGCCGGCTTCCCATTGGCTGCAGGAAGCTCCTGCAGCCAATGGATAGCTGTGCATGCCTCTTCCATGCCGGAAGGATGTGCGCATGCACACTCAGGCCCACTGCGGCGTCTGCAGGACTGTGACCCAGCCCAAGCCACAAAAACTTTGCCGACCCCTGCTCTAGACAGGTCAACTGCCTACAAATGCAGCCCTTGTTGTTTTATAGGCAAATTTGAGAAGATCCATAATAGAGAAGCTCCGTTTGGGGGCGTCAAGTTTTGACCTCGCACAAGGCACCATATCACAACAGATTACTAAAGTATGCCCATTGTGCAGGCATCACTAAGTGGGTAGGCAGCATTGCGGAGACAGAAAAACCCCCACAAGAGAAGCCCTAGAAATGGCCCTTGAAATATGCTTAAATTTAAGAACTGTAGAGTGAAATAAACGAGTTCTTAATTTTTTCCTAAAGGCCTGACACCTGCTTATCGGGGGATTTTCTGTTGTGTTTATTTTCCGATTGTATTTGCATCCTTGTGTGCATTTTCGAGGAAATGCCGTAGCTCAGTGACAGAGGCCGTTTTATGGATGGAGAAAGTCCCACGGTCAGTCCTTGGAGGTCATAATGGACTGTTCTGGGCTTGGTGGGGACGAATAATCTGACTCCGTATAAGGCAGCTTCTCATGGGTTTTGAATGAACGGAATCCCGCATTGCAAATAAACCAATCAAGTAATAAACTAATTGTGGGTTGTTCTGTTTCCCCCTTGCTCTTGTCTAGTCACAGCAAGCAATGGCTGCAGTCGGGCAAGAGTCCAGCTACAAGGGAGATGTCAGTCAACGGCGACGGCAGCTGCGCAGGCCCAAAAAACCAAGCCTCAGGCCCAACCTGAAAAGAGGTGGGGAGTTGTTGTGTGGGTGGTTCATCTGCACAGGAACTGATAAAGCTCTACATATGGGTGTAGTTTAAACTGTAGAACCTCAGAGAAATTACATGCTTTTCAGTGCAAATATTGGTGGACTTCAGTTCCCATCAGCCCTGGCTAGCACAGCTGACAGTCAGGCGTGAGGGGAGTTGCAGACCACCAATATTTGGAGGGCAGCAGGCTTCTCACCCCTGCGAAAAAATTTAAAAGTAATGTCAGGCTGTGCATACACTTAACAGGGAGTAAGCTCAATTGGAACACAGCGAGGCTTGCTTACAAATTAAAATGGCTAGGATTTTGGTGCCTTACCTAGTGTTACCCGTTGGCTGATGAGGAGTGAATATTAACACCTCCCTTCAGTGCTGGATTTACGTATAAGCTAAACAAGCTATAGCTTAGGGCCCCACTCTCTTGGGCCCCCCCCAAAAAAATATAAAGGAAAAAACCTGGATGTACATTTCCAAAATATAAGGTAATAAACAAATAAAATAAAACCTACATACAGCAACAGTGTTTTGTGTTGTGGAGGCTCCTTTAATGTAAGTAATAGGCCCTGCCTGCTAGCCTGCTCCCTAAAATATCACTGGTTTGCTCATTTTTATATATAGGGTGCCTACATTCTGCTATTTATAATTATTAGTAGTTTGCATTATATATTTACACCTGTTATTATTTCACGTTATAGCAAGTTTCTAGAGACTAGATTATGAGTCTTTGTAAATTGTGTTTCTAAAGGAACTTCTGTTATTGCCAAATGCCAATGTGTTTGCATTATTAAGTTTGTTATGAATAAAAAATTCATTTTAAGTTAGCGCTTAATAATAATTTCACTATTAATATACTTCTTCTCTGGTGGCATTTATTTATTTTGCAATGTTTCTAGGCCACCTTTCAAGTGGGGGTGGGGAGAAGGCCTTTCCGAAGCAATTTGGGCATAAAATAAAATGCAAAACTTCAATATAGAGTGTCAATAAAATAACTGTAATTTAAAACGGGTATCCATTACAATGCCTTCCAAACGTGGGTTGGACTCCATCTCCCATCAGCCCAAGCCAGCATGGCCAATATCAGGGGACACAGTAGTAGCTGGGGGATGCTGGGAGTTGTAGTCCCAGCACTATGTGGCAGGCATCCTGCTGGTTACCTCCAGGTTAAAATATCTCACAGTCAGCCAAATAAGAAACAAACAAGAAATGGAAAGTGGAAGGCACCAGCCCTTGTTTTGTTTCAAATTGATGTGTTAAACTTATCCTCCTGTTCTCTTCTTTCCTATAGGAATCCTAAAACGGGGATCTTGATGTTAAACATGGGAGGCCCAGAGACACTTGGAGACGTCCATGATTTTCTTCTTAGGCTTTTCCTTGACAGAGACCTGATGACTCTTCCGGTCCAAAAGTAAGGCTTAGTGCTTTGGTCTGCCGGAAGTCGTGCTGAGTTGCTTGCTGTTTTGGGAGGTTTAGGAACCTCTCTTTCTTTCTTTCTTTCTTTCTTTCTTTCTTTCTTTCTTTCTTTCTTTCTTTCTTTCTAAACACATGGCTTTCTTTATTGTTTCATAAAATGTACGCACCATTTTATTGTTGTTTAAAAACACACCCTTAAAGCAATTCATGAAGAGAGCAAAGCAATAAAATGACCGCCAAAAGCAGTTAAAAACATCTGCTGTATTTTTCGCTCTATAGGACGCTCCGGACTATAGGACTCACCTTGCTTTAGAGGGGGAGAACAAGGGAAAAAAAATTCCCCTCCTCTCTGCTCAGCGCCCCTTCAGCGAAGCGGCAGGAGAAACGGAGCCCCTTCCATTTCTCCTCCTGCTTGGCTGAAGGGGCGCTGCGCAGCTCTCCCTCTCTGCTGAAGCCGGGAGAGCAAGACTCTCCCGGCTTCAGCGAAAGGAAGCCGAAGCCTGCGGAGCATAGCGGGAACTTGCGTTGCGCTCCGGAGGCTTCAGGCGGCTACCCCTGAAGCCTGGAGAGCGAGAGGGGTCGGTGCGCACCAAGAAACGCGAAGCCTCCAGAGCACGGAGGGAGCGCTCCCTCTGCGCTTCGGATGCTTCGTGTTGCTATCGCTGAAGCCAAGGAGCCTGCACTCACTCCATAGGACGCACACACATTTCCCCTTTTAATTTTTGGAGGGGGAAAAGTGTGTCCTATAGAGCGAAAAATACGGTACTTAGAACATTTGTAAAATAATTAGCAATAATCTAAAAGAAGATTAAAACACACCTCAATCTGAGCAGGCCTTTGGTCAGGAAAGGTGATGGTTGACTTCCCTGCCTTGGTTGGAATTTTCATTAGCTGGCTTAAATGTGATGCAGGTAAGTATTTGACACCTTGTGTGGTGCTGCATATGTCTGGTAACATTGAAACGGTGCGTTCAGTTCCTGCAAACGGCTGACTTGCAGTTCCATGCCATGCCAGCCAGTCTGTGGTTTCCAGGTGTGCTAACATGTGCATAGCTGCTGATGGCTCAATCTGAAATCTGTGTCAGGGCAACTGTCTACCAGCTCCATCTGGTCCGCAGGCTGTGACCCTACCTGCCCATGGACTGTCTTCCAGAGTGGTGCATGCTCTGGCTATCTCCCGCTTGGACTACTGCAATGCACTCTACGTGGGGCTACCTTTGAAGGTGACCCAGAAACTACAAATAATCCAGAATGCGGCAGCTAGACTGGTGACTGGGAGCGGCCACTGAGACCACATAACACCCGTCTTGAAAGACCTATATTGGCTCCCAGTATGTTTCTGGGCACAATTCAAAGTGTTGGTGCTGACCTTGAAAGCCCTAAACAGCCTCAGCCCAGTATACCTGAAGGAGCATCTTCACCCCCATCATTCTGCCCAGACGCTGAGGTCCAGCACTGAGGGCCTTCTGGCGGTTCCCTCACTGCCAGAAGTGAGGTTACAGGGAACCAGGCAGAGGGCCTTCTCGGTAGTGGCACCTCCCATCAGATGTCAAAGAAATAAACAACTATCAGACTTTTAGAAGACATCTGAAAGGGAAACTTTTAATGTTTGATGAATCATTGTATTTTAATATTCTACTGGAAGCCGCTGGTGAAAAAACAAAAACATTTTTTATGATGGTGAGCGGGACCAGAGGTAAAGTGAGGTTGCTATCGCTAACAGCTGTCTCTCGACATTTCAGTAAGCTGGCGCCTTTTATTGCCAAGCGACGGACGCCCAAAATCCAGGAGCAGTATAGTCGGATTGGTGGAGGGTCGCCTATTAAGAAATGGACTGCTACGCAAGGAGAAGGCATGGTGAAGCTGTTGGATGAAATGTCTCCTCACTCTGGTACGTGAGTCCTTCCTTTAAGCATGTCCTGCAAATGCTTTTTTAAAAAAAACCTTTGCACATTTGTATGGCGCAAAGCCAAGAAAAATATTCTCTTCCAAACGGTGCATGTGAAAAAATCCATGTACAGTGGTACCTCGGAAGTCAGACGCCTTGTGACTCAAACGTTTTGGCTCCCAAACGCCACAAACCCGGAAGTGAGTGTTCCGGTTTGCGAAAGTTTTTTGGAACCCAAACTTCCGACGTGGGTTCCATGGCTTCTGGTTGGCTGCAGGAGCTTCCTGCAGCCAATTGGAAGCCGCGCCTTGGTTTCAGAACATTTTGGAAGGTGGACGGACTTCTGGAACAGATTCCATTTGACTTCCGAGGGACGACTGTCGTGTCCTAAAATGCAAGAAGCGCAGTTACAGGGAACCAGGCAGGAGAGCCTTCTCAGAAATGGCACCCTCTCTGTGGAATGACCCCCCCATCAGATGTCAAGGAAATAAGTAGCTATACAGCCTTTGTGGAAGACAGGAGTGCCTGGCGTGCTCTGGCCCATGGGGTCACGAAGAGTCGGACACGACTAAACAACAACAACACAGCCTTTAGAAGAAATCTGAATGAAGCACTGTATAGGGAAGTTATTTAATGTTTTATTTTTATATATGTAGGAAGCCGCTTCACTCAGATGGGCAGGGTACTAATTAATAATAATAATAATAATAGTTATAACCAGAGGCAAGGCCCTCTAGGGAATGTTGGGATACTGCCGGGGAGACGGGGGCAGCAGCCAGGCCCCCAGCTGGCTCCAGCCACTGGCCGGCAACCGGGCGATCACCAGTCTCCCTTGGAACAGCATCAAACAGCAACGCGAGCCTCAGATACGTTTAGAGACTCGGCACGCTCTATCAGCAGAGTGAAAAAATCTTCACACAACAGAAGTGGTGGACAGAGAAATGTGTAAGCATATTTACAGCATTTATTCAGCATAGTTCAGGAACAAAGGAAAAAACATGCCTGCTTCCCTACGTGTCCAGGAAACACCTAAAAGCAAAAGCAATATACAAAACGGAAGTTCCCAGCAAGTGCTGGAAGTAAACAGGCATGTGACACACAACAGTCATGCCTGTTCCCTTTTAAGGTGGAACGGAACTATATCCTAACAGGGAAGAGCTGTAGCTCAGTGGTAGAGCCATCTGCTTTGCAGGCCAAAGGTCGCAGGTTCAATCCCCAGCATCTCCAGGTCAGGCTGGGAATGCCCCCTGCATAAAACCTCAAAGAGCTGCTGCCAGTCCGTATTGACAGTACTGAGCTCAATGGAGCAGTGCTTTGCTCGATAAACGCAGAAGGCACCTGCCTAATACGCAAAGCTAACAAATTCTGTGGTATAGTTGCTGCGTTAAGCGGCCCGTTTCATGGCAAACATCCAACGGATGTTGTGAGGAACAGTGAGCGATGCTTCTCAAAGAAAGAGAAGGGTGGATTGTAGCATGGCCAGAACGCTGCCTGTTCATGTTTGAACCAGCTCCAACAAGTCCCCCTGGCTGCTGATACTGAACACAAGCAGATCTGAGTGTGGCTTGCCGTTCCCACCGAAACCGTTACTCCTTCCTTATCATCCAGCCTGAACTCGGGAGGAACCTCGCAAGTTGTTGGGTGGGGCCGGCGACAGTTGCTCGACTTGAGGGCGCCGGGGGAGTCTGGCAAACCTTATCAGACACCCTTCCCCACACTAAATGGTCCATTTGTCAGGCGCCCAAATAACCAGAGTTCTATGGGAAGATGGAACAGGTTGAACCAAGTTACAACTGCACCTGAACTCTTCCCATCGGCAGACCCAGATGCAGATGTGCTTAGTTACCATGCATTGACTGTCCATCTCTTGACCCGGTGATGTGTCAACCAGCCATTCTGGATCAAAGCCACCAGGCGGAACTTTGGTATCCGCAAGCACGATGCTTTTAAAAGAAACCTGCTAGTGTGGGACACAAGATTGATGTGCGTTGCACAGCAATTGCACGTGCGAACTGTGGTAATTAGACTAGCGCATGTAGATCATGTTCTTGACACAGGTAAGCACACTGCGAAAGATCTGAAGGCTCGTCTCCAACACTCCCTCGCCTTGTCAGGCAAGTCAGTAGCTTTTAATTTTTTTTTTTAAAAAGTAAAATTAGTGTGTTTAAAAGGGCCGGGGAATTGGGAGCATTAAGTTAATGGTTTAGGGAGCCTTATCTGCTCCTGTCAGACCTCATCACTCCCTCTGATTTTGCAGCCTGGCTTCTCCAGTGAAAGCCGCCCTGTCTTTTATCTATTTGTACATCCTTTGCATCTTAACTTTCACTCCTATTATGTCAGGCAGGCCTCTTCTGCTTCTGCCATGGCTGCGGGCTACTGTTTTTTTTTTTTTGCTAGATAAGGGCAAAGAAGGCAGGAAAGGGGAACAGCGCTTCTTGGAAGCATGCTGAAGTCTGCGACTCCGACATGATGGAAGTCTTTGCTTCCTTGGAGTTCTGTTTAAAATGGTTAGTTTGTCTATTTTCTCCTGTCCAGCTGTCAAGGTTTCCTATTGGGCAAAATACAGTGGTACCTTGGGTTACATACGCTTCAGGTTACATACGCTTCAGGTTACAGACTCTGCTAACCCAGAAATAGCACCTCGGGTTAAGAACTTTGCTTCAGGATGAGAACAGAAATCGTGCTCTGGTGGCAGTGGGAGGCCCCATTAGCTAAAGTGGTGCTTCAGGTTAAGAACAGTTTCAGGTTAAGAACGGACCTCCGGAACGAATTAAGTAGTTAACCCAAGGTACCACTGTACCAATTTAGTGGGTCATTGGGAGTTGCTGTGATGTTTGCCCAAAGTGCTCCTGTTCTATTAAAAAGATGTGCAAACCAGCTGGGGTTTTTTCCCTTCAGTTTGAGGATTTAGGTCACACACAAACCCTCTACTGTAAGTTCGAAACTCCCATTGTTCTAGGTGCATTTTGCGACAGCGAATTTCATTAGCGCAAGCAGTTTCTGAGCTCTGGGCACAGTACTGCACCTAAGATTTCAGATTAAAACTGCAGTGTGGAAGGAAAGGAGGACCTTTTCCTGCCTCCCCACTTCTAGCTACTCTCCAAAGACTGGAGAAGAGACCCTCTTAAGAATATTAGGGGGGGTGGGCAGGGGAAGGACTAGACCATGTGAAAAATGAACATAATATTTTAGCTGCAGTTCATTCATTTTCAGCTTTGTATTCTTGTTATTTAAAAAAAGGCATTCCATTGTTGCACCCATAACCTCCGTTTAAGGTGCTGTTTAGCTCCTAGCTTTCATATCTCAGTTTCTAATGCTGTTGTAAATACACCACTTGGAGAGCCTTTCAGAATTGTTGAGTTGGAAGGGACCGTGAGGGTCATCTAGTCCAGCCCCCTCTTTATTGTTTTTAAAAATGTTAATAAGGCAGAAAAGACACTCCTACAACTGGAAGGCACAGGCAATGTTTACACCAGCTTTTCTGCCAACCTGGTGCCCGCCACATGTTTTTACTACAACTCCCATCAATGTGTGTGATCCAAAACATCTGGAGGGTGCCAGGGTAGCAAAAGGCTGCCTCGCATAATGTTTAGATCACGTTGCTCCACAGAATAAGGTGACCAGCCGTCTTCTGTTTCCAGCGCCGCACAAGTACTACATCGGATTCCGCTATGTCCACCCTCTGACGGAGGAAGCCATTGAAGAGATGGAGGAGGATGGCATTGAACGGGCTGTTGCTTTCACACAGTACCCACAGTACAGCTGTTCCACCACAGGTGAGCTTGTACCTGGAGTACAGACTCAATGCCCGGCCTCCAAAGGCAGGCCTTGGTCTAATCCAGGGGCCAATTCTGGGAATCTGCTTATTCTATGCCTCAGCAAGAACACGCAAGGCAGTATCAAAATAGTCTTCCTCTTGATTTTGAGTAACCACAGTCCATTCTGCACATCTAGTACTACGGAACAGGCTCAGGTCAGGTGCTAGCATCTAGGCTTGCTAGAACCCCAACACGAGTTCTCCAGGAGTTTCCCCCCAGCGCTGCCTCGAGTTGCCTGGGATTGGATCTTCTGCATGCCAAGCAAGTGCTCTGCCACTTGCGCTCTACTTGGGCAGGAGCAGCAGCAATACTGTGCAGGGTTCTCCTTTGGCTCATTGCACAATTCATGCTGGTTTTGCTTTATGTGAAAGTGAGGTGGCGGCTATGTCAGCAAGCAGCCAGGCAAGTATTTTTTTACTTAGATGTGGACGTGCAGCAGAAAATGCTATTCAAAACTTGATTTTTAAAGAATGGTTTAGAACCACTCAATATCAGTTTCTGAGGAGCAATAGGCAGGGGAAATGTGGAACCTGCTTAGCTGTGCCACAGCCCAAAAATTATTAGCTGGTGGTAACATGGAGGTGACCTTTTTCACTGTTACCACCCATGTTGTGGAATGCTCTCCTTGCTAAAATACGAGAGGCCCCATCAGTATAGGCATTCCGCCGGCTCTTGAAGACATAGTTCATTACATGAGCTCTCCCCCGAACCTCCTCTCTTAACTTGTTAATGCTGAGGTGTTGTTTTATTGCTCACTTTAATTGTGTGTGTCTGTTTCAGTGTTTTGTTGGAATTGCCTTGTGTATTTTAACGTGTGCTTACATTTTCTGGTAGCTGTCTTTATACTTGTAAACAGCTTCAAAGCCACTTGGGCAATGTAAATTCGGTAACAGTAATAATTAACAATAATAATACGTCCTTTTTGAGCGGTGTATCTTCCTGGCGACACCAGCCTGACCACTGTGAGGGACTAAATGGGCCTTGGGTCTGATCCAGCAGGGGACTCATCCTTCGCAGAGTCCCTGTATCCCCTCCTTCCTTACCACAAGTCGCCTTTTCTGCTCTTTTTGCCTTTCTGATGGGCTCATTGCTTTTGTCCCCTTCAGGGAGCAGCTTAAATGCTATTTATCGCTACTATGACAAAAAGGGGGATAAACCAAAGATGAAGTGGAGCACAATCGACAGGTGGCCAACGCACCCCCTTCTCATTCAGGTACGGAATTCTTGGTGGGAACCAAAGCGAGGAGCAGCGGAAACCAGCCAGGTTTGCCAAAGTGCCAAGCGTCTGTTGTGTCTGTGGGGGCAGGATGCAGGACAGTGTTTCTCCAACTTGGGTCTCCATCTGCTGTCGGACTACAACTCCCATCATCCCTAGCCACCAGGATGATGGGAGTTGTAGTCCAACAACAGCCGGGGACCCCAGGTTTGGAGAAACGCTTGATAGGATCTCTCTGACGTGCAGTGAGAATGTAGGTTCATCAAGGAGCTGGAGGCTGTACTTGTGAAACAAATAGATAACTGAATAGGTGAGGGTTCTTATTTGGAGCCTTTCCCCATATTTTATAACCGTTTTTTGTTTTACTCTTATGTAAAAATGCATAATTGTTAGTTGGTGCATGCCTAGAAAGGTTGGAAGAAAATCTTGGTGCAACATAGGATATTATTATTATTTAAATGCATTCAAATTCTCAACTGTGCTTGAGGATCACTGTCATGATTTGGGAGGCTGGTATTTGGACTTGTGTTTTATTTCTCCAACTTTTGCTTTTCAGTGCTTTGCAGACCATATCCAGAAGGAACTGGACTTATTTCCGCCCGACAAAAGGAAAGATGTAGTTATCCTGTTCTCCGCTCACTCTCTGCCAATGTCTGTGAGTAACAGCAATCCATTTCCAAAGCTGCAAAATATTTTCTTAGAGGGGCGATTTTTTAAAAAATCCTTGTTTGTATGATCTAATGATCCATTCGCCAGTTTGCCTGTCCTTGCACAAGACCTGCTCCCTGCCTTGCAGGCCTTCTTCCACCTGGCCTGGGAGGGTGGAGCCTGGACTGACTCCATCTACAAAAGCTGAGGCTGCTTTATTTTAGATCTTGTGATTTATATGGAAATTGTTCAGCTTGGTTGTGCATATCAAAATGTTTTATTTATTGTTCATGAGTGCTTTTGTTATGTTGTGGTTATGTATTTTTTTCTCATGTTGTAAGCCACCTTGAGCATGGTTTGAACTGCGGAAAGGCGACACACAAATAAAATTATGTATGCCTGTAGAGTGTCAGAAATACTGGGTTCTTCCTCTATCATTCTCCTGTGCCACACAGGGATTTTTGTGATCTGTGGAAATTTGGTGCCATCTAGTGGTTTCTCTGTAGCACCGAAAATAAGTTGCAATACTGCAGTTCTGAATTAAGCTGTCGGGTTTGAAGGCACAAATGTCGCTTCAGTGGAAGAACAACCCACTAGAAATTATTTTTTAAAATATCCCCCGATAACATATTGCATCCACTTGAAATGTCTTGTATTAAACTACAGTTGGCTCCCGAACGCCACAAACCCGAAAGTGAGTGTTCTGGTTTGCGAACTATTTTTGGAAGCCGAACTATCCGATGTGGCTTCCGATTGGCTGCAGGAGCTTCCTGCAGCCAATCAGAAGCCATGCTTTGGTTTCCGAATGTTTTAGAAGTCGAATGGACTTCTGGAACGGATTGCGTTCGACATCCAAGGTATGACTGTATCTCCCTAGGAAGTGGAATGAATTGCTGAACCTCTCTGTCACGTGTAGCTCTGTAAGGAGAATTAGGGTCTCCTAGCGACACTCAGCACCCTTTAAACATATATAGTGCAGACAAGGGCCATAATTTATTGGGTATAAGAAACAATTGGTTCTAAGCTTAGGCTGGGGCTGCATCTGATGGGACTCCTTATGAGTAAGGGGAACCCTTTAACTGGCATGTGTTGCTGCAAAATGTGGACTAATTGTGGTGGTTTGATAGCATAGGGGGAGCATTTGTAGTGTTTGTTTTAACCCTGATTGAGCTGTTTTAGCTAACTTGCCCTTTCTGTCCCATAGGTAGTTAATCGTGGCGATCCGTACCCACAAGAGGTGGGAGCAACCGTTCAGAGGGTTATGGAGAAACTCAACTACTCCAACCCGTATAGGCTTGTGTGGCAGTCCAAGGTATATTTTTATTTCATTTATTGACGTCATTGGCATACTGTCCAGTGAAA
This sequence comes from Podarcis muralis, assembly GCF_964188315.1. Lineage (NCBI taxonomy): Eukaryota > Metazoa > Chordata > Lepidosauria > Squamata > Lacertidae > Podarcis > Podarcis muralis. The sequence goes on from NC_135665.1 coordinate 52,267,447, forward strand.
GCCCGCAGGACAGTTAGCAATAAGCTTGTTCAGCTGTCGGAATTGGCCCGTGAGAGTAGATCCTGATAAGGATCTGACCCACAAAGCTTAAAAGGATCCCCATGCCTGCTTTAAAATGTGGTGTATATATTGAATCACAACTTTAATACAGTGGTACCTCTGGTTAAGAACTTAATTCATTCCGTTCTTAACCTGAAACTGTTCTTAACCTGAGGTACCACTTTAGCTAATGTGGCCTCCCGCTGCCACGCGATTTCTGTTCTCATCCTGAAGCAAAGTTCTTAACCCAAGGTACTATTTCTGGGTTAGCGGGGTCTGTAACCTGAAGTGTCTTTAACCTGAGGTACCACTGTAATGTAATGTCTGTCTCTCTCTCTCTCTCTCTCTCTCTCTCTCTCTCTCTCTGTGTGTGTGTGTGTGTGTGTCCTTTACCCTAGGTTGGGCCTATGCCTTGGCTGGGTCCTCAGACGGATGAGACGATCAAAGGGCTTTGCCAGAGGGGAAAGAAGAATATTTTGCTGGTTCCCATCGCATTTACTAGTGACCACATAGAAACACTCTACGAACTGGACATCGAATACGCTCAAGTCTTAGCCAGTGAGGTAAACTGTTCTGCTTTCATTGTCATTCTGCACAGTTGTAGGCTGAAGGCTTTAAGCCTGCTTAATAGAAAACAGATCCCGTTATAAACATAGAGTCATAGAATTGTAGCGTTGGAAGGGAGCCTATGCAGGAATCTCAGCTAAAGCATCCATGACAGATGGCCACCCAGCCTCTGCTTAAAAATTTCCAAGGAAGGAGAGTCCACAACATCCTGAGGGAGACCGTTCCACTGTCCCAACAGCTCTTACTGTCAAAAGTTTTTCCTGATGTTTAGTCAAAAAATCTCCTTTCTTGTAGCATGATGCTTATTTCTGTGTAACCATGTTTAAAATAGGGCTGTAGGTTTTGTTTCCATGGGGCAGCTGTGTTTATCTGCTGGCAGCAAAAACAGAGAATCTACATGGCGCCTTAAAAACTTATTGCAGCACAAGCTTTTGTGGATTACACTCCACTTTCATCAGCCGCCTGCATGAAGTATTAGTGTGATTTAAAGACAGGTAGGTAGGTTCTGCAAGTCTGTGTTGGCACCCTTCACCATCCAGGTCCCCCTGCCAGGGCCTGTTGGCTTTTGTAGTACAGTCATACCTCTTGTTACGTTCAGTTCAGGTTACGTCTTTTCAGGTTGCGACCCGGAAGTACCAGAAAGGCTTACTTCCGGGTTTCACTGCATGCCCAGATGCGCAAAACGAAGTCACGCGCATGCACAGAAGCGGCAAATTGCGATGTGCAGACACGGGTTGTGTTCTGCTCATGTTTCAAACGTGCCTCCGGAACGGATCCTGTTCGCAGCCAGAGGTACTACTGTACAAAACACTTGAAGGCACCAGGATGGCGAAGGTTGGCGTAGAATAGTCCCTCACCCCCAACCGTGTTTCAGTCTGTACCTGTAATTCAAGATGGCGTTTCTGATGTAGTCCATGAAAGTTCATGTCATTAGAAATTAATTCGACTTTAAGGTGCGACCATACTTGGTTATATTTTACTTATTGTCTGTTTACAGCCCAACTTTTCAGCCAAAGCTAACCCCTGAGGTTTTGCTCTCATTTGTGGAAGTATTTCTATCTGATTAAATGTCAGGCTGGTATACAGTGATGTGTATATAATTAATGCCTAAAACACTTAAGTGGACAGCAGGTGTTCAGGGCTCTGTATACATAAACAAGAACCTATATAAACTACGGCCTGGTAGTGTATGCCTTAACAACAATTAAAACTCAGCACCAAGGAACTAGACATTAAAGATGAAAGGGTGTGTGTGTGTTTGGTGTTTTCTTCTGCTGTCTGTTAGCGGATGACACAGTCCAGGGTTTAGGTTATTTCCTCTGAGAGGGACGGGGTGGAAGGAGCTACATGTGAAATAGCAGGTAGGCTGTGATGGTTAACATGACCACCAATAGAAGCAGCCCTTTTCACTGCTGTGCTGTTGGTTGGACGCAAGCACTAAATATCAGTGCAGTTTGCAAATAGAAAGCCATATTTGGGTAAAAATGTGGGGGTTTGGGTAGCAGAAAATAGTTAGTGTAAGTGGGTTGGTTTGGGGTCTTATGGGGGGGGGACTACTTCCCCAGTAGAAGAAGAAGAGTTTGGATTTGATATCCCGCTTTATCACTACCCAAAGGAGTCTCAAAGCAGCTAACATTCTCCTTTCCCTTCCTCCCCCACAACAAACACTCTGTGAGGTGAGTGAGGCTGAGAGACTTCAAGAAGTGTGACTGGCCCAAGGTCACCCAGCAGCTGCATGTGGAGGAGCAGGGATGTGAACCCGGTTCCCCAGATTACAAGTCTACTGCTCTTAGCCACTACACCACACTGGCTCTACAGTCCCTTGGCAATCCGACAGTGTGTTTGCAGATTTTTCCTAAGTGATTTCCAGGGTACTGGAGGGACATGGGACTATAGCAGCAGCGGGGAATCCATGGCCCTCCTGATGTTGCTGAACTACAACTCCCATCATCCCCGACTGTTGGCCAGCCTGGCTGAGGTTGATGGGAACCAGGAGTCTCACATCATCCGGGAGTGCCATAGGCTCGCCATAACTGGACTGCAGGAAAGCTCCTGTACTGCTGCTCTAGTAAAGTATGAACTGGGCTTAATTCTGACTCATTAATTCCTGTCGCTCTCTGCAACATCCTTGAAACAAGGGCTTCGTCTGAGGGCTGTGGACTTAGTGAGATGATACCACGTGTTAAACCGTTTGCTCCCTCTCTTCTTCTCCAGTGCGGAGTCGAAAACATCCGAAGAGCAGAATCCCTTAATGGAAACCCATTGTTTGCCAAGGTAATTCCACCCCTTTTGAGTCTCTCCAGTTTCCTAGTTAGGGATGGCGGAATCGACTTGTTTCCCATCCTTGTCGATTTTACAGGGGTTCAGCTTTTTTTCTACCGCTCCTGTTAAGTAAGAGGAAGGGATGTAGCTCAGTGGTACAGCATTTGCTTTGCATGCACACAGATGGAGCAAGGTTGAAAACAAACTATTGTATCGGTAGATGATGTGAATTCGTCCCTCACAGCTCAGTAATGTCAACACTGGCTGGCAGCCGTCCTCTAGGGTTTTGTATGGGGCCGTTCTGGGCCTTACCTGGACATGTCTGGGATTGAACCTGCGACCTTCTGCATGCAATGCAGTTGCTGCAGCACTGATCTCTTGTTCAGGTGTGGAGAAATTACAGTGGTGCCCCGCAAGACGAATGCCTCGCAAGACGAAAAACCCGCTAGACGAAAGGGTTTTCCGTTTTTGAGTTGCTTCGCAAGACGATTTTCCC